>NC_088239.1:48900487-49209987 GCF_036934945.1 Oncorhynchus masou masou | reverse complement strand
ACTAAATACTTTTTTGCCCCACTGTATATAGGGCAGGAATGAGTAACTGGGTGGTAGCAGGCTAGTGATGGCTATTTAACAGTCTGATGGCCTTGAGATAGGAGCTGTTTTTCAGTCTCTCGGTCCCAGCTTTGATGCACCTGTACTGACCTCACCTTCTGGATGATACCGGGGTGAACAGGCAATGGCTCGGGTGATTGATGATCTTTTTGGCCTTCCTGTGACATTGGGTGCTGTAGGTGTCCTGGAGGGTAGGCGGTGTGCCCCTGGTGATGCGTTGGGCAGACCGCACCACCCTCTGGAGAGGCCTGCGGTTGCGGGTGGTGCAGTTGCCATACCAGGCGGTGATATAGCCCGGCAGGATGCTCTCAATTGTGCATCTGTAAAAGTTTCTGAGGGTCTTAGGGTTCAAGCCGAATGTCTTCAGCCTCCTTCACCACAGTCTGTGTGGGTGGACCATTTCAAATTGTCAGTGACGTGTACGCTGAGGAACTTGAAACTTTCCACCTTCTCCACTGTGGTCCCGTCCATGTTGATAGGTGCATGCTCCCTCTGCTGTGTTGAGGATCAGCGAAGTGGAAGTATAGTTTCCTACCTTCACCACCTGGGGGTGGCCCGTCAGGAAATCCAGGACCCAGTTGCACAGGGCGGGGTTCAGACCCAGGGCCCCGAGCATAATGATGACCTTGGAGGGTACTATGGTGTTGAAAGCTGAGCTATAGTCTATTAACAGCATTCTGACATAGGCATTTCTCTTGTCCAAATGGGATCGGGCAGTGTGATGGCGATTGCATCGTCTGTAGATCTAATGGGGTGGTAAGCAAATTGAAGTGGGTCTAGGGTGTCAGGTAAGGTAGAGGTGATATGATCCTTTTTTTAAATGTATTTTTATTTTACCCCTTTTTCTCCCCAATTTCGTGGTATCCAATTGTTGTAGTAGCTTCTATCTTGTCTCATCGCTTCAACTCCCGTACGGGCTCGGGAGAGACGAAGGTTGAAAGTCATGCGTCCTCCGATACTCAATCCAACCAAGCCGCACTGCTTCTGAACACAGCGCGCATCCAACCCGGAAGCTAGCCGCACCAATGTGTCGGAGGAAACACCGTGCACCTGGCCACCTTGGTTAGCGCGCACTGCGCCGGCCCGCCACATGAGTCGCTGGTGCGCAATGAGACAAGGACACCCCTACCGACCAAGCCCTCCCTAACCCGGACGACGCTAGGCCAATTGTGCGTCGCCCCACGGACCTCCCGGTCGCGGCCAGTCTGATATCCAAAAGTTATTTCTGGCTGTATGTAATAACACGAAAAACGTGTTGGGCAAATAATGTAAGAAATAACACACACAAAAAAAATAATACTGCAAAGTTGCTTAGAAGCTAGAAGCAAAACTGCCATGTCTGTTGGCACCACATATAAACCTATGAGATCTTCATCAGCTAACATCAATTTTTGTGAATTTTGAAGCATTTTTGTACTATTAAAACACAAAGCACATAAACGCCTCAAAATTCGTAAAGGTCATGTTAACTGACTGCTATTATCTTATAGAATAAAACGTATAAGGTCACCTAAGCCTGTGTTAACCTCAGACCATATTTTCTGAGTTTATCCCAAAACCCTTACCAGAGGTAACTTATTTAGGGTGTTCAGGACTACAAGCTGGCGAGCTCTATTGGACCTTTGCTCTTGAGCTCCACATTGGCCCCAAGGTAAGATATATATGTGTAGCTATACACTACCAGTTTTTCTTTCTTTTAACCTATTTCTACATAGTAGAATAATAGTGAAGACGTCAAAACTATGAAATAACACATGGAATCATGTAGTAATCAAAAAGGTGTTAATCAAATTAAAATATATTTGAGATACTTCAAATAGCCACCCTTTGTATTGACGACAGCTTGGCACACTCTTGGCATCCTCTCAACCAGCTACACCTGGAATGCTTTTCCAAGTCTTGAAGGAGTTCCCACATATGCTGAGCACTTATTGGCTGCTTTTCCTTCACTCTGCGGTCCAACTCATCCCAAACCATCTCAATTTGGTTGAGGTCGGGCGATTGTGGAGGCCAGGCCATCTGATGCATCTGATGCAGCACTCCTACACTCTCCTTCTGGGTAAAATAGCTCTTACACAGCCTGGAGGTGTTTTCCTGTTGAAAAACAAATGATAGTCCCATTAAGCTCTAAACCAGATGGGGATGGTGTATCGCTGCAGAATGCTGTGGAAGCCATGCTGGTTAAGTGTGCCTTGAATTCAAAATATATCACACAGTGTAATCAGCAAAGCACTCCACACCATAACACCTCCTCTTCCATGCTTTACGGTGGGAAATACACATGCGGAGATCATCCGTTCACCCACACCGTGTCTCACAAAGACATGGCGGTAGGAACCAAAAATCTCCAATTTGGACTCCAGACCAAAGGACAAATTTCCGCCTGTCTAATGTCCATTGCTCGTGTTTCTTGGCCCTAGCAAGTCGTCTTCTTCTTATTGGTGTACTTTCGTAGAGGTTTCTTTGCAGCAATTCGACCATGAAGGCTTGATTCACACAGTCTCCTCTGAATAGTTGATGTTGAGATGTGTCTGTTACTTGAACTCTGTGAAGCATGTATTTGGGCTGCAATTTCTGAGGCTGGTAACGCTAATGAACTTATTGTCTGCAGCAGAGGTAACTCAGGGTCTTCTATTCCTGTGGCGGTCCTCATGAGAGCCAGTTTCATCCTAGCGCTTGATGGTTTTTGCGACTGCACTTGAAGGAACATTCAAAATTCCACAAATGATCTTTTACGAAGGCACACCTGTTAATTGAAATGCATTCCAGGTGGCTACCTCATGAAGCTGGTTAAGAGAATGCCAAGAGTGTGCAAAGCTGTCATCAAGGCAAAGGGTGGATATTTGAAGAATCTCAAACCTCAAATACAGTAGGGAGAACAAGCATTTGATACACTGCTGATTTTGCAGGTCCTACTTACAAAGCATGTAGAGGTCTGTAATTTTTTATCATATGCACACTTCAACTGTGAGACGGAATCTGAAACAAAAATCCAGAAAATTACATTGTATGATTTTTAAGTAATTAATTTGCATTTTATTGCATGACATAAGTATTTGATACATCAGAAAAGCAGAACCTAATATTTGGTACAGAAACCTTTGTTTGCAATTACAGAGATCATACGTTTCCTGTAGTTCTTGACCAGGTTTGCACACACTGCAGCAGGGATTTTGGCCCACTCCTCCATACAGACCTTCTCCAGATCCTTCAGGTTTCGGGGCTGTCGCTGGGCAATACAGACTTTCAGCTCCCTCCAAAGATTTTCTATTGGGTTCAGGTCTGGAGACTGGCTAGGCCACTCCAGGACCTTGAGATGCTTCTTACGGAGTCAGTCCTTAGTTGCCCTGGCTGTGTGTTTTCGGGTCGTTGTCATGCTGGAAGACCCAGCCACGACCCATCTTTGATGCTCTTACTGAGGGAAGGAGGTTGTTGGACAAGATATCGCGATACATAGCCCCATCCATCCTCCCCCCAATACGGTGCAGTTGTCCTGTCCCCTTTGCAGAAAAGCATCCCCAAAGAATGATGTTTCCACCTCCATGCTTCACAGTTGGTGTTCTTGGGGTTGTACTCATCCTTCTTCTTCCTCCAAACATGGCGAGTGGAGTTTAGACCAAAAAGCTCTATTTTTGTCTCATCAGACCACATGACCTTCTCCCATTCCTCCTCTGGATCATCCAGATGGTCATTGGCAAACTTCAGACGGGCCTGGACATGCGCTGGCTGGAGCAGGGGGACCTTGCGTGCGCTGTAGGATTTTAATCCATTACATTTACATTTACATTTAAGTCATTTAGCAGACGCTCTTATCCAGAGCGACTTACAATTTGACAGCGTAGTGTGTTACTAATGGTTTTCTTTGAGACTGTGGTCCCAGCTCTCTTCAGGTCATTGACCAGGTCCTATCGTGTAGTTCTGGGCTGATCCATCACCTTCCTCGTGATCATTGAAGCCCACGAGGTGAGATCTTGCATAGAGCCCCAGACCGAGGGTGATTGACCGTCATCTTGAACTTCCATTTTCTAATAATTGTGCCAACAGTTGTTGCCTTCTCACCAAGCTGATTGCCCATTGTCCTGTAGTCCATCCCAGCCTTGTGCAGGTCTACAATTTTAACCCTGATGTCCTTACACAGCTCTCTGGTCTTGGCCATTGTGGAGAGGTTGGAGTCTGTTTGATTGAGTGTGTGGACAGGTGTCTTTTATACAGGTAACGAGTTCAAACAGGTGTAGTTAATACAGGTAATGAGTGGAGAACAAGAGGGCTTCTTAAAGAAAAGCTAACAGGTCTGTGAGAGCCGAAATTCTTACTGGTTGGTAGGTGATCAAATACTTATGCCATGCAATAAAATGCAAATTAATTATTTCAAAATCATACAATGTGATTTTCTGGATTTTTGTTTTAATTTCAGTCTCTTACAGTTGAAGTGTACCTATGATAAAAATTACAGACCTCTACATGCTTTGTAAGTAGGAAACACTGCTGATTTTGCAGGTTATCAAATACTTGTTCTCCCCACTGTATATATTGATGGTTTAACACTTTTGGTTACTACATTATTCCATATGTGGTATTTCATAGTTTTCATGTCTTCACTGTTATTCTACAGTGTAGAAAATAGCAAAAATAAAGAAAAACCTTTGAATGAGTAGGTGTTCCTAAACTTTTGACAGGTTGTGTGTGTGTGTGTGTGTGTGATATATATATATATATATATATGTCACAGGAAGGCCAAAAAGATCATCAATCACCCGAGCCATTGCCTGTTCACCCCGGTATCATCCAGAAGGTGAGGTCAGTACAATAAATAAATAAATAAATATATATATATATATACAGTGCATTTGAAAAGTATTCAGATCCTTTGAATTTTTCCACATTTTGTTACGTTATTGTCTTATTCTAAAATTGATTAAATCACTTTTTCCACATCAATCTACACACATTATCCCACAATGACAAAGCAAAAACAGGTTTTTAGACATTTTTGGAAATGTATATAAAAAATGAAATACTATGTTGACATAAGTATTCAGACCCTTTACTCAGTACCTTGTTGAAGCACCTTTGGCAGCGATTACAGCCTTGAGTTTCCTTGGGTATGACACTACAAGCTTGGCACACCTGTATTCGGGGAGTTTCTCCCATTCTTCTCTGCAGATCCTCCCAAGCTCTGTCAGGTTGGATGGGGGAGCATCACTGCACAGCTATTTTCAGGTCTCTCCAGAGATGTTCGATCGGGTTCAAGTCCGGCCTCTGGCTGGGCCACTCAAGGACATTCAGAGACTTGTCCCGAAGCCACTCCTGTGTTGTCTTGGCTGTGTGCTTGGGGTCATTGTCCTGTTGGAAGGTGAACCGTCGCCCCAGTCTGAGGTCCTGAGCGCTCTGGAGCAGGTTTTCAACACTCTGTACTTTGCTACGTTCATCTTCCCCTCAATCCTGACTAGTCTTCCAGTCCCTGCCGCTGAACAAGATCCCCACAGCAGGATGCTGCCACTACCATGCTTCACCGTAGGGACGGTGCCAGGTTTCCTCCAGACATGACGTTTGGCATTCAGGCTCAAGAGTTCAATCCTGGTTTAATCAGTCCAGAGAATCTTGTTTCCCATTGACTGAGAGTCCTTTAGGTGCCTATTGAAAAACTCCAAGTTGGCTGTCATGTGCCTTTTACTGAGTAGTGCCATAAATGCCTGATTGGTGAAGTGCTGGAGAGATGGTCGTGTTTCTGGAAGGTTCTCCCATCTCTACAGGGGAACTCCGGAGCTCTGTCAGAGTGGCCATCGGGTTCTTGTTCACCTCCCTGTCCAAGGCCCTTCTCCCCCGATTGCCCAGTTTGGCCGGATGGCCAGCTCTAGGAAACTCTTGGTGGTTCCAAACTTCTTCCATTTGAGAATGATGGAGGCCACTGTGTTCTTGGGGACCTTCAAGGCTGCAACAATTCCTTAGACCTCATGGCTTGATTTCTGCTCTGACATGCACTGTCAACTGTGGGACCTTATATTTGTGCCTGTCCAAATCATGTCCAATCAATTGAATTTACCACAGGTGGACTCCAATCAAGTTGTAAAAGATGATCAATGGAAACAGGATGCACCTGAGCTACATTTTCCAGCGTCATAACAAAGGATCTGAATACTTATGTAAATAAGGTATTTCTGTTTATTATTTGAAACACATTTGCAAAAATGTTTTAGAACCTGTTTTTGCTTTGTCATTTGGGGGTATTCTGTGTAGATTGGTGAGGGGAAAACATTAATTTAATCAATTTTAGAATACGGCTGTAATGTAACAAATTGTGGAAAAAGACAAGTGGTCTGAATACTTTTCAATGCACTGTATATCCAGGTATCTCTGCCCTAGCACTTAATCCCATTACATTACACATACATCATTGAATAAAAGTGTCTTCTATAGAGGATGAGATTTGTTAAGAGCCGTGATGCATGGTCTGAATATTAACACGCATTGCTTGTGGTATGGTTTTGGAAACATCAGGACCTTATCTTTAATATCAGAGAGAAATACTTTGAAAAAAAAACAGAAGGTTGTTGATACACACCTTTTAAAAGGGCTAGGGTTCCCACAAGGCCACATTTCCATGTTACAGCGCTTGTTTACGGAAAACAGACTGAAGACCATGGACTACCTGTACTAGTTAGCCATCTTTGTCACGAACACCTGTGTGTAAACGGAAGACCGACGCCACAAACCCGTTGTCCCTGAAAAATACTGTAGGCTGCAACTGTATACAGTACAGTAAGTGTGTATTTTGCATTTGTAAAATGATTGATGTGATATGAAAGTAGAGGGATGTATGTTGCTAGTACCATTCCACAATTGAACATCGATAAACCTTTAGATGGTGAATTTGGCTTCCAGAGCCAATTCACCCTTTAAACAGAACATGTAAGATCCTTGGACTAAGATGAGTAACGTTAGGCTATTTTAGTCCAATATTGGGCATCCTTGCCTTAAAATGCTTAAGCAGACTGGAACTGTGAGAACAAAAAAAGTAATGGTAAACGGCCTGAGTGGGACATCTTCATTGATCCACCAGCTTTGATTTAGCTTTAGTACCTAGACAGAAAGTAAGATGAGAAGCACGATAATAAGACCAAGAAGTGAGGATTTTTTTTTTATGATAGTCAATGAGTGTCGAATTTAGTCAACAAAAAATGTAATTCCTAATTTGCTCTACGTGAGGCTTATTTGATCGAATAGAAGTTCTGTGCATACCTCACAAGACATGCCACAAGAGTGACTACATGAAACTCTATTCCACATCATGTAAATCATGACAGCAGTAAAATTAGATTACAAAAACACCATATGGGACAGCGGGGACTGCGAAGCAACACAAACATTGGCACAGACACATGTATACACACACGATAACATACGCACTATACATACACATGGATTTAGTACTGTATAAATGTGGTACTGGTGGAGTAGGGGCCTGAGGGCACACAGTGTGTTGTGAAATATGTGAATGTATTGTAATGTTTTTTAAATTGTATAAACTGCCTTAATTTTGCTTGACCCCAGGAAGAGTACCTGCTGCCGGGGATCCATAATAAATACAAATGGTTAGGTTGTTAATAAGACGCACGTGGCATTCCGGCAATTTACAACAAAAAAAAATACTATATTGGTGTTGTGCCAGTTGTTGACGAGCAAAACTGCCCTCTCATTTGCTAGAATGGTCCCGCCTGATCTTGCCTGTCTTCTATCTTTGAGGACATGTATTTCCATCGTTAGAGCGGTCATTCGACTATCTCTAGATATTCTTTCACCAAGTTGACACTTCACCGAGCGCTCCTCCACGGCCCACTTGTGATTGGCTACAGGTAGGCCTACATGTTCACTTGAAGCCAGTCTGGTATTTGAAACGGTGGAATGACCGAATTTGGATACAGTTTGAAGTTGCTATTTAATTTTGATTTGTAGCAATAGTAGAGTAGCATTGCAGCAAAATTGAATATAGCCTACATGTAAACGGCAAGGAAGAGGAGCTTTCACCCCTGAGATGGTGATTTCTGACTAGTAGACGTAGCCTATCATGTCAATCCTTCCTGAATTCATTGCAAATGTTACAAACCAATTGCACAAGGTAAGCGTGTTTCATGACTAACGTTAGATAAATAAAATCATCACGTTTGCAGGATTGTAATCCAATTCGCAGTGGTAGTCTATAACATTGAGTTAGTTCATAGCCAAGGAACTCAAGTCTCAGCCTCTGAGGTCGAGAATACATAGTCTCTGAATATGGCCCATAGACAATGCAGTCATGCAACATTCAACTAACCTTTACTTGCCGGTACTTTCTTCGTCCTTGATTCAGAAAGCTGCGGTGTATTATAAACATATGTTTCCAGTTGCAGGTGGAACGCCAAAAAAATATCCAGGAAAATCATAAATCCACTTTTTGTATTACGTGAGATGCGTCTTGCATGTGTGTAGATCTTTGTTTGGGTTGCGTGGCCGCGGCATTGTCACTTTAAAAAAACTGGATAGTTTATGGAAAGAATTTGGAAACGTGAAATGTCTGCTAGCTAAAATGTCTCCTCACTCTGCAAAAAGTGCTTTTAATATATTCCTACTTGCAACTAGAACAGGAGATTTATAAGACATTGCGGGCTTCTGAATCGAGATTTAATAAAGTATCGCCAAGTAGTGTGAATGAATGGCAAAACATTTGCTGATTAGGCAAATCCTTAAGCAGCACCATCATATCAATGGCTATTCGCAAGCTTTAACATTTAATGTTGGGTATAGTTTATTGGCTAGTTAGTGTACCGTGTTTTTTTGTTTCACAATGAACTGTCAGAAAAACTGAAACCAGAAAGAGAGACAATTATGGGTCCTGTTTTGCTCAGTTGTAACACCAGGGTTGTGGGTTCGATTCCCACGGGGGTCCAGTATGCAAATGTAGGGAATCACAACTGTAAGTTGCACTGGATAAAAGTGTCTGCTAAATTGCCCTTGTTTGGCATATTAGAAATTAAAGGACAGCATGTGTGTAACACTGAGTAGTAAGTAATGATCTGTAGCGTTTCAGTTCTGAAGTTCATGTTAGTGAAGTGAGATGTTTAGTGCAGTAAGAATGGGCTTTAAAGTGATACTTTGGCAAGGAGGCCCTTTATTTACTTCCCAAGAGTCAGACAAACTTGTGGATACTATCATACTTAAATACTTCCTTAACTCTATTTCTGTCAGATATCAGTTGCATGCCTATGCCTCACCTCAAGACAAGGCTATCCAATAAAATAAGTCAAGTACAAGAAATGTGGATATTATGGAGACCTCAAACTCATTTAGCATTTCAGAAGAACCCCCACCCCACAGCATTTCAGGACAAGGCTATACATGATCACCTTCCCTTTTCCAAATGATTGCATGATGGATTGTACAAATGCTAAGGCATACCCATGATTATACACATTGGGCAAGTAGGTTAGAGAAGACCTTTTGACAACATAAACAGTGATATTATACGGCAGACAATCAAATGCATGTGATGGTTGGCTGAACATGAGTAACTTGGGGGTTGGTCTATCAGCTGATGAAATTTATGCAATGTTTGCTCTGGCCATGCACTTAGCCTACGGTTGCTTAATGTTTCACATGCAAATTCAGCAATAAAGATACTGTATACATTTCACAAGAGAATGTGTATTCTGTCAAACATTGTTTGAAGCAACTGGACGAATGACAATGTTCTGGTATCTTTGTTTTTTTTCCCCCTCAGTCTATTCAGCCTCTTTCCTCACAAGTCCATCATGCCGATTGAATTGGCCATGCCGCTCTACCTGTCAAACGATGACTTCTGCTACACGAGGTCCCCGAAATCACTACAACCACTACGACCCTGTCTGAAGCCCTGCATGCGGTTCAAACCCTCTGCCCCTCCTATGCAGACTGAACCAGATTTGCTTCATGAGAAGAATGGGAAACCTAAAAGGCGAGTGTCCTTCGCCGACCACAAGGGCCTGGCCCTCACCAAGGTGAAGTTCTTTTCTCATTTTGACACTATTAACATCCCACTCAACATCACAGAGCTGTTCAGCTCTTCACTCAAGTTACCAAATGAGGAGGACAAACTGATAATGGGCTTCACCCAGCCCTCCTCTGATTACCTGCTGTTCCGTCAGCGTCTGGAGACTGAGCTTGTCTGCCTAGAGCACTGCATGCTGAAAGAGAAGGCACTGTCTGGAACCGTGAAAGTCAAAAACCTGTCCTTTGAGAAGTCTGTCAAGGTGCGTGTAACCTTTGACACTTGGAAAAGCTACACAGACTTGGAGTGCCAGTACTTGAAGGACACCTACACAGGCTCGAACTATGACACCTTCGCCTTCGAGGTTTCCCTTCCAGCTGAGCTGAGGCCGCACAAGCACATAGAGTTTGCCATCTGCTACAAAGTCAATGGCCAGACATACTGGGACAGTAACCAGGGCCGAAACTACAGGATCATCTGGTCTGCTCTGAAGATGGACGGCCAGGGCAGCTTCAGCAATAACCAGCAGAGACACTCGTTTGATCTTGGAATTCAATTCGACTTCTATGGAAGTCCTAGATGCTCCCATGGGATGTTCCCAGAGTGGCCAAGTTATGCAGGATATGAGGATATTAGACCGTACTACTGAAAAGCCGTCATCCTTAGAGTAAAATGTTTTTTTTTTTGTTCAGAGAAAGGGCTGTTCCCGAAAATGAGTTTTTTTTTTGTTATTGTTTTTTTTCAGGCCAGGCCAGTCTCGCCATGCTCGGGGGAACAAAAGCAATAAGAAAAAGAAATACGTTTTGGGATGGGGGTTGTATACTCTGTGGATTATCAGATCTAGTATATTCAGATGTGACATTTACTGATTGCATAGCAGGTATAATTAACAGGCATATCTCAGTGTAGATGTTGACTGAACCAAGAGAAGAACACAATTAATATCTAGCTTTTGCACTTGATCTACAGTGGGTTCTGGAATTATTGGATCTCTTGATAAAGATTAGTAAAAAAACAAATTCTAACTGGTCTCTATTCTATGCTCAAAAAATTTATAAATTATATTTTGTACTAATACAATTGCTCAGACAAAGATTTTGTTTAACAAGTAATACTTTTTTTTCTCAAAGATGAGGTCAAAATTTAGGGATCCCATGTTTTCAATATGCCATCACCCTTCCTTTGCGAGGATAACAACAATTGAGCCTTTTTCAAAAATGTTTTAGCCCCATAACATCAAAGATGCATGACTATATTTTACAGTAGGGATTAGGTATTTTCTGCATATGCGTTGTTCTTTTGAAGGCTAAACCCACCATTGGTGTGCATGGTCGAAGAGCTCTATTTTCATGTCGTATGACCATAGCACCGCCTGAAGTTTGCTAAATGGCAATGGCACTTGGATAGGAACCAGTGCTATTGTCATAAGACATGAAAATAGTAGTCTTTGGCCCGCACACCAATGGTGGGTTTAACCTTCGAAAGAACAATGCGCATGCAGAAAATACCTCAGCCCTACTGTGAATTGTGTCGTTATCCTTAAAAAGGGATGGACAAACACAGGGATGCTGGACTATTGAAAACAGAGGATCCAATCATTTTGTCCCTTATCTTTTTGAGATTGTTTAACAAGTAGTTTATATATATATATATATATATATCTCTGAGCAATTGTATTAGTGTAAAATATACATTTCATGCAATATAGCTCAGTATTTATTTTATACAGTGTATTTTGCCCCTCTTTGTCAAGGGATCTAGTAATTCTGGACCCAACTGTATGTGTTGGGATAAGCCATTACACTAACTGGTAAAACTATGTACACTGTTATGTGTGATGCAGGTCGAAATAATTGGAAGAGCAATGTTTACGATGAAACTTTCAATGATTTTTTTTAACAAATAGATTTGGAATCAAAATGTCTGTACTTTCACATCACATTTCTTGTACTGAGTTCTTTCAGTTGATTTATGTTAAGTGATATGACTTCAGAATAGACCGGTATTTTTAAGTCCCTTCAGGATTTGCACCATGTTTGTACTGAGCTCATTCTGGTATGTGGGTGTATTGAGTTCAAATCCTTCCATTTTAAAGGGGTGGGAATGGCAGGAATTTACTTGGGACTGGAACCTTAGAAATGCACATTTCTGTCTGCTCCTGTTGATGATTTAAAATGTTTTACCGTGTTCACTATGCTGCTCTATGTAAATAAGAGTCATTGGATATGTTTTTAAAGGAACAATTATGAAGGATGGATTTTTGTATGTCAGAATTAAATATGTTTTGCAAGAATATTACATTTTTTTTGTTTATTTGAACTCCTCGTTGAAACCTCCAGCACAGAGGTGGTATTACTACTGTGGGTGATATGAAACAAGCCTTTTGATGGCAATTCAGTGAAATGATAGGAGGGCTAACCAAAGGTTTGTTTGACTTATCAATCCCATGACCTCGTCACTATGAACTATGATACTCAAACAGATGTCTATAGAAGTGCCTGATGAAGCCTGTTCAACGCATAGCAACCTGTACAAAGGTCTGCCGGCTGAACTATATTCAGCAAGACCCTTAGACACCATTCACCAAGCCATACATTAACAGATAAGACTGTTTACTGTAGAGTTCACTACTATATCAAACACACTAAAAACAAAAATGAACTGAGTGGGGGGGAAGAAATCTTTCTTGGTCACTAAGAACAATTTGCTTCCTTTTTATAAAGGGTCTTATAAGAGTTGGCAATTTTAGCATGTAAATCTTGGGGCAAACAGAAAATCTAAGGAATTTTAAAATTATTTCTACTTTAACTTCTACTTTTGATACTTAAGTATATTTTAGCAATTACATTTACTTTTGATTCTGAAGTATATTTAAAATCAAATACTTTTAGACTTTTACTCAAGTAGTATTTTGCTGGGTGACTTTTACTTGTAACTTTCTATTAAGGTATCAAAACTTTTACTCAAGTATGACAATTGGGTACTTTATCCACCACTGACAAACGGTGCCCACAAACTGTTAGGGCCTACATAAAGCTTTCCCAACTGCGGAGTACCAACATCAGTCCCAACACCTTACCACTGCCACACCTGGCAATCAGCGAAGCCTTGTGTGGAAGCAAAACAGTTAATTCAGCCTCATTTACTGCCTTTCAAAAAGAATCATGGCTGACTTGCATAAACAAATGTGTTTTCTACTGACAATTGAGATGTACAAACTATGGCATAAGGGGACGACAAGCGGAAAAGAGGCAAATACGTAATTTTAAGACCTCAATGAGCGAGCTTGGTTGGAGGTAGCCATAACTATTTGTCCACCACTTTTGAAATGTACAGTGACAAAATTCAGAACATTGGCCATTGTTAGTGTTCTCCCTGTACACCAAGTCAGAACCGTAGGATAGATAAAGGAGGCATATAAGCAGACAATGAAGGCTCTTACAATATTCAATGATTACATTTCTCTAAAACTTGAACCCGAACGAACATGTCTGGAGAGACCTGAAAATAGCTGTGCAGCTACGCTCCCCATCCAACCTGACGGAGCTTGAGAGGATCTGCAGAGAAGAATGGGAGAAACTCCCCAAGTACAGGTGTGCCAAGCTTATAGCATCATACCACAAAGGCTGTAATCGCTGCCAAAGGTGCTTAAACAAAGTACTGGATAAAGGTTCTGAATACTTACACTACCGTTCAAAATTTTGGGGTCACTTAGAAATGTCCTTGTTTTTGTAAGAAAAACATTTTTTTGTCAATTAAAATAGCATCAAATTGATCAGAAATAGTGAAGACATTGTTAATGTTGTACATTTCTATTGTAGCTGGGAATGGCTGATTTGTAATGGAATGTCTACGTAGGTGTACAGATGCCCATTATCAGCAACCATCACCCCTGTGTTCCAATGGCACGTTGTGTTAACTAATCCAAGTTTAGCATTTTGAAAGGCTAATTGATCATTAGAAAACCCTTTTGCAATTATGTTAGCACAGCTGAAAACTGTACTGATTAAAGAAGCAATAAAATGGTCCTTCTTTAGACTAGTTGAGTATCTGGAGCAACAGCATTTCTGGGTTTGATTACAGGCCTTTCTTCTGAAACTCGTCAGTCTATTCTTGTTCTGAGAAATTAAGGCTGTGTATGAGATCTGTGTACTACTCCCTTCACAGAACAGCGCAAACTGGCCCTAACCAGAATAGAAAGAGGAGTGGGAGTCCCTGGTGCACAACTGAGCAAGAGGACAAGTACATTAGTGTATCTAGTTTGAGAAACAGATGCCTCAACTATCATAAGTCCTCAACTGGCAGCTTCATTAAATAGTACCCGCAAAACACCAGTCTCAACGTCAACAGTGAGGAGGCGACTCCGTGATGCTGGACTTCTAGGCAGAGTTGCATCGAAAAAGTCATATCTCAGACTGGCCAAAAAAAGAAAAGATTAAGATGGGCAAAAGAACCCAGGCACTGGACAGAGGAACTCTGCCTAGAAGGCCAGCATCCCGGAGTCGCCTCTTCACTGTTGATGTTGAGACTGGTGTTTTGCAGGTACTATTTAATGAAGCTGCCAGTGAGGACTTGTGAGGCATCTGTTTCTCAAACTAGACACTCTAATGTACTTGTCCTATTGCTCAGTTGTGCACCGGGGCCTCCCACTCCTCTTTCTATTCTGGTTAGAGCCAGTTTACGTTGTTCTGTGAAGGGAGTAGTCCACAGGTCTCGTACACAGCTTTGCACAATATCGTCAATTTGCTTTTCTTTCAAAAACAAGGACCTTTCTAAGTGACCCCAAACATATGAACGGTAGTGCATGTAAATGTGATATTTCCAGCTTTAATTTTGTATACATTTGCAAACATAAAAAAACTGTTTTTGCTTTGTCATTATGGGGTGTTGTGTGTGTACATTGAGGAGGAAAAAAACTATTTAATCAATTTTAGAATAAGGCTGTAATGTAACAAAATGTGGGAAAAATCAAGGGGTCTGAATACTTTCCGAATACACTGTACAGTACCAGTCAAACGTTTGGACACACCTACTCATTCAAGGGTTTATTTTTTATTTTTTTTACTATTTTCTACATTGTAGAATAACAGTGAAGACATCAAAACAATGAAATAACACATGGAATCATGTAGTAACCAAAAAAGTGTTGAACAATCTAAATATATTTTATATTTGAGATTCTTCAAATAGCCACCCTTTGTCCTTTGCCTTTCTCTCAACCAGCTTCATGAGGTAGTCACTTGGAATGCATTTCAATTAACAGGTGTTCCTTGTTAAAAGTTCATTTTTAATGCGTTTGAGCCAATCAGTTGTGTTGTGACAAGGTTAGGGTGGTATACAGAAGATAGCCCTATATGGTAAAATATAAAAAAGTACATATTATGACAATTTTATTTTATTTTTTATTTCACCTTTATTTAACCAGGTAGGCTAGTTGAGAACAAGTTCTCATTTGCAACTGCGACCTGGCCAAGATAAAGCATAGCAGTGTGAACAGACAACACAGAGTTACACATGGAGTAAACAATAAACAAGTCAATAACACAGTAGAAAAAAAAGAGAGTCTATATACATTGTGTGCAAAAGGCATGAGGAGGTAGGCAAATAATTACAATTTTGCAGATTAACACTGGAGTGATAAATGATCAGATGGTCATGTACAGGTAGAGATATTGGTGTGCAAAATAGCAGAAAAGTAAATAAATAAAAACAGTATGGGGATGAGGTAGGTAAAATTGGGTGGGCTATTTACCGATAAGACTATGTACAGCTGCAGCAATCGGTTAAGCTGCTCAGATAGCAGATGTTTGAAGTTGGTGAGGGAGATAAAAGTCTCCAACTTCAGCGATTTTTGCAATTCGTTCCAGTCACAGGCAGCAGAGAACTGGAACAAAAGGCGGTCAAATGAGGTGTTGGCTTTAGGGATGATCAGTGAGATACACCTGCTGGAGCGCGTGCTACGGGTGGGTGTTGTTGATGACCTGGAACCAGTGGGTCTGGCGACGAATATGTAGCGAGGGCCAGTCGACTAGAGCATACAGGTCGCAGTGGTGGGTGGTATAAGGTGCTTTAGTGACAAAACGGATAGCACTGTGATAAACTGCATCCAGTTTGCTGAGTAGTGTTGGGAGCTATTTTGTAGATGACGTCAGGGTTAGCAGAGTGTGCTAAAGCAGTGAGTAAAACAAACTTAGGGAGGAGGCTTCTGATGTTGACATGCATGAAACCAAGGCTTTTTCGATCACAGAAGACAACAAATGAGGGTACCTGGAGACATGCAGTGCCTGGATTTACCTCCACATCACCCGCGGAACAGAGGAGGAGTAGTATGAGGGTGCGGCTAAAGGCTATCAAAACTGGTCGCCTAGAGCGTTGGGGACAAAGAATAAAAGGAGCAGATTTCTGGGCATGGTAGAATATATTCAGGGCATAATGCGCAGACAGGGGTATGGTGGGGTGCGGGTACAGTGGAGGTAAGCCCAGGCACTGGGTGATGATGAGAGAGGTTGTAAGAATGAGTAGTTGCAAGAATGAGAGTTGCTGTGAGTAGTTGTGAGTAGTTGTGTCCAAACCTTTGACTACTACTGTATGTGGAACAAAGCCTTACAATTATGTTTAGTCATCCCACTGTTAAATTAACTTTCCATGCACGGAGTAAGCACCAGTATTTCTGCATGAGTTGTGCTGTGACCACCAATGTACTGTAGCTTCACCATTATTGTATACTGAAGGACAATATCAACTTAACATACAACAATTTCAGATTTTACTGAGTTCCAGTTAATTTAAGGAAATCAGTCAATTAAAGTAAACTCATTAAACCCTAATCTATGGATTTCACATGACTGGGAATACAGATATGCATTTGTTGGTCACAGATACCAACAAAAAAAGAGGTAGGGGTGTGGATCAGAAAACCAGTCAATATCTGGTGTGACCACCATTTGCCTCATGCATTGCCACACATTTCCATCGCATGGAGTTGATCAGGCTGTTGATTGTGGGCTATGGAATGTTGTCCCACTCCTCTTCAATTGCTGTGCGAAATTACTGGATATTGGCAGGAACTGGAACATGCTGTCGTACACACTGACCCAGAGCATCCCAAACATGCTCAATGGATGACATGTCTGGTGAGTATGCAGGCCATGGAAGAACTCTGGTATTTTCAGCTTCCAGAAAATGTGTACAGAACCTTCTGACAACCTTCTGGCTGTGCATTATCATGCTGAAACATGAGTTGATGACAGCAGATGAATGACACGACAATGGGTCTCAGGATCTTGTCACGGTATCTCAGTGCATTCAAATGGTCATCGGTAAAATTAAATTATGTTCATTGTCTAGTTTATGCCTGCCCATAGCATAATCCCACAACCACACATGGGGCACTTTGTTCACAACGTTGACATAAGAAAATCTCTGGCTCACACAATGCCATACATGTGGTCTACGGTTGTGAGGCTGGTTGGACGTACTGCTAAATTCTCTAAAATTATGTTGGGTATGGTATGGTAGAGAAATGAACATTCAATTTTCTGGAAACAGCTCTGGTGGACATTCCTGCAGTCAGCATGCAAATTGCTCACCCCTCAAAACTTGAGACATTGTGTTGTGTGACAAAACAGCACATTTTAGAGCTGCACCTGTGTAACGATCATCCTGTCAGCTTCTTGATATGCCACACCTGTCAGGTGGATGGATTATCTCGGCAAAGAGATGTAAACAAATTTGTTTACAACATTTGAGAGAAATAAGCTTTTTGTGCTTGTGGAAAATGTCTAGGATATTTTATTTCAGCTCATTAAATATGGGACCAACACTTTATATTTTGCGTTTATATTTTTGTTTCGTAAATTAGATTGATTGCTTGTTACTTTCTAGTCCCTCCTTGTTTAGATTCAACTAAAAAGAGGAGCCTGGGAGTCGATTTACTGATGTAATAGTCTTCCCTGTCATTAGGTGTCGCTAATGTATTTTAGACTACAAGTTTAACCGGAACTGCAACCGGAGATTACGTTTGATTGTTTATATTTTCCCACAATTTTATATGTATATGTAAAATGTGTATTGTCTGAATAAGGTTGTAAAGATATGAATAAAGGGAAGTGTCTAATATCGTGTAACGTTAACCTTGTTCCGCGACAAACTTCGGATAAATATTTTTTTTAATCGCTGACCACGGACACGCGGGAAGAACGCGCGGAAACAGAGGACATGCCAGAAGGATTGTTTGCTACAAGAGACCAGTTAGCTAGCAAGTAGCACGCAAACATTTTATTTCCAGTCAACATACTTGGATTAGTTGGTTGAGACAATCCTATCCCTCAATAATGGAAGAATACAAGGAGAATATTCAAGACAAGGGTGACAATGTGAAATTGTCTTCTAATCCCGAGGAAGATGACAAGGTAAGTAATTTACTGTAGAGCTAACGCTAACTCTGCTACAGTAGGAATAACAGTCAGGTGATGTTTTAAACGAGTTTCCTACTTGTGAGACTAACGTTATATTCCTTTCTCTATTTCAAGTCTTGCAACAAGGTGTGTAGTAACATTGGCGAACCTGTCCCTCAAGTATCTTCTACTCGTGGCGAGTTCAGTGATCCTGTTTACAAGGAGATTGCTCTTGCAAATGGACATATCAACCGCATGAACAAGGATGAGCTTCGGTCTAAACTGGCAGAGTGTAAGCTTGACACAAGGTATGTAGGAACAGTTGTTTCAGCAGGAGATGGCTACAAACGTAATCCATTGGAGATCAGGATTTCTACGTTAGGAAATCCCAGAGCTGCTTGACATGTCACTGGAAAAAGATCTGTATCACTGAACATGTGGGTGTCTCTCTCACTGTGTGTAGAGGTGTGAAGGATGTGATGAAGAAGCGGTTGAAGAACTACTACAAGAAGCAGAAGCTGTCTTTGATGCAGTCTGTGACAGAGGGTGGACCAACTGATGCCTACTACGACTTTATCTGTGTGGTGGACTTTGAGGCAACGTGTGAACAGGACAACCCCCTTGACTTCACGCATGAAATCATTGAGTTTCCAATGGTCCTGTTCAACACCCACACTTTAGACATTGTAAGTGAGGAGGGGACATTGTTAGAATCAATGCATTGTAAGGCTTGCGTGTACTATCAGATGTATGGCCCTTTTGAGTTCATTAGTGGTTGATGCAAATAATACAAATGTTTTGTTATCATGAATGACACTTGACTTCATTGTAGGAGGACAGCTTTCAGGAATATGTCAGGCCAGAAGTCAACACACAGCTGTCAGAGTTCTGCATAAAGTTGACAGGGATAACACAGGTGAGACACCAGACAGATTGTTGTCTAAACCAATTTTGAAGGACTAGAATACTATGATCCACAATACTTCACACATTGTACTGTTAATATAAGAGTTTTCTAACTGTTTTTTTTTTGGGCCAGAAAATGGTGGATGAAGCAGACACGTTCCCCGATGTTCTTAAGCGGGTGGTGCTTTGGCTTCAGGAGAAAGAGCTTGGCACAAAATACAAATATGCCATTCTTACGGATGGGTACGTACGTGTTGTCAGAGGGCACTAACACTGCTTTTATGTATTAATGATAACTAGCGAGATATTAGGTGTTCTCATTAGTACAACTATGTGCTTTTGTTATTTCCACAGATCTTGGGACATGAGCAAGTTCATGAACACCCAGTGCCGTTTAAGTCGGCTCAGATATCCACAGTTTGCAAAGAAGTGGATCAACATCAAAAAATTCTACGGAAACTTCTATAAGGTTGTGATAATGAAATTATCAGAAATGTCTCTACATTTAGAGGGATATGTTAGACACGATCTGTTGAGTAGAACAATAGAACTAGAATCCTCACTTTCTTTTTCACAGGTCCCTCGTACCCAGACCAAGCTGAGCAGCATGCTAGAGAAGCTGGGACTTCAATACGAGGGCCGCCCTCACTCTGGCCTGGATGACTCGCGCAACATTGCTCGCATTGCGCTGCGCATGCTGCAGGATGGCTGCCAACTGCGCATCAACGAGCGCATGCATGAAGGACAGCTGCGGACTGTGCCCAGCTCTGCCCCTGTGGAAGGAGCCCCACCCCCACATAATCCTCGCAGCAGAGTCTAGCCCCCCACCTCCACTTCAGCTCCACATCCCCTGGCTCTGACTTCCACATTGGGGCCTTCAAGCAGGCATCCCATGTCTGTTTTACTCCCATGACTTGAAAATAATTCATTGCATTTTTCCCACTCAATCTGAGTCTACTTTTTGTCCCAAATTGTGGGACTCTTTTTTTAATAGTTTTTAAATTTTATTAGTAGTGCCACTTACCACAATAAAAATGTTGTTTCTGCCTTTTGACAACTTCTGTAGATTTCCACAGTAGCACTCAGACATGGTTTGCTACAAGTTTCTTTAAAGAATAATTGTTATTTCGCTGGGCTTTTGTCTTTCATGTTGTCTGAAAACAAAACAACCTTGCTGACCCTCAAATGTACTTAACTGTCTGTTAGAGGCCTGGCTTCAGTTTTTTATTTTTTATTTTACAGCGCATGCCTGTGTACTTATTGAACTTGAGTCCACTAAAACAGGTTCAAGAAAATTGAGGATATGTTTGGTGTAAGCAATGCACAAACTCGTGGGCTAATAATGTATGAGCTATTGTCTTAAACCATTTCTAGTTTAATACTAATAAATATTTCCTTCGTTTTAGCCTGCTTTCTTTACTTTCTGGGGGGCAGTATATTTTAAATGGCTTTTGTGGGAAAAATATCCAATTGTCATACTTGAATAAAAGTAAATACCTTTTAATAGAAAATGACAAGTGAAAGTCACCCAGTAAAATACTACTTGAGTGAAAGTATTTCGCTTTAAATATACTTAAGCATCAAAAGTAGATGTAATTGCTAACATATACTTAAGTAGTTAAAGTATAAATCATTTCAAATGTCTTATATTAAGCAAACCAGACGGAACCTATACCTTTTTTAAATTTACGGATAGTCGGGCACACCAACACTCAGACATCTTTTAAAAACGAGCGTTTGTGTTTAATGAGTCCGCCAGTTCAGAGGCAATAGGGATGACCATTCACAAGTGTGTGAATTGGACCATTTTCTTGTCCTGCCAAGCATTCCAAATGTAACGAGTACATTTGGGTGTCAGGGAAAAATGTATTGAGTAAAAAGTGCATAATTTTCTTTAGGAATGTAGTGAAGTCAAAAATATAAATAGTAAAGTACAGATACTCCCAAAACGACTTATGCTGTACTTTAAAGTATTTTCACTTAAGTACTTTACACCACTGGTCCTTAACATGTATCGTCTATCTCGGTTTTTGTTTGTGCTGCGTGTTTTAATCAGTTTGAACTTCATGGACTCAGAATGAAAAGTAGCATCGCATTTGCAAAAAATATAATTTACAAATGGTACAACTAACATTTCTGTGCTTCATGGTAACGGGTTCACGAGAAAAGCATTATGCCCTTTTTATGTTATGTACAAATCCAATCAAATTTCAACTTTAGGGTCCCGAGTGGCGCAGCGGTTTAAGGCGCAATAATGTGTTCTTAACTGACTTGCCGAGATAAATAAAGGTAAAATAAAAATGTCTAATTTCAATGTGATATGGTGACGTAATGGTTTTTACCAAATCCTGTGCATTCACATCATTTCCGTTAGATGGAGACAAATCACATGTAATTCACGGTACAAAGAACACGCAGTTTCCCGTCAATGAATACCAAGAGAAAGTGGTACAGTATTTTGTATTTGCCCCCAATAAGACATCAAATCAAATGTTATTTATCACATGCGCCGAATACAACTGGTGTAGACTTTAAAGTGAAATACTTGCATACGAACCTTTCCTTACGATGCCTTGAACTCATTACATCATGCAAGTTTCAATGTCTGCTACTAAAAAATACATTTGGAAGGGGGACATTAAATATGGTGTTTGATCAAAATAACATTCCAGAAACTGAATTCGGTACTATTTGGTCTGTATTTCTTATAAGCATGTTATATCCCATCTATGACCAGAATAATTATGGAGGAAATGAGCTCAATATAGAATCATTAATTCAACTTTTACAACTCATCAGTTGGTGAGGAAAATATATCTAAATAAAATGGAAAACAGTTGTCTTCTCTGGATTAAACATACATAGTCCTTTATTTTTCTTGCCAAGCATTTAATAATAGCTTTCCCTCATCATGGTCAATAGAATCAATAACTTAACCAAGAAGGTGTGCTTAAAGGCTGACGCAGTGTGTTCTAGGCGTTGTTGCTCTTTCCACACGTCCCTGAGCAGGAAGGACTGCAGTTCACGAGAGAACACGGACAGAGAGAGTAGCAACTAGCGAGTCATAAGGAGTGACCGTTCCCGTTGTTTGATTTCATGCATTGTTTGTTTGAATAAGGGACGCGATTGGATGCTACGATACCAGACAATGCGCTGGAGGGGCCAGCCGAAACGCATGGGTTTTAAAATAGACTTGAAATTGCGGTAGGTTTTCCTTTTCATTGTGTGGTTCGCGGCCGTAGATAAAAGAAGATGCGTGAAGCGCTGCTGCCCAGGTCCAATCGTCTTGATAGGATTGAAAAGCATGGTTTCTTGCTCCTACTCGAAATGGAGTTACTGTCGTTTTCCCCGTTGTTTGTATTGTTGATGATAAGAACAATAAACGATGAAACAAGCACCTAGACCACCATGCGACCAGGATAACAAGGAGGGGTCGGTCTGTAAAGCCATGGAGGACAAGGAGAACAATCTCAAAACGGCTACGCTGTGGAGAGATGCTGCTGTCCGCTCTAGGAAGCTGCGAAGCAACCTGCGTCAGCTCACGATCTGTTCCAAAGACAGGGAGAGGATAATTCTACCTGAAAATATAAACGAGATAGAGGTGCTCAATCTGGGCAATAACTCGCTGCACGAGCTACCAGAAGGATTGGGGGCTACCCTCACAAACCTGCGTATCCTTATCCTCCGCAGGAACAAATTTGTCACAGTTCCTTTTGTGGTGTTTGAACTAGGTCAACTTGTGGAGCTGGACATGAGCCACAACTGCTTGAGCCACTTCTCTGAGGATATAGGCCTGCTGAAGGGGCTGAAAAAGCTCTGCATCAGTCACAACAAGATCCAGTACCTGCCGTCACAGATTGGGGCACTGCAGTGCTTGGAGGAGCTGGACATAAGCTTCAATGACATACGTGATTTCCCCAGGTCCTTCTCACAGCTCAAGAGGCTCCGTACTCTGGATGCCGACCACAACAACCTGGACCAGTGTCCCCCGGAGATTCTTGCCTTCGGTGACCTGGAGGAGCTCGACTGCTCTGGGAATACGTTTGCATGTCTACCAGGGGACATCATGAAGCTGCAGTTCATCAAGATCCTGTGGCTCAGCAGCATTCACATCTCCTCATTACCTGACACCTTCTGTCAGCTGCACAACCTGGAGAGCCTGATGCTGGACAGTAACAACCTCTCAGCTCTGCCTCGTTCCTTTGGCAACCTTCAGAGACTGAAAATGGTCAATCTTTCATCTAATGAGTTTGAGGAGTTTCCCCAGGTTATCCTGAACATCACCGGACTAGATGAGCTTTACTTGAGCAGAAATCGACTGTCTTTTGTCCCAGAAGAGATAGGCCAGTTGCATAGGCTGGCAAACCTCTGGTTGGACAATAATAAGATTACTTATCTGCCTGACTCCATTGTGGAGCTAGAGAGATTGGAAGAGCTTGTTTTACAGGGTAATCAAATAGCCATACTTCCAGATAACTTTGGAAAACTCTCCAAGGTAAACATTTGGAAGGTGAAGGATAACCCCCTCATCCAGCCTCCCTATGAGGTCTGTATGAAGGGAATTCCCTACATCGCTGCCTATCAAAAGGAACTCACACATTCCCAGCTCGCTGTGAAGCCCAGATTAAAACTGGTCCTGATGGGAATGAAAAATGCTGGGAAAACTCGGCTCAGACAGAGTGTGGTGAGTGAGCAGCAGGATGCCAACTCTGCTCAGGGGAACAAAGGGATCGATGTGACTAACTGGGTAGCGGACGCCGATCGCAGTCTTACATTTTTAGTGTATGACCTGTCAGGGAAGCCAAATTATGACCTCGTCAAACCGTTTTTTCTCTCACCCGGTGCTCTGTACATCCTTGTTGTGAACCTGAAAACGTACTCACCCAAGAGCTTTTACACCCACGTTGGGTACTTCCTCCACCTCCTCAGTGCCAAAGTGCCCCACGCTGTGGTCTGCATGGTGGGCACACATACAGACCTGTGCGGAGACATGGAGGTGGAGGAGAAGAGCCTGGATATTCACAGACAGATTGCCCTGCAGGAGAAGTGGGACAGCCATTGCCTGCGGACCCTCGCCCAACAGGTGGACCAGGCCCTGGAACAGGGCTACAACATCCGCACCTCCAGCCCTCACATCCTCTTCTATGGCGTCACAGACAAGAACCTGAGGCGGAAGAAAGCCCAGCTGCAGTACATGCTGAACCACAGGCTGCAGCTCCTGTCCCCTGTCCTGTGTGTCAGCTGCACGGAGAGCCAGAGGAACATCCAGAGGCTGAGGGAGAAGCTCATGTCAGTGGCTGACCACAGGGACATCTTCCCCAACCTCCACCGCGTGCTGCCCAAGTCCTGGCAGATGCTGGAGGAATTGCACTTTAAGCCCCAGGACCTGTGGCTCTCGTGGTGGGACTCGGCCCGCTTGGGCCTCCAGGCAGGACTCACAGAGGACCGCCTGCAGAGTGCCCTGTCCTACCTGCACGAGAGCGGGAAGCTACTCTATTTCGAGGACAGTCTGACACTAAAAGAGTACGTCTTCCACAACCTGCCACGCTTCATCGCCATCCTCAATGTCTTCTTCCAGAGTGATGAGTCCACTCTGCTGGAGAGGCTACTGTCAGATGGGGAGAGGGGGGACAAAAGGAGGGCCAGTGTGGTTATGGAGGGGGAGAAGGAAGAGGACCTCCGGGCTACCCATCTACAGCACCATGTGGAGGGCTTCCTCAGCCACGGCCTCCTGCCTTCCAACGTCATCCGGCTGCTCCTGAGACCTCTCATCCAAACCCAGCAGGACCTCCACCTCATCATGGAGCTGCTGGAGAAGATGGGGGTCTGCTACTGCATCAACAAGCCCCGCAGCAAGCCTCTGAACGGGGCCACCGTCTGGTACAAGTTCCCCAGCTATGTCAGCAATGAGGAGCCCCATGCCGAGGCCTGGGTGAACGGGAGCTCAGTGGCTGCTAGTCCGTTCTTCTCTGTGGAGCAGCTGAAGATTGAATACAGCTTCCCCTTTCTCTTCCCACCTGGACTGTTTGCACGCTACAGTGTGCAGATCAACAGCCATGTGGTTCAGAGATCAGATGGGCGGCACCAGATATTTGCCTATCGTGGTAAAGTGCCTGTGGTAGTCAGCTACCGTCCGGCTCAGGGCAGACTGCAGTCCGAGACACTGTCCATAGCCAGCCATGCCTCCCTGCCAAATATCTGGACTGCTTGGCAAGCGATAACACCACTGGTTGAGGAGCTGAATGTCCTTCTGCAGGAGTGGCCCGGGCTCTACTACACTGTTCATGTTCTGTGTTCAAAGTGCCTCAAAAGAGGGTCACCCAACCCACACACCTTCCCAGGTAAATATGATTTCCCCTCTCTCTCTGACTCTTTGATTCTCTGTCCCGCTCTTTCTCTATCACATCCCTCTCTTTCTCTATCACATCCCTCTCTTTCTCTATCGAGTCCCTTGTCAAGCCTCCCAGAAGTAGGCACATTTTCAATGTCACACTTCTAATTTAGCAAAGATGTGTAAGGGACTTTGTAGTTTACATTGCCCCACCCTAATTTTCATTATTTTAATGACAATATTGAGGGTTATATGTGGTGTGAGCAACTGGAAGTGTAAAATTATACTCCAGTATATCAGTTACCAGTGGTTTAGAATCATCATGGAATTATGGAAATATCTCATCTCATGGAGGGGACATCTGATACAGGTGTTTTTTTTATGACATACTCCTCTCCTGGGATTCATTTGAATGGATGAAAGAGAATAATGAACTGCTAATAACAACAGATTTGAGTCAGCGTCACGCCGTGGAATTACCCAACAGTAATATGGTCTGACCTATTATGAATGCGTCAAGCAAACTTTGGAGGTTTGAGTGAGAAAGTGAAAGCCGTTCTGAACACTCATTCACTGCTCTTGTGCTATAGTCAGTCGAAATAGGGGTTTATTGCTGTGTTTGTGTGGATGACTCATTAGGTTTAAAGTCAGTCAGTGGGGGATGGAGGCTGCACAAAGGCTACATTGCCGCTGTAGGTGACATTAGCTCAGCTAAAAGAGGGAGGGAGGAACAGCTCTGTGGGGCTCAAGCCCCACCTCTGATACACAAATTGGCCTCGGAGCTGTCTGTTCTCGGCCTCTGGCTGAGTTCATGGACAAGTTCTGACATGGTGGTGTAGACTGGTTGTTGCCATGGCACCACAATGTGCCTTTATTTTCTTGGAATGTGACTATAGTAGATGGATCATACAGCATGAGCAAGCCCAATCTCAGCTCTTTTGTTATGATGCACAATGCCATCCAGACATCAGTAGACCAGTGTAAGCTCAAATGGCGAAATCAGTAAAGGTCTCACTATTCATGCATTCATTGGGAAGAAGTGTAGGTCTACAGTACATTGTCTCGTTACTGCTGCTAGTATGAGATTGATTTTGTTGTGATGTCATTGTATTACCTCCTAGAGTGCACTCTTTTGTATGAGAGTAGAGCGCCTACTCATTTTCCTGATCCTATGAATGACAGAATATCTGCCAGACTGATATCTTTCCCTTTTTTTAAATAGTGCTTTTAAATGGGCCTTTTTATACTGCAGATCTTGATTGTATCTTCTGCTGAAGCAGTCTGTAGTGCTGGAGCTATGCGCCAATCAGGATAGTTGATATCGTAAAATAGGTGTGGTCCTGAATTGAGCAGACAGCTGGGTCTTGGCTGGATGTGTAGCTACCCCAATCCCTGGCCCTCCTACCCTAATTTTATTTTATTTCTCCCTCTTCTCTCTGTGTCAGCTCCTCACACTCTTGTTTTCACGCTTCAATCCCCTCATCCACCTCTCCCTCTCTCTGGCCCAGGGAGGGCTTTGGCGGTCTTTTGTGGATTAGTTCACGTCTGCGGCGTTGCTGGTTTGAATCATTAGACGTGAGACCGTGCTTTTTCAGAGCTGTTTCACTGGCATGCCTAGGCTTCCGGAGCAACCGTCTGTCTGACTGACACGGGAGCCGGGACACAGACCAGCGCCTGCTATACTAATACACTGGAGCTTAGCTAGGCACATAAACTGGCCGGTAGATCGAAGTAAGGCATTTCTCTGGCAGATAGACTAGATGTCATATACGGTACTGTAGTAGAGACCTAGGAGGAACATACGCACTGTTGTAGTTTGCCACATTTCGCAAAGGCACAACATATAGGGATTAAGTTTAGCAAGGTGATTGTCCTGTCGTCACCACAGTTTATTTAACTGACTAGTAACTAGATGGTGACGGCTTCGTGCTTATGTAAATGTGTCACATTTCATTGCAAGTGTCGTTCTAATTCCTGCTAGATAGGAGTGAGAGAGTTACTCTACCACAAAGCTAGTCTTTCTGCTTGGGTATTTATTGAAGCAAGGCTGGATGTGATATCATGCTTGGGTGACTTTGACAAAGTGAATGGGGTGGGAAGGAATGGAGGAGATGGTTTTGTTTGCGTGGGTGGAGGGGGGAATGTAATGTGTTGTAGGTTAAGGATTTGGAATTCAATTAATGGAACTTTAGCCCTGTGCACTGTAGCCTTCTTCCCACCAACCCCAGCTGTGCGCTTCAACCAGTTAAGCATTAGGGGGCGCTATTACATTTTTTGGATGAAAAACGTTCCCTTTTTAAACAAGATATTTTGTCACGAAAAGATGCTCGACTATGCATATAATTGACAGCTTTGGATAGAAAACACTCTGACGTTTCCAAAACTGCAAAGATATTGTCTGTGAGTGCAACAGAACTGATGTTACAGGCGAAACCCAGATAAAAATCCAACGAGGAAGTGCTGCATTTTTTGAAACTGCCTCATGCCAATGATTCCTTATATGGTTGTGAATGAGCTACGAATGAGCTTACGCTTTCCACGTATTGCCCAAGGTGTCTACAGCATTGTGACGTCTTTTTACGCATTTCCATTGAAGAATAGCCGTAAAGGACCATATATAGCAAGTGGTCACATGGTGTCTCCCGCAGAAAATCTTGTGTAAAATACTGAGGTAGCCATTTTTCCAATCGCTTCTTATGAGAAACCAATTGCCTCAACGGATATATTATTGAATATATATGTTAAAAACACATTGAGGATGGATCCTAAACAACGTTCGCCGTGTTTCTGTTGATATTATGGAGCAAATTTTGAAAAAGGTTTGGCGTTGTAGTGGTAGCATTTTCCGGTCGATTTCTCAGCCAAGCATGATGAACAAACGGGAGCTATTTCGCCTACAAAAATAATATTTTGGGAAAAAAGGAACATTTGCTATCTAACTGGGAGTCTCCTGAGTGAAAGCATCTGAAGTTCGTCAAAGGTAAATGATTTAATTTGGTTGCTTTTCTTATTTTCGTGAAAATGTTGCCTGCTACCAGCAGAGCCTAGCATAGCATTATGCCATGATAAACTTACACAAATGCTTGTCTAGTGTTGGCTGTAATGCATATTTTGAAAATCTGAGATGACAGTGTTGTTAACAAAAGGCTAAGCTTGTGTTTGAATATATTTAATTCATTTCATTTGCGATTTTCATGAATAGGAAAAGTTTCTAGGGGTATTTATGTCCACTGTGTTATGCTAATTTGTTTGAGGCTATTTACGATCCCGGATCCAGGATTGCTAGTTTCAAGAGGTTTTAATTTAGACTGGCCAATAGCTGAACTTGAACAACCCACTCAAGTAGTGACTTTGCAGGTGACTTTTGTTCAGCTGCACCTGCCAGTTTCCATGGGAATGTGCCCTCTTGTTGTGTTCACTGGAGCAAATCAATGGTCGCTATAGGTTTGCCCTCCTGTAAAAACATTGGTGATTCAACTCCTATAGAATGTTCCTTTACCCCTGCTTTGTCTCTGTAGAAATGAAAATGTTCTACCTTTTCCACAACCTGTGTTCCTCCTCCATTTAGCTGCAAAGCTTTTCATATGTCCTAATATGGCCATGTTTTTGTCTGCTGCAGCTTGTTGACTCAGTGTTGGGGCTCCTCTCTTTCCGGCAGACTAAACATGGAGGACTCTTGAATATAATCTTTCTTCTGTGGAATCTAGAGAGACGACCTCCATCGCAATAATCGTTTCCTTGCATCTGTTTCGGCCTGACATCTCTGAATCAAACAAAGGCATGCACTCCCCTTTCCTATTCATGACCTGATCTGCCTTTATATGGCTGGAAAAAATCTCAGCAATGCAGACCAATTTCCCCCCTACACGATGCCACCCCACAAACCTTGTATTGTTTGTGTAAGTGAGAGTCTGTTTGTGCTTGTGTTGAATGTATGTGTAAAGTGACAGAGGGTGGTGAGTGAGTAATTAGTAATGTGCAGTTAATTATTTCCTCTTCCACACACATCCAGATTCGTTTGTTGCCTTCTGCTGATCTGACAAATAATGACACTTGTCGTAAGCAGAAAGAATGTGATCCTTCACAGGTTATCCTTAAAATTGATGTGCCCACTCACTCCTGACCACACGAATGGCGTTTTAAAATACTGTTCAAATAGCCCTCATTTTGGTGGAACTCTTATTGACCTCTTGAGTTTTTTTTGCGGGGGTACAGTACACGGTCCTGAAAATCGTCTCAAAGTGTGTTTGTGCAGACATCCAAGCTGCCGTCAGTCGACCCTGAGTGGACGATGTGTGAGAAACCAGAGCATGATCTCTGGCTGGGCTCTCAGGGTCTGCCCTTCTCCTGTACTTTGTGGTACCTCGTGTAGCAACCTTCTCCTCTGCCCAGTGCTTCAGCCTACCCTGTGAATTGTAGTACAGTAACAGCACAACAAATACACCTACTGGCCTATATATCTGTTTGTCAACCTGTGAACTTTTAAACATGCTTGGTGCAATTTACATTCCAAGCTGCTAAGTACAATAGATTTATTTCAGGTGCTTACCAAGATGCCTTATCTCACAGATCATTCGTGCCCATCATACAAGTTCAAAGGAAAAGGATAGTATTTTGTGTACATCTGCTCTTTTCAAATCAAATTTGATTGGTCACATCCAAATATTTAGCGGATGTTATTGCGGATGTAGCTAAATGCTTGTCTTCCTTTGAAAATGTTTAAACATCTTATTTTAATTTTTTACCCCCTTTTTCTCCCCAATTTCCTGGTATCCAATTGTTAGTAGCTACTATCTTGTCTCATCGCTACAACTCCCGTATGGGCTCGAGAGAGACGAAGGTCGAAAGTCATGCGTCCTCCAAAACACAACCCAACCAAGCCGCACTGCTTCTTAACACAGTGCGCATCCAACCCGGAAGCCAGCCGCACCAATGTGTCGGAGGAAACACCGTGTACCTGGCAACCTTGGTTAGCGCGAACTGCGCCCGGCCCGCCACAGGAGTCGCTGGTGCGCGATGAGACAAGGATATCCCTACCGGCCAAGCCCTCCCTAACCCGGACGACGCTAGGCCAATTGTGCGTCGCCCCCACGGACCTCCCGGTTGCGACAGAGCCTGGGCGCGAACCCAGGGTCTCTGGTATGCTTGTCTTCCTAACTCCAACAGTGCAGTAGTATATAACAATTCCCAACAATACATACATCTCAAGTAAAACAATGGAATGAAGAAATATATAAATATTAGGACGCGCAATGTCGGAGTGGTATTGCCTAGAATACAGTATATACAAATGAAATGAGTAAAACAGTATGTAAACATTAATGTGACCAGTGATTCCATGTCTATGTACGTAGGGCATTGGCCTCTAAGGTGCAGGTTTGAGTAACCGGGTGGTAGCCGGCTAGTGACAGTGATTAAGTTCAGGGCAGGATACTGGGTGGAGGCCGATTAGTGATGGCTATTTAACAGTCCGATGATCTTGAGATAGAAGCTGTTTTTCAGTCTCTCTGTCCCAGCTTTGATGCACCTGTACTGACCTTGCCTTCTGGATGCTAGTGGATTGAACAGGCCGTGGCTCGGGCCTGTCCTTGATGATCTTTTTGACCTTCCTGTGACATCAGGTGCTGTAGGTGTCTTGTAGGGCAGGCAGTGTGCCCCTGGTGATGCGTTGGGCAGACCGCACCACCCTCTGGAGAGCTCTGCGCTTGTGGGCCGTGCAGTTTCCATACCAGGCAGTGATACAACCCAACAGGATGCTCTCGATTTGTGCATCTGTAAAAGTTTGAGGGTCCAAGCTGAATTTCTTCAGCCTCCTAATGTTGAAGAGGCGCCATTGCGCCTTCGCCACACTGTCTGTGTGGGTGGACCATTTTCAGATTGTCAGTGAGGAACTTGAAGCTTTTCACCTTCTCCACTGTGGTCCCGTCCAAGTGGATGGGGGTGTGCTCCCTCTGCTGTTTCCTGAAGTCAAGGATCAGCTCTTTTGTTGACGTTGAGGGAGAGGTTATTTTCCTGGCACCACTCCACCAGGGCCCTCACCTCCTCCATGTAGGCTGTCTTGTCATATTTTGGTAATCAGATCTACTACTGTTGTATCGTCTGCAAACTTGATGTTTGAGTTGGAGGCGTGCATGGCCACACAGTCATGGGTGAACGGAGTACAGGAGGGGGCTGAGCACGCACACTTGTGGGGCCTCAGTGTTGAGGATCAGCGTAGTGGAGGTGTTGTTTCCTACCTTCACCTGGGGGAGGCCCGTTAGAAAGTCCAGGACCCAGTTTCACAGTGCACAGTTTAAACCCAGGGCCCGAACTTAATGATGAGCTTGGAGGGTACTGTGGTGTTGGAAGGCTGAGCTGTAATAAACAAAGTATCTTTTGTTGAAGGACAGAGATCTAGGGAGTGGTGTCCAAAGCCGGCTTTGATTCTTAGCACTTTCCCTCTCTGTGTGGATCCTCAAGCCCAATTTGACTCTGCAAACCCCTCTAATCCAGTTAGGGGATCTGCTCGGATCAGGCTGCTAGTGATAATGGTCATGCAGGGGACTGGCCAAGAAGGCAAAGTTGAGTTGGTTCGATTATCACAGAAACACAGTCACACAAACAAACACATTCATCATTTCACTTACCCTCAAGCTCCTCACAGCCTCATCCACCCATACCTTTAGAGGTATAGTAGTTACATTGAACTTTACCCAGTTTTTCCTGTATAATTGCATCATTCTTTTGTATTCTAAAAATGAAAGACATGAGATGACTGAAAGCTCACAACTTTAGGCTGCCTGCCCAGCAATGACGGTATGAAGACATTTCAGTTCACTGGAACATTTGTTGGGACATGTTTCCACATTATTTTAATTTCATTCTGCCTTTTTAGTGAATAAGAAAACTGACTTTTCACTGTGGACTAGTTGCTTGCTTAGGAATTGGATGAGTAGTGGTGAGCCGTAAGTGCCCATAGGGCTCCCTGCTTGCTAGTTATTATAGTCGCACAGGCAGTCTATCCTCTTCGTCCCAGTACGCCATGGATATACTGTATCAAGGAGGAGCATAGATCAGTTGTACAATCAAGTATTGTTTTCTCACCACATGGAGGTCAATTTAATTGGACTCCTTACATGTTATTTAGATCTGGAAAATTCTTAGGCCAACTTAAATTATTGCGCTTTACCCCAAGAGACAGAACTGGTGGGTGCTCCAAATATAGCCAAAGGCCTCCAAGGCTAACTTTACGAGAAAGTAAGACGAGCCACTACATTGACACCTGTCACAGGAATCACAGAGAAGATGTCTATGTGCTAATATCGGCTAAGTCACAATTGTTTAAAAATGTAGAAAACCACCTTTTTGAAATCTTGAGCAATATGGAGCTGTCATTACCAGTAATTGAGTACGGGGATTGGCAATGAAGTCTAAATGAGGAAAAAGTTGAAAACATGTTTCTTGCAACTCTTCGGCTGGAACTTCTCTGTCCGTTTATGACTGTGTGTGTTTTACCCATTAAAACATGCCTCTGGTGGAAGTGCTGGGAAATGACGCAGCTTAGACACTTTGGCCAAGGACTAACAGCAGGGTCAAGAGGAAACTCAGAGGCTGGTGATGATTGTTAACTCAGTAACAGCCAAGCACAAGGTACTCTGGAAGAATGAGACAGAATCTAACAGCCAAAGTCGAGCTGTTTTCAGGTACTATTCAGAGACTGGAGATCTGAGAGACACAGACTAAACTACAAATGCAGTGTATTGGTTAATTACAAACTTAGTAAGCTTCTGAAGGGCCTGACTTGTTGCTGAGTGGCTGTATCTTATTGATCGTGGGCCAGTCACAACTGTTGATGCAGAGAGCGAGTTATCATATTAGTGATTGTGGCAGGAAACCTGCTCGTTCTGTTATAATGGAGAGGTTCAGATGTCTTGCGCTTCCCGGCTCAGGGACGAGGCTGGAAGTGAAAGTGATAGAGCTCATATTGCCCCTCTAACTGATGTGCTGCTGTGGCCTTCTGAATTGTCTGTCTGTTCAGTACAAGTTAGCCTAAAGTGTTCTTCTCAGTTGTGTATGTTCGTGTGTGTCTGTGTTGGGGACGTGAATGAGCTGTTGACCTGAAAGAAGGTTAGCCTAAAGGGTGTTTTTGTTTTTTAACTCTGTGGACATCACATGGGAAATGGTCTTCTGGATATCTCACATTAGATGTGACCCTCTGATGACCTGACCATAAAGTCAAATAGGCCTACCTATGATCGTCTTCCTGTACAGCTCATGCTGACATGGTTTGATTTTCTACCTGTGAATTCTAATTCTCGCTGTAGTCTGAGGAATTTCTCCTGTCTGCACCTACCTGTGCACTCTCTACCACACACTAACTCCACTTAGGTGGATAAGACACCCGTGAGCTAAATGTGTTTTTCAGAGTTGCTGTGTGTTTTGAATGGTTTGGTCTGCTCTAAATGTTGTTTTTCATATCACCAGCTTGTTTAAAAAAAAAAGTATTGTGCTGTATGAAATCTGTCCTCAACTCAGCCTAGTAATCTCTGAGAGGACGTCAAATCCTGTTATGTCACCAGTTGGCTGCCCAACTGGAGTTGTGTGCAGTAAGCCTGTCCACTGTATTATCTCTTAGACATGTGACAGACAGTGGCTGTCGTGGTTTGGATGGGTTCATCGCTTCTATCCTGTGGGAACACAGAGTTAATGGTCACCTATCCTCCACCGAGCCCCCAACAACCGGCTGTTCAGGTTTTGTTGCTGCATTCACAATCTATGGGTTTTGCAAGCCTGGTTGCCAGCCCTCGTTTTGTGGTGATGATATATATCAAACCCTTTTCAGCGTAGGTTTCCCCTTTTGCCTGCTAGCATCAGTCAAAATCCTGAATGTGTTGACCAAAGCCACCAAGGCTCAAACTTGTAGTTTCCTAGAAGGCAGCAGAGTTTTTTTTAACGTTTTTTTTTTCCTCCATTTGGCAGGCCATTGTCTGCCTTGAAAGGGAAATGGTGTCTGGAAATAAAAATTAGGGCACTCTCATTTATAGTTCTTCACTTTCAGGCTTTCAGGCTTTCCTTCCGGTCAGCGCACACTCCTTTGACGTGGTCCGAGGTCTAGAGCTGATAGCAATGGTGGAAATGGGCTGTTTTGGTCACCGTCGGACAGTTCACGTCCTGGATGAAGCATGAGCACAATGCTCCTCTCGGCCAGGGATAGACCACTTTGATGGGGGTGGGAGCCATTAAAACATCTGAACTGATGATGAGGGGCCGCAGTTGCTCACGGGTTAACCTATCCACAACCCCCTCCCCCATTGCAAGCAAAACATTTTAGTGACCCCCCCCCTTGACAGCACAGATATTTTGGGGTTTGTTTTAGAGTTTTTTGCAATTCCACATATTTTGCCATGGGATGTAGATAAATGTTTGGTTTACAGCTCATTTCCTGCAGTTCTACACATTTTGCCGTAGGGTGGATAGAAATGTTTGCAGTTTTAAATATGATATCGAAGTCAGGCTAACAAAATCAATAGGGGCCCCCTGGCTGGTAATTGAACCATGCTAACACGGAGAATGAACCTGTCCTCAGATCAGTTCACTTCCTGGCAGATTGCCTTGCCAGATGCCAATTACTCAGCTCCGCCTGAGGAATGATGGGGGGGGGGAGAATGTGATGATCAGGCTGCCTGTTTTAATGACCATGATAACCTAGCTATTACTGTTAGCTGCTAAATAATACAATGTTCAGCAGCATCCTGCCCCAAGGAATGGACAGCTATTTTAGGAGCCCCTCTTGTTTGTTCTACTCTGGGTTTATTTTCACCATTGGTGGACATATACAGTTGAAGTCAGACATTTACATACACCTTAGCCAAATACATTTAAACTCATTTTTTTCACAATTCCTGACACTTAATCCTGTTAAGAATTCCCTGTCATTGTTCAGTTAGGATCCCCACTTTATTTTAAGAATGTGAAATGTCAGAATAATAGCAGAGAGAATTATTTATTTCAACTTCTATTTCTTTCATTGGATTCCCAGTAGGTCAGAAGTTTATACACTCAATTAGTATTTAGTAGCATTACCTTTAAATTGTTTGTGTCAAACGTTTCGGGTAGCCTTCCACAAGCTTCCCACAATAAGTTGGGTGAATTTTGGCCCATTCCTCCTGACAGAGCTGGTGTAACAGAGTCTGGTTTGTAAGCCTCCTTGCTCGCACACGCTTTTTCAGTTCTGCCCACAAATTATCTATGGGTTTGAGGTCAGGGCTTTGTGATGGCCACTCCAATACCTTGATTTTGTTGTCCTTAAGCCATTTTGCCACAACTTTGGAAGACAGAACGCGTCTCCTTCCTGAGCGGTATGACGGCTGTGTGGTCCCAAAATGTTTATACTTGCGTACTATTGTTTGTACAGATGAACGTGGCAACTTCAGGCATTTGGCATTTGCTCCCAAGGATGAACCAGACTTGTGGAGGTCTACAATTTTTTTTTTCTGATGTCTTGGCAGATTTTCTTTAGATTTTTCCCATGATGTCAAGCAAAGAGGCACTGAATTTGAAGGTACATCCACAGGTACACCTCCCAATTGACTCAAATGATGTCAATTAGCCTATCAGATGCTTCTAAAGCCATGACACAATTTTCTGGAATTTTCCAAGCTGTGTAAAGGCACAGTCAACTTAGTGTATGTAAACTTCTGACCTACTGGAATTGTGATACAATTGTTGGAAAGATTACTTGTGTCATGCACAAAGTAAATGTCTTAACCAACTCACCAAAACTATAGTTTGTTAACAAGAAATTTGTGGACCTTACCCCAACCTATGTAAACTTCCAACTTCAACTGTATCTGGTTCTCTCATGTTGTGATATTACCGTGTAATTTAATGTATCAATGCTCAAGCTGATTTTTAAGAGGATACTGGACTGTGTCCATTTTCAGTGTTTTGATAAGGGCTACATTTGAATGTGACAGATTTTATGAAAGACATTTACACACAGGGAAAAATGTTATTTTGCTTGAGTGGACAATAATTGCAAGAATTTTGCTGTAGGGAATATATGTATTTTTTGTCTGTCTCTCCTGCTCGCTCTCCCATTTCCCTGGGGCAGACTGAGGCATATTTGAGGCATATCATATCACAGGCCTGTCACATCACATGGTGTATTTTCCTGCGTTATACAGTCGCCAGGTGTTACCATTAAACCCATATTTAGTCATTTTCTTGTTTGCGTATATGACCTTGCTACAACAACCCGATATACAGCACACGCTGTTTTAAAACGGATATCCGTTTAATATGCATTACTCTATATTAGCGTTCCTTTAGCTAAGCCCAAGGATTGTCTCATTCAAAATGAACATGATTGTGATTTAGGGCCTTAGCCCTAAATCCCCACCAGCCAGGCCCATCAGTGTGAGTGGGCTGATAATGTGATTGGACAGCTTCACTGTCAAAGGAAGAGGAGGGCAGTGGGGCTGGGGCTGTTTTTGACTGCTGTGCTGCATCAGGGTGATCATCTCATTATGCACCAGATGTTAACATCTGTCCCTGCAGCACGTACACACACACGTTCGCTCGGGCATGCACACACCACTGTCCGAACAGATGAGCAGCAGCTGTCTCTGTGCGCACAATATACAGGGGAGAATATAATGGTCTGCTAGTAGTTATTCCATATCCTGCCCTGGTTATAAGAGCCTGTCTGCACTATGCTGATACCCTGGCTATGATGGTAGCCTGTCTGCACTATGCTGATACCCTGGCTATGATGGTAGCCTGTCTGCACTATACTGCTACCCTGGCTATGATGGTAGCCTGTCTGCACTATACTGCTACCCTGGCTATGATGGTAGCCTGTCTGCACTATGCTGCTACCCTGGCTATGATGGTAGCCTGTCTGCACTATGCTGCTACCCTGGCTATGATGGGAGCCTGTCTACACTATGCTTCTACCCTGGCTATGATGGAAGCCTGTCTGCACTATGCTGCTACCCTGGCTATGATGGGAGCCTGTCTACACTATGCTGCTACCCTGGCCATGATGGAAGCCTGTCTGCACTATGCTGCTACCCTGGCCATGATGGGAGCCTGTCTGCACTATGCTGCTACCCTGGCTATGATGGGAGCCTGTCTACACTATGCTGCTACCCTGGCTATGATGGAAGCCTGTCTGCACTATGCTGCTACCCTGGCTATGATGGGAGCCTGTCTACACTATGCTGCTACCCTGGCCATGATGGAAGCCTGTCTGCACTATGCTGCTACCCTGGCCATGATGGGAGCGTGTCTGCACTATGCTGCTACCCTGGCCATGATGGGAGCCTGTCTGCACCATGCTGCTACCCTGGCCATGATGGGAGCCTGTCTGCACCATGCTGCTACCCTGGCCATGATGGGAGCCTGTCTGCACCATGCTGCTACCCTGGCCATGATGGGAGCCTGTCTGCACCATGCTGCTACCCTGGCCATGATGGGAGCCTGTCTGCACTATGCTGCTCCCCTGGCCATGATGGAAACCTGTCTGCACTATGCTGCTCCCCTGGCCATGATGGAAGCCTGTCTGCACCATGCTGCTACCCTGGCCATGATGGGAGCCTGTCTGCACCATGCTGCTACCCTGGCTATGATGGTAGCCTGTCTGCACTATGCTGCTACCCTGGCTATGATGGGAGCCTGTCTGCACTATGCTGCTACCCTGGCTATGATGGGAGCCTGTCTACACTATGCTGCTACCCTGGCTATGATGGGAGCCTGTCTGCACTATGCTGCTACCCTGGCCATGATGGAAGCCTGTCTGCACTATGCTGCTACCCTGGCTATGATGGGAGCCTGTCTACACTATGCTGCTACCCTGGCTATGATGGGAGCCTGTCTACACTATGCTGCTACCCTGGCCATGATGGAAGCCTGTCTGCACTATGCTGCTACCCTGGCCATGATGGGAGCCTGTCTGCACTATGCTGCTACCCTGGCCATGATGGGAGCCTGTCTGCACTATGCTGCTACCCTGGCCATGATGGGAGCCTGTCTGCACCATGCTGCTACCCTGGCCATGATGGGAGCCTGTCTGCACCATGCTGCTACCCTGGCCATGATGGGAGCCTGTCTGCACTATGCTGCTCCCCTGGCCATGATGGAAACCTGTCTGCACTATGCTGCTCCCCTGGCCACGATGGAAGCCTGTCTGCACCATGCTGCTACCCTGGCCATGATGGGAGCCTGTCTGCACCATGCTGCTACCCTGGCTATGATGGTAGCCTGTCTGCACTATGCTGCTACCCTGGCTATGATGGTAGCCTGTCTGCACTATGCTGCTACCCTGGCTATGATGGGAGCCTGTCTGCACTATGCTGCTACCCTGGCCATGATGGGAGCCTGTCTGCACTATGCTGCTACCCTGGCACTATGCTGCTACCCTGGCTATGATGGTAGCCTGTCTGCACTATGCTGCTACCCTGGCTATGATGGGAGCCTGTCTGCACTATGCTGCTACCCTGGCCATGATGGGAGCCTGTCTGCACTATGCTGCTACCCTGGCCATGATGGGAGCCTGTCTGCACTATGCTGCTACCCTGGCCATGATGGAAGCCTGTCTGCACTATGCTGCTACCCTGGCCATGATGGGAGCCTGTCTGCACCATGCTGCTACCCTGGCCATGATGGGAGCCTGTCTGCACCATGCTGCTACCCTGGCCATGATGGGAGCCTGTCTGCACCATGCTGCTACCCTGGCCATGATGGGAGCCTGTCTGCACCATGCTGCTACCCTGGCCATGATGGGAGCCTGTCTGCACTATGCTTCTCCCCTGGCCATAATGGGAGCCTGTCTGCACTATGCTGCTCCTCTGGCTATGATCGTGCAGACAGGCTCTTATGTTACTGCCTCCTCTCTCTTTAGTGCAGATGTGTTCATGTGCAGGATAATGCCGGCGTGATTAAAATCTCTTCTCTGCCTGCCAGGATTAAGCTCCACTTTAACCACAGCCATCTTAAACACACAAGTGCTGCTGGCTGGTTCTCCCGTCTTCACCTCTTCATCCTAAAGGACCCCAGAAGGCTGCCTTTGACACCGCCAGATTCTCGTCTGGCCTACTTGCTGTTTGCCAGGCAGGCCCAACTCAGTCTCCAAGGCAACCCACTGTGGAATGGCCAGAATGGGTTATTTTTGTGCCATCTCCTCTGGCAGAGAAGTAGGGCACACATTCCTCAGGCTGTGGGCCTGTCCGTGTCAGGAGCCACTCGCTGTTCAAAAGGGATTAGTCTAATTTAACGCATTTGAGAGACTGGTCACGATATCTTCCCGTCTCTTTGTTAAGCTGCCTCTAAGATAGAGGGAGATAGTCATGTCTCCAATCTGTCTGTGTAACCCTGACTCTTATCAGACTAGTCAGCAAAGTGTTTCTACATTTGTGTCTAGTGTTTGATTTACCCCACATCTTGTTCTATAGCAGATTGCAGTGCTTTAAATAACTGATAGGAGCAACTATTTTATGATTTGGTCAATATTTCCCTCCTTTTGGATTTATGGAGTTTGTTAGAACTAGACTAGAATGCCAAGCTGCAAACTCTGATGTGTAATTATCCTCCCCCCACGTTCTGGCAATGTGCATTGTTCATAAACAGTCAGTTACCTCATCAGACAAATGATGATCTCATCGAGGTGGTGGTCCAAATTGATGCAGCAACTGAAACTGGAACACTTACATTTGCTGGCCAAGGAAAGCCACTTCAACACTCAAAGCCAATCAAATTGCAGGCTTTTTGTTGTTGTTGTGGAGACTGAGTTAGGTCTTGGCCGAGGCTACCAAGACCAAAGTTTATGCTCCACACCAGACGTCACAGACATAGGCTAGTAACAACAGAACGTTAAGTGATTTAAAACCCTTGTTATGCAGTACGTGTAAGGTAATGACTGACCCTGGTGATCAAAATGTGTGTTAAAGTGGAAAGAATGTGGTTTTCATTGGGACATTTTAAATGGCGTTCTGTTTGGGCCTCATCCTGGGCCTTCTCACCTGCACAGCACAGACTGGGCAGAGCAGACAGCTACCTATGTGGAAATCTCATTCGCACCCAGCCCTAACTCAAACGCATCTGACCACCAGACGGCTGCTAGACTCTGTGTGTGTTTGGGTGTCATGGAAAACCTAATTTTGTGTGTGTGTGTGTGTTTGGGTATATTTAGCACTGCTATATGTCAGTCAGTGAGACAGAGTGAGTTGTCTCTGGCCATGTTTGTTGATCATGACCAGCTGCTTCATGTGACGTGCTTGGCCTGACTGTTGTTTTAACACACTGTGGTGCTAATCCTCTGACTGAGCTGTTGGCCTCTGGATCTGAACTCAGGGCAGCTGCTCTATGTCTACCACTGACTCACTGCTCTCTCTCTGCCTGCCCTGGGCACTACCGCTTGGTCTGACGCTGCACAGGTGGCAACCGGAGCGCTGTGTCTACTGTCCAAGATGTCTGATCTGTTTACTAGAAACTCAAAAGGTCAGAGTATGCCAGTACTCATCCAAACATCATGAGTTCCTGACTGTACGAGCCACACTGTCTTTACTCAGGAGGAACCTGAACTGATTGGACTATGTACAGGCAACCTGAGCTCTCTTTCCCTGTGCAAGTGTAGATTTCCGTCACTGTTCTCTGTGAGGGGTCAAATGGTAGGCTGCTGATGAGGGACATATAGTTGAAGTCGGAAGTTTTACATACACCTTAGCCAAATACATTTAAACTTAGTTTTTCACAATTCCTGGCATTTAATCCTAGTAAAATTCCCTGTCTTAGGTTAGTTAGGATCACCACTTTACTTTAAGAATGTGAAATGTCAGAATGATAGTAGAGTTATTTATTTCAGCTTTTATCTTTCATCACATTCCCAGTGGGTCAGACGTTTACATACACTCAATCAGTATTTGGTAGCATTGCCTTTAAATTGTTTCACTTGGGTCAAATGTTTCAAGTAGCCTTCCACAAGCTTCCCACAATAAATTGGGTGAATTGTGGCCCATTCCTCCTGACAAAGCTGGTGTAACTGTGTCAGGTTTGTAGGCCTCCTTGCTCGCACACACTTTTTCAGTTCTGGCCACACATTTTCTATGGGATTGAGGTCAGAACACGAAGGTAACCTTTTTGATGGCCACTCCAATACCTTGACTTTGTTGTCCTTAAGCCATTTTGCCACAACTTTGGAAGTATGCTTGGGGTCAATGGAAGAGCCATTTGTGACCAAACTTGAACTTCCTGACTGATGTCTTGAGATGTTGCTGCAATATGTCCACAATATTTTCCTTCCCCGTGAAGCCATCTATTTTGTGAAGTGCACCAGTCCCTCCTGCAGCAAAGCACCCCCACAACGTGATGCTGCCACCCCCCGTGCTTCACGGTTGGGATGTTGTTATTCGGCTTGCAAGCCTCTCCATTTTTCCTCCAAACATAACGATGGTCATTATGGCCAAACAGTACTATTTTTGTTTCATCAGACTAAAGGACATTTCTCCAAAAAGTACGATCTTTGTTCCCATGTGCAGTTGCAAACCGTAGTCTGGCTTTTTTTATGGCGGTTTTAGAGCAGTGGCCTCTTCCTTGCTGAGCGGCCTTTCAGGGCATGTCGATATAGGACTCATTTTACTGTGGGTATTGATACTTTTGTACCTGTTACCTCCAGCATCTTCACAAGGTCCTTTGCTGTTGTTCTGGGATTGATTTGCACTTTTCACACTAAAGTGCGTTCATCTCAAGGAGACAGAACGCGTCTCCTTCCTGAGTGGTATGACGGCTGCGTGGTCCCATGGTGTTTATACTTGCGTACTACAGTTTGTACAAATGAACATGGTACCTTCAGGCGTTTGGAAATTGCTCCCAAGGATGAACCAGACTTGTGGAGGTCTACAACTTCTTGGCTGATTTTCTTTTCATTTTCCCCTGATGTCAAGCAAAGAGGCACTGAGTTTGAAGGTAGGCCTTGAAATACATCCACAGGTATACCTCCAATTGACTCAAATTATGTCAATTAGCCTAACAGAAGCTTAAAGCCATGACATAATTTTCTGGAATGTTCCAATCTGTTTAAAGGTACAGTCAACTTAGTGTATGTAAACTTCTGACCCACTGGAATTGTGATACAGTAAATTAAGTGAAATAATCGGTAAACAATTGTTGGAAAAATTTGTTGTCATGCACAAAGTAGATGTCCTAACAGACTTGCCAAAACTATAGTTTGTTATCAAGAAATTTGTGGAGTGGCTGAAAAACCAGTTTTAATGACTTCAACCTCAGTGAATGTAAACTTCCCACTTCAACTCTTTGTGTGCCAGTTGAACTGTAGGACAGAGGACACTCCAGCTGAAGAAAGGAAATCTTCTGAACTAATTTGAGGTTGTTGAGAGGCTCGTCTTCTGTCATGATAAATCACACTGAAAATACCACAATTATTTAGGCCTGGTGGGGATTGCCTCTGAAAATATGTCTCTCCTCATGATCAGTGTTGGCTAACTGTGAGCTGAATTTAGACAGAAAATAGAAAATAGTTTGAGCAACTATATTCCAGTCACACATACGGTACAGTTGTTTTTGTCCCATGAACACTTAAGGTACATACCTGGAGAGCTGGAAATACTTGACCCAAATTTGACTGTAAAAAGTTTGACAGAAGCATGTTTCTGCTTGGATACGCTGGTGAAAACGTAATGGTATGTCAGGACTGGATAGTTATAATAGGATATTATTACAACACAAACATTACAGTAGTAGCTCTGCCATTATCTCAGCTTTGTGTTTGTGGGTTGTAGTTCAAATACAGTAGGTTTACAACACATCAGTTATTGTGTTGGGAGGTCTGACTCATTTCTGTAAAATCATATAAAATCAATTACCCTGGTTAGTCGAGGTTATTAAGGTAATATGTACAGTACATGTAGGTAGAGTTATTAAAGTGACTATGCATAGATAATAACAGAGTAGCAGCAGTGTAAATGGAGGGGGCAATGCAAATAGTCTGTGTAGACATTTGATTAGATGTTCAGGAGTCATGGCTTGAGGGTAGAAGTTGTCAAGTAGCCTTTTGGACCTAGACTGTGGTACCACTGTTGTGTCACCTGCAAACTTAATGATGGTGTTGGAGTCCTGCCTGGCCATGAAGTCATGAGTGAACAAGGAGTACAGGAGGGGACAGCACAGACCCCTGAGGGGCCCCGGTGTTGAGGATCAGCGTGTCGGTTGTGTTACCTACCCTTACCACCTGGGGGCGGCCCGTCAGGAAGTCCAGGATCCAGTTGCAGGGGGAGGTGTTTAGTCCCAGGGTCCTTAGCTTAGTGATGAGCTTTGAGGGCACTATGGTGTTGAACGCTAAGCAACTAATAGCATTCTCACATAGGTGTTCCTTTTGTCCAGGTGGGAAAGGGCAGTGTGGAGTGCAATCGAGTTTGCGTTAACTGTGGATCTGTTGCAGCGGTATGCAAATTGGAGTGGATCTAGGGTTTCTGGGATAATGGTGTTGATATGAGCCATGACAAGCCTTTCAAAGCACTTCATGACTACAGATGTGAGTGCTGTGGGTCTGTAGTCATTTAGGCAGGTTACCTTCGTGTTCTTGGGCACAGGGACTATGGTGGTCTGCTTGAAACATGTTGGTATTACAGACTCGGACAGGGAGAGGTTGAAATTGTCAGTGAAGATATTTGCCAGTAGTAGGTGAGCGCATGCTCGGAGTACTCATTCTGGTAATCCATCTGGCACTGCGGCCTTGTGAATGTTGACCTGTTTTAAAGGTCTTATTCACACCGGCTACGGAGAGCATGATTACACAGTTGTCTGGAACAGCTGATGCTTTCATGCATGTTTGTGTTACTTGCCTTGACGCGAGCGTAGAAGTAATTTAGCTCCTCTGGTAGGCTCGTGTCACTGGGCAGCTCGCGGCTGTGCTTCCCTTTGTAGTCTGTAATAGTTTGCAAGCCCTTCCACATCCGACGAGCACCGGCGCCAGTGTAGTACAATTCAATCTTAGTCCTGTATTGACGCTTTGCCTGTTGGATGGTTTTTCGGAGGGCATAGCGGGATTTCTTAAGTTTCCCGCTCCCTTAGTTTCCCGCTCCTCTTAGAGTCCCGCTCCTTTAAAGCGGCAGCTCTTCCTTTTAGTTCAGTGTGGATGTTGCCTGTAATCCGTGGCTTCTGATTGAAGTATGTACGTACAGTCACTGTGGGAACGACGTCATCGATGCCCTTATTGTTGAAGCCAATGACTGGTAGAGTGTACTCCTCATTGCCATCAGGAGAATCCCGTAACATATTCCAGTCTGTGCTAACAAAACAGTCCTGTAGCTTAGCATCTGCTTCATCTGACCATTTTTTTATTGATCTAGTCACTGGTGCTTCCTCCTTTTAGTTTTTGCTTGTAAGCAGGAATTGGGAGGATAGAATTATGGTCCGATTTTACAAATGAGGGCGAGAGAGAGCTTTGTACATGTCTCTGTGTGTGGAGTAAAGGTGTTTTTCCCGACTTGTTGCACATGTAACATGCTGGTAGAAATTAGGCAAAACGGATTTAAGTTTCCCTGCATTAAAGTCCCCAGCCTCTAGGATCACCCCCCCTGGATGAGCTTTTTCTTGTTTGCTTATGGCTTTATACAGCTCAATGAGTGCGGTCTTAGTGCCAGCATCGGTTTGTGGTGTTAAATAGACAGCTACGAAGAATATAATGAAAACGTCTTGGTAAATAGTGTGGTCTACAGCTTATCATGAGATACTCTACCTCAGGCGAAACCTCGAGACCTCGAGACTTCCTTAAATTTCATGCACCAGCTGTTGTTTACAAATATGCATAGACTGCCACCCCTTTGTCATACCAGAGGCGGCTTTTCAATCCTGCCGAAACAGTGTACAACCCGACAGCTGTATGTTATGTATGTTATTCATGTCGTATTCAGCTGTATGTTATTCATGTTGACTAATAGGATTGATGGTAAAGGCAGATTACCCTCTCGCCATCGGATCCTTCCGGAACCCAGACCCTGATATCTCCGTGTCTTTCTCCTGTGAATGATGGGGATGAAGGCCTTTTCAGGTGTCTGGAGTAAATCCTTCGTGTCAGACTCGTTGAAGGAAAATATATATATATATTCCAGTATGGGATGAGTAATCGCAGTCCTTATGTCTAGAAGCTCTTTTCGGTTATAAGAGACGGTGGCAGAAACATTATGTACAAAATAAGTTACAAATAACGTGAAAAAACAATCACAATTGGTTAGGGGAGCGTAAAATAGCAGCCATCTCCTCCGGCGCCTTTCTCAGATAAACCATATGTTTTTTAAGTTACACGTGACGTGGCGAATTCAGTGTGTAGGTCGATTCCCTGTCCGATTATTCTGGCTGTGTCAACAGAACTGCAGTCAGTCCCGTGTGACTAATTAGAGCACGGGAGCTGTTGGAAATCCTCCTCTGGTGTGTGTGCATGCTAATGATGGTGAGTGTGGATACAGCGGCGGGGGTTCCAGGAACTCTCACACACAGCCCCTCCCAGTTGTAGTGCCATTGTGTCCACACAGCCCCCCCACCCCCGCACCAACAGGACTAAAGCTGCAGGGGTGTAAGCTTGAAAACAGCCACTGCCCTCCTTTGTCTCCCTGCCTCAGAGAGGCTGGTGCTTCCTCACTGTTTCAATCCACTTGAATCTCATGTTGTTTTGTGAAAGGGGCGGTCAGTGGCAGGCTGTAGGCTGATAGGTTGGTAGTGTTGTTCTGTTACCCTTTGTGTGGATATGCTCCAAGAGCATAATAATGTAATGCTGCAGTAGACGGGTGGGGCTGGGACATGTGTAGATGCTATCACGAGGACCATCATCCTTGGGGTTGGGGATTAAACTGTGGAAATGGTGTCTAAAATCCGTTTTCTGTGACCTAAGCTGATTTCTAGTATTGAAAACAAATATGATCTTTTGTGCTTTGTCCAATCCCCCCTCTGCCCTGTTTACCCCTAAAGGTGATTATGAATATGGCTATGACATGCTCGCAGTGTTTGTCCTGTGTGTGTTCTTCTGTTTGGTATTTATTCCATGGCGGTTGTGTTAGCTTTGAATAGGCCAATGAGGGAAGAGGAATTCTCCTCTTTAGCCTTCATTAATATGGAGTAACCTAATGTAGCAGGCGTAAAAGAAATGCCTGAGCCGGGGTCGTCAGAACCCGTATGCATCGGGTTTTCAGGCTTCACCTCTATTCTCCTTTCCCCCTGAACTGGGTGCTTCCGGTTTTCTACCGACCCCCTGAGGGTGAGTGTGGATACTGGGCAGAAGGCAGCTAGCTGCCCGCCCTGTTTGCTTTAGGCCTGACCTGGGCACACTGCAAGCTTTGTCACGGCATTGGCTGTTACTCAGTCCGCCAGGGAAAGTCGCCTCTTCTCGGTGGCGTTGCCTTTGTTTCTGTTAGAACAGCTGTGAAGAACTCTGGCTTTTTATCGATCTCCTCAAACCCCAGTGTGAGTTCTCACCTACCAGTATGGAGCGTGGGAGATGTGGAAAGAGGGAGGAACCCCTCCTTTTTGTTGTATAATGAATGATGTCACCTGAAGAGTAAGAGGAAATTAGTGTGTAAGAAGACGATGATTGAAACTTGGGGAAATGTTGATGTGGTGACAGACTGGAGGAGGGACAAGGCCTGTAAAATCACTCTTGATTGGATGCTGAGGGTCATTCCCTTTGCGGCGGATGGGGGGCTGACTACAAGTGGCCCATTTGATCTTCCTACAGGAACATTGTGTACAGAGAAAGATGTATGAACGAGAAAGTAATTGAGTCCGACCCCCGCCGAAACCAGGCCCTTTCATGTGTTCATATGCCCCTCCTCCATCCCTCTGAGTGTGTGTTGTTATCGATCATTGTCAATAGCCTTCTTTGAAATGAACCCCCTTCTACGACCCCGCCAACCCCTCTTCGCCCCTCTCCCTCTCTTTCCAATGATGCCCAAAGCTGGGAAAAAAGGGGAAGTGGAAACGAGTCCATTGTGAAAAGACCAGACGTGGACATTCTCAGCTAGACTCCTCCTGTGTTTTTCCAAACACATCCAGCATCCTACTGGGACATTCTTGGAAACAGGAAAATATATAAATATATATTTTTTCTTTTCTTCTAGCAAGCCTGGATAAATAGCAGTTTTCCTTTTATGGTGTTAGAGTTCAGTGGAGAGAAAAAGAGCAGAAATGGACAGCCTGGCAGAAGATCAAGCCTAGCAGAGCAGGGCAGCAGCACAGGAATGTACATGCTCATTATCCTACCTGCTTGCTGATGCAATTGTGAGGAGGGGGGAGTGGAGGTGAATAGCACATTCCTAGTCCTTGATGTCAGGGCCAACCGAGTCCTCTGTCCATCTGCACACTGTATGACTAGCCTACATCCAGTGAGCAGTGAAGGAGGTGAGACTGGAGTGAGCGTTTCTTTACTGTCCTCTGTCTGACTCTCTGACCCAGATGAGGGGAGCGGCAGAGATGACTAACTGGCTGTGTGATTCAGCACGTATGCTTCCTGTAACAGACTCCCCACTGTTTCCACACAGAGAGATCTGGTGCCGGCAACATTCTCAGGAATGAACCACTAATACATCACATGTCAGGACGTCCTGTATATAGCAACACTGTGATGTTATGCATTCCGACTGTATTGCAGTGAACAGCAGCACTACAAGCACAATACTGTATAAATCACACCTTTTTAACCAGGACAAAAAATACCACGTCTTTAACCTTTTTATTCCAGTCTGTCTGTTTCCGGTGCTGAACGACTCCAGCATGCTAGTTGGACCCCCTGCTTTGTCCTGATGTGAAGAGAAAATCAATGGGTTAAGTGCTGCTAAGGACAGGCTATTAGATAGGCTACTGCCTTACACACCCAGAGGGAAGAACAGGCATTGAGATGAATCCTATACATTGTGTTGAGTGTAGGGAAGAAAATCTGTGTGAACTAAATTGTTTCAGTACTAAGACACGCTGAGAAATGAACAGTGCTTGAAATGATCAGACATACCAAGACCAGAGCAAATATCAACCATGGTAACAAACTATATATTTTTGCCATATCCTTGGTAACAAAAAAAAACATTGCCTTTTGGATAGGGTTGCTATGGAGGTTTTAGTTTTACAGCATGGTGACAGTCATGGTCACACAGACACAGCCTCGGAGACCGTACTGGAGCTGAAAAGTGTTGATCCAGCAGGTCATGACGATATGAGGTGCAGATAGTAAAACCAGGTCAATCTTTTTCTGTAGCAGATAAGCCCAGATCAGAACCTGCCGGTGATGGGGCAGTATAATATTAGTGAGCTATTGAGGCAGTCTAACAAAGACAAACAAGAGGGGTGCATCATTATTTAACCAAGGAAAAGGATCATCGGGCCTAATCCATTCTTACAGCTAAACCATTCAAATCATGTGAGCTCTGAGCATGGTACACGTCAGTGAGTATAAATTATTCTGTCAAAGTAGCATGCAACACCCCCCCCCCCCCCCACACCCTAACATATTGATAGGGGTTGCCTTTATATCACACAACAGAGATTTTATAATAAAACCATTAATGATAGAGAATGTAGTGACATAGTATTACTGATGGGATTTAACCACTGTTTGTCTCATGGACTTTCAAGCACTATGTGAGTACATTATCCAGTTGGCTATAGTAGCAGTGCGTGGTAATGCTGTCTGTGTACAGACCGAGCATGTACTAAACCCACTCACTGTCTGATGGGTGTAGTCTCGTGCTGCACTGCATTACTGTCAGAGGCAGCCAGCCAGGCAGGATGACCGTAATCTTATTCCGTGACGGATGATTTAACAACTCATTGTTTCTGCCTGCCTCAATCGGACCGATACCCCGCCATCATCACAAACAGACCTACGCACAGCATCCCAACATGCCCTGTCAGTTGCGAACTGGCTGACAGTGTTTGGAGGAACCCTGGCTGTGCCACACAGGACCTCTTTTAGAACCATTAAGGATGCAGCAGAGAATGAAGGAGACTTGGGATGTTTGTTTTTACCTTTTTAGCTGCCTTTCTGATTCTGTTCGTGCTGCACCTGCTCTTTCCTGCTATTGTGTCTGAAAACGGAAAGAAGAGGTCTTTCAAAAATGTTCTGCATAGATCCCTCCACTCAAACCAACTAAGGCTTTAAGGGCAATAATTAAGGTTTAGTTTTCTAGAAGATGACGAGTAAATCGACTATCCTGGATAGAGAATGAAGTTCAGGCATGTTTTTCTGGACATTCGCGATCACACAACACAGTGGTTAAAAGGCCTGCAGATGGCCTGTTAGTGAGGCAAATGGGGCGTTTTTGTTTTCCCCATAATTAGAAGGCCATAACATGTGACGTACAGCCTGTTCTGTGCTGATAGTCAGGAAATGGCCTTGGTTACAGAACATGTGGTGAAAAACACCCATGCGCGTTCACATGCACGCACATATTCAAACACACGCAGGCATCCACGCACAAGTTCTTTCTCTCACTAAAATACATTCCCCAACAAACTGCCAGTACCTTGTGATTTTGCTGACGAGGACACACCCTTTGAATATGAGGGGATCTGCAGCTATTAAACAAAGCCTGTTGGAGCCCTCCACTCCACAGAGGTCTCTAGGGAAATGAACATGCAGTTATTTTTCTCTGTAGCAGGCTCTGGCAATCAGTGGTAATGCAGTGAAATTGCCATCTAGTGGACAAATAGAGAACTATTTTGTTACAGCTCAAATCTTGGCAAAATATTGATTTTGGATCCTGTACAAAATCCACTATATCCTGATATCATTGGATAAATAATCTCTGTCGGTTGGATAATTTGAGTATTATTTTTAAACTAACTCTCCCCCTGTCTTGCTCTTTCTTAGGTGAGCTTCTAAGCCAGCCGCGCCCTGAGGGGCTGACTGAGATAATCTGCCCAAAGAATGGTTTGGAGCGGGTTGACGTGGCGCTGGTTTACCCACCTACGCCCACTGTGGTCAGCCCCTGTCTCAAATGAGCCACGCGGCCTGGCCTCTACTGTCCTGTCTGACTGTACCCTCACGCCCGACTCTCTAGCCAACACCTGCTGCACACCTGAGTCTGAACCCCACAACCCAGCTCTCCCTCTGAATCCCCTCAACCCACCCAGGCAGCAGCCAGACTGGACACACAGCCATGCAAGGTCACAGAGATATGCACCGTCAGCTGGATGCAGTAGAGCTGATAACTGTAAGTATCTTCCAGAAAGGGTCATAGGTTGGTAACTAGAGGGTTCGATGCTTAGAAGCTTCTATATACTGTGTAAATGGATCGACATCTAACCTGTAATTGAATATACCTGATAAAATTGATGATAGTGAAGCTGTACTACAAATGACAAAGTATAAAAGTAAGAGTATGTTATATTCTTTGTGTTTTTTTATTTGCAGGTTATCCAACTGTTCTTTCACTGCCTCGCTATGATGACAAAGGCCATATTACAGGACTTTGGCTGAAAGCAAACCTTCACCTTGGTCGTTTTTAAGACCCATCAGCAAGCAGTGTATTTTCCAACTCTCTTACTCCACGCTGCCCTCCAGATCTATGACAAACCTCTGCCTATAACCTAACCAAGACGAAACACAGGAAATCCACCGTATCAACTATCAATTAAACAATCGAGAGATGAGTGGGCAAAGACTTGGACGGATTTCTTTCTTTACGACTTAGTGGCGTGATGAAAAGTTGGAAACCTCTTGGCTGGACTGCTACCCCATTCTAATTTCCCGTAACGCTCATGTTTAATGCTCATTTTCCATGTGTCCACGTGTAAAGGCTGTGATTTGAAGAACATAGAAAAGAGAACTGACTGAACCTCCTACTATATCAATCTATGACTGACAGTTGTGGGGGTCTATCTGCCTGTCTGTTTCTATGTCTGTAAACCAAATACAGCCTTGTATAGCCAAACACATGAACACCACCTACTCTTAAAGAACACAACACACGTTACCCATGTACGGACCTTAACCTTTGCTTTAGCTTGCAAAGGGGCAGATGTATCATATGAAGTAAATGCTGGAAGGACATATGTGAAGTCAGTGGACTGTGTTTATGCCAAGGAAATCCCACTTCAGCTGTACTTGTTTCTTTGTGGCATATCCTGACTATGGTGTGATGTATTTGTGATTTGCCATTTCAGCTTTAGCAAGAAAAGTACTCAGTTTCACTTTAGACTCGTTCAAAAAGGATCATTGTATGTAAATAAAAGATGATCATGTTCTCTAAAGGAAACAGAAAAAGATGTCTGTAGGTATTGAGTCTGAAGTCTTCACAGCACCTTCTTTGGTCGTGTTGGAATAGAGGAATTTATTTCAAGATGGTCTTCACTGGTATGGGGGAGATACTGCAATATGTTTAAAACATGCAAGAAAAAAAGTTTATAACTTTTGTATATAATATCTTTATTTTTGTATATTGACTTAAGTTGTCACCACCCTCTTTCAACATAATTTGCAGTGCAACGTTGTGCATGGCCTCACTTAGCCATTGTGAGAGTGTAGGCTACGCACACTTTTATAAGTAGCAGGTCAAACTGTCTCACAGCACAATGTAAAAAGCACCAAATACAAAATAAACCAACTACTGGTTTAAATATGACCACGTTGTCTTTTTCATGTCTTTCTCTGCACACTAATACTGATTATACATCTTTATGGGAAAGATACTTTATTGGTCGCTGTGTTTCAATTACTTTACATAGAGTTATGACTGATGGCAGCAAACTGTCTCCCAGCACTGTATATCACGTTTGATTAAAGTCAGGAGTGTAGTCTCTGTATGCTCTCTCTTAGTAAAACTGCTCTAGCAGTAGAGCATGGGCGCTTAGTTGCAACGCCGTGATAGTGGGTTGAGGACCCAATATTTAAGTGTATATGAGCACAACTACGTCGCTTTGAATAAGAGCATCTACTAAATGGCATATATTATATTGAATGACCACTCATCTCCGCCAACTACATACTCCCAGTTTAAATAGCTGAGGTCACGTTCCAGGCCAGAACGCAAGGATATTACACCGATTAGATTTGACTAGAGTAAAAAAAAAGATGACCTGCCATTTTTGAACCTCCTAATCTATAATCTAGATTAGATCTACTTAGAGGGGGCACCTCCACTGCAGACTGATCAGGTCAGAGATCAATAATGTTCGAGCCAGGGCAACAAGAGAAGAGGGGGTGAGATACAGGATATTGTGCTGCTAAGGTGAGGTATTCCACACAACATATGCACTGAAATCATATAGGTGATCGAGACAGTCTAGAATCAAGGGGGAAAATATAACATGCTGCATAGACCATTATTTTATAATCTGAATTTGACTAGTTCACAGCACTTTCTGATTAAAAGGAGCTCTTGTATATCAGTTACTTATGTCACAGTTAGTCCAATGTTGACTATTTGCCAAGGTAGCAGCACCACAAAATCAGACACTCCTACAAGAAATTGAATGATTTGCCCCTCTAGTGATAAAACAGATCTCAGCAGCACACCTAATCATTTGAGGTGGAGATGAGAGGTCCCAAAAACTCAGTGGTGGAAAAGGTGCCCAATTATCATACTTGAGTAAAAGTAAAGATTCTTTAATAGAAAATTACTTGAGTAGAAGTCACCCAGTAAAATACTACTAGTAAGTCTAAATTTCAAATTCCTTAAATTAAGCAAACCAGACAGCACAATGTTCTAGTTTAACAGAAATCCAGGGGCACACTCCAACATCATGAAGCACTTGTATTAAGCAAGTCCACCAGATCAGAGGCATGTTCTCTTGATAAGTTCATGAATTGTACCATTTTCCTGCTAAGCATTTTTATTTTAACCTTTATTTAATTAGGCAAGTCAGTTAAGAACAAATTCTTATTTACAATGACGGCCTACCCTGGCCAAACTCAAACAATGCTGAGCCAATTGTGCACCACCCTATGGGACTCCCAATCACAGCCAGATGTGATACAGCTTGGATTTGAACCAGGAACTGTAGTGGCGCCTCTTGCAGTGGGATGTAGTGCCTTAGACCACTGCACCACTCAGGAACCTCAGCATTCAAAATGTGTAACGGCTTTCTTTAGGTGAAGGAGAGTCGGACCAAAATGCGGCGTGGCTCTTGAGATTCATGTTTAATAAAACAATGGAAACACGAATCAATACAAAAACGTACCGTGAAAACCGACACAACCTATACTGGTGCAAAGTCACACAGAGACAGAAACAAGGACAATCACCCACAAAAGCCAACACCAAACAGGCTCCCTAAATATGGTTCCCAATCAGAGACAATGACTAACACCTGCCTCTGATTGAGAACCATATCAGGCCAAACATAGAACTAGACAAACTAGACATGTAACATAGAATGCCCACTCATATCACACCCTGACCAAACAAAACATAGAAACATACAAAGCAAACTATGGTCAGGGTGTGACAAAATGTAACAAGTACTTTTGAGTGTCAGGGAAAATGCATGGAGTAAAAAGTACATTATTTTCTTTAGGAATGTAGTGGATTAAAAGTAAAAGTTCTCAAAAATATAAATAGTAAAGTAAAGTACAGATACCCCCAAAAACTACTAAAATAGTACTTTGAAGTATTTTTACTTAAGTACTTTACACCACTGCAAAAAAACCTCCAGTACAAGAACATGAGCTTATATTAAATACATATAAAGGTAGTTAGAGAAATGTGTGGTTTATGAAAAACAGGGCATGTTGTCCCCCACGAATGATGCAGCCTCCCACCTTATAGCCCCCACCATGTTCCAATCAGTGGAATTTAGTAAATGCCAGATCTCTATGACAAGATGCATCATTCACCCAAGTTTCGTCAAAATCCAGCTAGTGCTGTCTGAGATATCACATGTGACTAACATACAAACGTACTAAAGAACAGAGACAGATGCACAGTTACCTCCCCAATTTCATCGTGGGGGTTAATCATTGAATTACTTACAGTATATGATCCCATCAAAATACTAGACTATTGGTCCCATCAGGCCTTTATGCTTATATTGATTTAGACAGGGGTCCTGAACTGCTTTGACTGAAAAACAGAAACCAAAATATATATTTTTAAAGGCAACAGTAAATCTGTCGTCCCCCCACGAATGATGCAGCACCCCCCTTGGGCCAATCAGTGTAATTGTCTAAGTGATGGATCCCCTTGGCAAGACGCATCATTCACCCAAGTGTCATCAAAATCGGGCCAGTGGTGTTTGATATATCACATGGGATAGCTAGACTTGTATCCCTGAGAATGTGTGCCAAATTTCAGCATTCTGAGTCAAACAGATCAAGCGATATTAACATGTGCCCATTATAGCGCCACTGTGTGGTCGATATTAATGTTCTTTCATGTACTGAGTCTTGACAGTGTTTACAAGATGCGTACCAATTTTTTTGACAATACGAATATCCTAGACTGATTTATCTGCATTTATGTGCCAGACCACGCCAACTGGAATGTTTATTGGTCAATATGTTGTTTTAGGTACTCGTCTGTAAAATATTGCATTGAGAGATCTTTGTCCATAGATGCCACATAATCAAGTTTAGTGCAGATCGATTATTTGGTGCCAGAAGAGTAGCGTTAAAGTGTTTTTTACAAAATAGAAATCCACCATGGCGGACCTTATGGCTCACTGAGGCAAATTTGTTCCTTGTGAGGAGAGGGGGCTATGTATTGACTTTAGGTCAAACGGGGTGAGGGGCGTGACCTTTCAAATCATTTTAAATATCTTGTTATAGTACCACCATCTGGCCAATCAGTGTATTTTAGTAAATGCTGGATCTCTATGGCAAGACCCATCATTCACCCAAGTTTCGTCAAAATCTGGCCAGTGCAGTCTGAGATATCATGTGTGACTAGTATACAAACGCACTAACAGACGGAGACAGATGCACAGTCCCCTCCCCGATTTAATCGTGGGAGACAATAATATGTTTCTGTTGATGGTGGTACTGTACTTCAAATAATCAGAGAACATAATTTTCCTGCTCTTTGAGCCCATCTAGTCAAGGGGCGACTTAGTGATTTGGAGGACTCAGGCAGAGGATTGAAAGTAAAGACGTAATTTAACTATAATAATCTATTACCTTTTAATGTGCCATGAACAGAACCAGTCATGATGTTTTAATCTGATTGTCAATCAAATCACTTAAAAAAGTAAGTTACCCTTGCACGTTCATCCAAAATAATTTCAGCATCCGAACAGTGCACTGTGCATTGTGCACTTGCCAACTTTCCTTCAATTCGCAAGCGGCTGAAACTATCTCACTGGAGAAAGCATCCGAGTGAGTGTAGCAGCGCCCCTCTGTCTTACTATACAGTATGTAGCCCATGTATCTGAAGCTGTCTGGCCAGAAAGAGTATGACATGGCATTACATTTTTTGGGCCAGATAGCATCACGTACATGGGCTACACATATATGTCCTCTGCCTCGATGACAATGGCAGTATTATCAGCAGCACCTGTCTTTTTACTAAAGAAATGCTATTGTATCCCCCTAGAGTCTAAGGGACAAGGTCTGGGTTTTCTACTATTTTATTTGATCTTATTTTACCTTTATTTAACTAGGCAAGTCAGTTAAAAACAAATTCTTGTTTACAATGACGGCCTACTAAAAGGCAAAAGGCCTCCTGCGGGGGCGGGGTCTGGGATTAATTTTTTTAATAAATTCAATAAAACTATAGGACAAAACACGACAAGAGACAACACAATATTACATAAAGAGAGACCTAAGACAACAACATAGCATGGCAGCAACACATGGCAACAACATGGTAGCAACACAACATGGCATGTAACATATGGAATTGTTTTAAGATTTTCATACCAAGGATAATTTTGCAATACCTGTAGATATAAAAAAATATATATATTATGAAACATTTGGCCTTTCCCCTTAGTACCTTGTCAGCTCAGGATTTTGAACTTGCAACCTTCCGGCTACTAGTCCAACGCTCTAACCACTAGGCTAACGCTCTAACCACTAGGCTACCCTGCCGCACCAGTGTATGTATATACTGTAATCTATACCATCTACTGCATCTTGCCTACGCTGTTCGGCCATCGCTCATCCATATATTTATATTTACATATTCTTATTCATTCCTTTACACTTGTGTGTAAAAGGTAGTGGTTGTGAAATTGTTTGATTACTTGTTAGATATTACTGCATGGTCGGAACTAGAAGCACAAGCATTTCGCTACACTTGCATTAACATCTGCTAACCATGTGTATGTGACCAATAACATTTGATTTGATTTGATAACTTTTTACGTGGAAATTCCCTATTCAAATCAAATGAAATCAAATTTATTTTTTATAGCCCTTCTTACATCAGCTGATATAATATATCCCATTTAGCAGACGCTTTTGTCCAAAGCGACTTACAAGTCGGCTGGGGCCACTACTTTTACATATGGGTGGCACCAGCAGGAATCGAACCCACGACGCTTGGCGTTGCAAGCGCCATGCTCTACCGACTGAGCCACAGTCGGAGGGACGATATCTCAAAGTGCTGTACAGAAACCCAGCCTAAAACCCCAAACAATGTAGTATGGTGGCTAGGAAAAACTCCCTAGAAAGGCCAAACCCTAGGAAGAAACCTAGAGACGAACCAGGCTATGAGGGGTAGCCAGTCCTCTTCTGGCTGTGCCGGGTGGAGATTATAACAGAACATGGCCAAGATGTTCAAATGTTCATAAATGACCAGCATGGTCAAATAATAATAATCACAGGGGTTGTCGAGGGTGCAGCAAGTCAGCACCTCAGGAGTAAATGTCAGTTGGCTTTTCATAGCTGATCATTAAGAGTATCTCTACAGCTCCTGCTGTCTCCAGAGAGTTGAAAACAGCAGGTCTGGGACAGTTAGCACGCCCAGTGAACAGGTCAGGGTTCTATAGCCGCAGACAGAACAGTTGAAACTATTCAATTCCATTCATTTTTCAGCCCGGTATTGGTTTACCTTCAGACAGGCCCCGTGACCCTTATTTAAATTTTTATTTTTTTGATACCCAGATCATGAGGCCCCTTGATGATGTGAGACCTCTTCTGACAAATGTCCGCCAATGCATCTAGTTCATAAACGTTTCACAGTGCTTGTTCAAAATGAGAATGCAATATATTTGTAATACAAAAGGTGGCGGTAAACTCTTTCTATTGGAATAAATGCCTGTCAGAAATTACACCAAAGAAGAACACCTACTCTCTTTCAAAGATCTCTGAATATCTCGCGAGACGACATTTACGATTTCCACTCCCAGAATGCTTCTTTCTACCTCTTCCCTTCCGCGGCCTTAGAAAGTAAGTGAGCTGATCCACATCTGCGGCCGAGAATCCATGTAATCGCTTTAATATCTATGGCATCCCGACTCTTAAACGTTCAATTTACATGTATTTAAACCACTACTTAGAAACGCCGGCGTCTAAGCGTGTATCGGTGGCTATTTTCACCAAAAGTCATATTTGTGATATGCTTGGCCCCTAGCCACTTTTAGCATTGCTAACGAAACCATGACCATGATGTCGTCCCCGGCCCTACGAATGAGTCTTGATGAAATACATAGTCCCAGTGATGTAATCGTATGTGATTTGCTCGATGTCTTGGGCTGGTTTAATGTTTGCTAGCTATCAACTAACACGTAGCGCATCCTCCAAGGTGTCTTGACTTGTTTCTCAGTCAAGCAACACACTAACACGTTCTCCGACTAGTTTTAGTTAGCTAGTTAACAACCCGTTTATCTTTTGCAGATCTCTGAAAATGGTCCGCTACTCGCTCGACCCCGAGAACCCGACTAAGTGTGAGTACCGGTGTGATTGTTGCCCTGGATTTATTCATTAGCTCGCTAATGCAAGTTAACTAGCTAAATTAGCTAGCTTATCAGATTTAACCATGGTTGTAATGATGACTTTCTTAGGACACCTTTAGATTACCCATGAAAATAATTATGAACGAGGCTGAGCAACCACACATAAATGGTGAATTCACCATGTAAGGTTATCTCTGTCTCGTGACCTTACTGATCATTACTGTATTTTCTTCTGAAGCATGCAAGTCGAGGGGCTCTAATCTCCGGGTTCACTTCAAGGTAAGGTGTTCTCTTTTGTGATTCACATGAGAAGTTGCCTTCAGACATGTTGTCTACTGTAGTTGTATCCGTGTTGGAGTTAGTTGCTGTTGGTTGATATGTATTGGGAGTCATAAATGTGTGCAGGCTGAAAGGTATGATGCTTTGCTATGATGACAACATTGGAGACCTTTGGAATCAAATGTGACAATATCTAACAAATAACTGAGCAATTTTGCATTCATGCCTATCAAGACACTTATAACAATCTGTTATTGATATAGCTAGCTACTACAGTAATGCTTCTTGTTTGTTTCCCATCAGAACACCCGTGAGACAGCTCAGACCATCAAAGGCATGCACATCCGCAAGGCCACCAAGTACCTGAAGGATGTTACCATCAAGCACCAGTGTGTTCCTTTCCGTCGCTACAATGGGGGTGTCAGCAGGTGTGCCCAGGTAAACGCCAATCCAATTACATTTACTCTAGCCTCAATTTAAATCTGTATTGGGGACTTTGGTTGGTTATCTTCTGACAATGTTTACGCTTTATTATATTTCCTATGTAAAGTATTGGGATTAGCAGGTATGAAAGGGGTCCCAAAAAATACTAATAATAATACATTTGTTCAACATGGGCTTTGGAGAGGGGCACAAAATGACTTAAAATCTTTCTGGCTTATCAGACCTTGCACTTATGGTTTTAATGCATGTCTGTATGAAATGGTTGCAATGATGACTTTCTTAGGACACCTTTGGATTACCCATGAAAATAAATATGAATGAGGCTGAGCAACCACACATTTGCGCTTATGTCTACATACATTTTCCCTGATGTTGACCAGAAATGAGGGCACCTATTCTGGCCCAGTGTTATATGCACACGACTGACCCAACTGTTCCTCTGCAGGCCAAGCAGTTTGACTGGACACAGGGCCGCTGGCCCAAGAAGAGTGCAGAGTTCCTTCTCCACATGCTGAAGAACGCTGAGAGCAACGCGGAGCTTAAGGTAATGTTTTGGTATTTTTGTTGGGCCTGCCTCTTATTGTGGCATGCCTGTAGTGGAGAGATTTGTGAAAAGTATGATGCTACCAAGCTTGTTGGGGTTCAAACTGAAATGGGCACAATTCAGGATTGCAACGATGACCATTTGGGACACCTTTGTATTAACCATGAAAAAGGACATCTAAGCCACTGTGATGCTTGTATGAGCAATATAATTTAAAGCTGGAATCCTTCATCGAGAAGATTGTTTTGGTCAAAAGCTGCAGGATGGGCCTGAAATGTTAACCCTCAAATTCAAAGCGAGAGCTTTGAATGCATTGACTGACATCATGATATAAGCATTGGTTTCCACCATGTTTTGAGGCTTTAGTATTTGTTTAATATACTTTTTCAAACATTGGACCATAACAAGCTTATTCTGGGTTCTGATTGGGTACAGCAGTTGAATTAAGCTCATGAGGCATTTAGAAAATATTTTCTTCCCGAATCAATAAGTGCATATTATTAATCCTAAAATTGATCTAGTAATTAAGGATTCTAGCTTTGCCATTTTCAACACTTGTATGGGTGTAAAGAATTAGATTTGTGTGTTGATACGCCCCTAAATTGGAACGTAGTGGCTGTACAGTGACATGCGATACATGCCAAAGTTCTGGCTCTGCGCTCCACAGCGCTGTATGGGTTTTGACTGATGGCCGTTCTGAACTTGAGCACCACGAATGACAAGTTGCCCCATCCCTCCCGCTGTTTGAGGAACTTTTGCAAATTTTGCTTGAACAAGGGAATTGCTGTAAACTAAGATGACTATGTATTTTGACAGGTGAGATGTTGGGGATTATAATAAATACCGCTTTGATGTCGCAAGCCAAACAGATGTCCAAATGTGCACTTCACATGTCCAAATCATAAAACTCATGTCATATAGTGTCAATGTTTATTATCACTATTAGCTGTAAAGTTACAAAGATGACATGTCTTTGAACAGAATTAGCTTGTTTATTGAGAACAAAATTAGCTGCAGCACACACACCTGAATGCACTCATGACTCCTTTCTACTGTGCATTAAGAAAGTATTCATGCCCCTTCACTTTTCCACATTTTCTTACGTTATACCCTTATTCTAAAATGGATGACCTTTTTTCCCCCCTCATGAATCTACACATAATACCCCATAATGACAAAGCGAAAACAGGTTTTTAGCGCTTGAGTGCATCCTGTTTCCATTGATCATCCTCAATGTTTCTACAACTTGATTGGAGTCCACCTGTGGTAAATTCAGTTGATAGGACATGATTTGGAAAGGCACACCTGTCTATACAAGGTCCCACAGTTGAGGATTGTGTCGAGGCACAGATCTTGGGAAGGGTACCAAAATATTTCTGCAGCATTGGAGGTCCCCAAGAACAGTGGCCTACATCATTCTTAAATGGAAGAAGTTTGTAACCACCGATACTCTTCCTAGAGCTGGCCACCTGTCCAATCGGGGGGGGAGGGAGCTGACCAAGAACCCGATGGTCACTGACAGAGCTCCAGAGTTCCTCTGTGGAGATGGGAGGAACTTCCAGGAGGACAACCATTTCTGCAGCACTCCAACAATCAAACCTTTATGGTAGACTGGCCAGACCAAAATGGATCTCTTTGGCCTGAATGCCAAGCGTCACGTCTGGAGGAAACCAGGCACTGCTCAATCACCTGGCCAGTTCTATCTCTATGGTGAAGCATGGTCGCAGCATCATGTTGTGGGGATGTTTTTCAGTGGCAAGGACTGGGAGACTAGTCAGGGTTGTGGGGCAAGATGAACGGAGCAAAGTGCATAGAGATCCCTGACGAAAACCTGCTCCAGAGCACTCAGACTGGGGTAAAGGACAATCCCCTAAGCACACAGCCAAGACAATGCAGGAATGGCTTCGGGACAAGTTAGGATAGCTCAAAGTACTTCATAAGCTAGGTTCCTATCTAATTGGCGACAGAATATTATGCAAATATTCTCAAATCTTTACTTTGCATGTACTTTTCGTGTTTATTTTGTAAGAAACATTGTAATTTAGCTCTATACTTATAGGCCAATTCCCACAAGTGTCAAAGTTAAGTACTGTGTCCCACAGACAACTGGCCATGTATGTGGATTATTTGACTTGCTAACCAGTTTAATCTGTGCTCTATTCTGACAGGGTCTGGATGTAGACTCCCTGGTGATTGAGCACATCCAGGTCAACAAGGCCCCCAAGATGCGCAGACGCACATACCGTGCCCACGGTCGCATCAACCCCTACATGAGCTCCCCTTGCCACATTGAGATGATCCTCACAGAGAAGGAGCAGATCGTTCCCAAACCAGAGGAGGAAGTTGCTACTAAGAAAAAGGTACGCATGCCAACACATTTTGCAGAAGACTGCTTGTTATATTCCTGAAAATGTGCACTCGTCCCCATATTTCCCATGTAAAAGCAGTGTGATTCGAAGGTATAAACTCTTGAACAAGAGCTCTGTAGACTGGAACGAAAGAGTTTACTATCCTTCTGGCAATACTCGTAAAATCTTATCAGACCTTTCACATAAGTGTGTTTGAAATGGTTGCAATGATGACTTTCTTAGGACACCTTTGGATTACCCATGAAAATAAATACGAATGAGGCTGAGCAACCACACCTTTGCATTTAAGTCTACATCATTCTGTCCCCATGAAGGTATTATCAGTATGGTGGCCTAATACAATTTCTTTGTCCTGCAGGTTTCTCAGAAGAAGCTGAAGAAGCAGAAACTCATGGCACGGGAGTAATGTAAATTAAATGGAACCATTCTTACCAAAATGGAATGTCTGTCTTTTTATGCTTCTGCATAAGTATTATGAAATCCCTACACCTCATGTAAAGTTGGCTTTAATCCATCTAAAGGCTCCGGGTTTGATACGACCCAAATAGATAGGATACATGATTCATGATTAAGGGCAATGCTGTTAAAACGTTGCAGGTGAGACAGGTTATTTGGGTTACTTACTGAAATGACACGTGCCGAACTAATCATATTCTGGCTTAGAGATATCTATTATTCACATCAGTATGGACATTGTAAAATCAAGCTGTCTTTCATATGAGGGGCAAAGGGATGTATGTAAAAATGGAAGTGCTAGGCCACAATGTGCTATGAAGATTACATTTCAGATTAGTGCACATGACATTTCAACCTCATTTTCATTATTTCTAGAAAATCAGTGGGATGGTGTTTATTTTAAGTAGAAAAAACACGTGTTAAACATTTATACTCGACGACATCAAAAGTTTAAACATTTTAGCCTCTACGTGATCTCGAGCCGCCCCTCCCCCCGCTATACGCTCTTATATGGGCAGAAAGCTTAAATTCTTGTTAATCCAACTGCACTGTCCAATTTACAGTAGCTAGTACAGTGAAAAAATACCATGCTGTTGTTTGAGGAGAGTGCACAACTTTTATTACGGCAACTGGTTTGATGCATTCGCCTCTAAAGGTAAATAATGTACTCAAGTCATCTTGCTCTGATTTGTCATCCTGAGGGTACCAGAGATCAAATGTGGCACAGTTTTGTTTGATAAAATACATTTCTATATTAAAATGTAGGAACCGGATTCGACAGTTTGAACCCATGCTGTGTCTGCCCCCCCCCCCCCCCCACACAATCTAACTCAAGGTTGGTGTATTTTCTGTAGGGAAGCTAATTATCCATCATTTATGACATTACTGAGAGTATAAACTTAAATATATTATCATATTTGTATGTTCAAGTTTTGTACTTAAATGTATCAATTAACCAATTTGCCACATTTGGGCGGACTTGATACATTTTGAGCAGTAATGCAATGGTTCATTAGATTAGTCTAAAACTTTGCAAATACAGTGCTGTCGTATAGTGGCCAAAATCTAAATTGCGCCTGGCATTTGCATTTAGAAAAATGGAACAACAAATAGAAAATGCATGTTTTTTTTTATTTTCTCTTATACTAGGTCCAATGTGTGTTATTCTCCTACATTTCATATTTCCACAAACTTAAGTGTTTCCTCTCAAATGCTATCAAGAATATGCATATCCTTGCTTCAGGTTCTGAGCTACAGGGAATTCGATTTGGGTTTGTAATTTTAGGTGAAAATTGAGGGAAACAATTATTTTCAAATACTGATTCAAGGTGATGTGGTGTGTGAGGAAATACCCTCCCTTGGTCTAAAGTTGTTGCAGGTTATGAAAATGTACTTTTAATCCTACCCTGTGATGTCAGACAAGCATTATTGAAGGACCTAATCCTTTTTAACCACAGATCATAGAAAAGCTCTGTTCACGTGTAGATACTGGTTTGGTGCTGGAGTTGATGAATGAGGTTATTGGCAGAATCCATTGACTTGGAAATTAGTCTACACCAATGATTTATTTAAATGAACAAAAATAAACAACACGAAGTGTTGGTCTCATTTTCATGAGCTGAAACAGAAGATCCCAGGGATGTTCCATATGCACAAAGCTTATTTCTGTCATTTGTTTGTGAGTATTTCTCCTTTGCAAGATAAACCATCCACTTGACCAGTGTGGCATATAAAGAAGCTGATTAAACAGCATGATCATTACACAGGTGCTTCTTGTGCTGGGGACAATTACAAGCCACTCTAAAGTGGAATACTGCCAAAGATGTCTCAAGTTTTGAGGGAGTGTGCAATTGGCATGCCGATATCAGGAATGTCCAACGGAGCTGTTGCCAGAGAATGTAATGTTAATTTCTTTACCATATGCCGCCTCCAATGTCGTTTTAGAGAATTTGGCAGTACATCTAACCGGCTTTGCAAACGCAGACCACTTGTAACCACTTAAGCCCAGGACCTCCACATACGGCTTCACCTGCAGGGTCGTTGGGGGAAGGGGGGTGCTAAGGAGTATTTCTGTCATAATAACCTTTTGTGGGGGAAAACGTATTCTGATTGGCTGCTCTGTCATGGGAAATCTATAGATCAGGGCCTAATGAATTTGGTGGTGGCAGCATCATGCTGTGGGGATGTTTTTCAGGGACAGGGAGACGAGTGAGGATTGAGGGAAAGATGGAGGGAGCAAAGTACAGAGAGATCCTTGATAAAAGGTTGCTCCAGAATGCTCAGGACCTCCAACTGGGGGTGAAGGTTCACCTTCCAACAGGACAACCACCCCAAGCACACAGCCAAGACAACACAGGAGTGTCTTCCGGACAAGTCTCTGAACTTGGAACAAGTCAAGGGGTCAGAGTACTTTCCGAATGCTATATATACACTGCTAAAAAAAATAAAGTGAACACTTAAACAACACAATGTAACTCCAAGTCAATCACACTTCTGTGAAATCAAAACTGGCCACTTAGGAAGCAACACTGATGGACAATAGATTTCACATGCTGTTGTGCAAATGGATTAGACAACAGGTGGAAATTATAGGCAATTAGCAAGACACTCCCAATAAAGAAGTGGTTCTGCGGGTGGCAACCACAGACCACTTCTCAGTTCCTATGCTTCCTGGCTGATGTTTTGGTCACTTTTGAATGCTGGCGGTGCTTTCACTCTAGTGGTAGCACACAAATGGCTCAGGTAGTGCAGCTCATCCAGGTTGGCACATCAATGCGAACTGAGGCAAGAAGGTTTGCTGTGTCTGTCAGCGTAGTGTCCAGAGCATGGAGGCGCTACCAGGAGACAGGCCAGTACATCAGGAGACGTGGAGGAGGACCGCTACCTCCGCCTTTGTGCAAGGAGGTGCCCTGCAAAATGACCTCCAACAGGCCACAAATGTGCATGTGTCTGCTCAAACGGTCAGAAACACTCCATGAGGGTGGTATGAGGGCCCGACGTCCACAGGTGGGGGTTGTGCTTACAGCCCAACACCGTGCAGGACGTTTGGCATTTGCCAGAGAACACCAAGATTGGCAAATTCGCCACTGGCGCCCTGTGCTCTTCACAGATGAAAGCAGGTTCACACTGAGCACGTGACAGAGTCTGGAGACGCCGTGGAGAACGTTCTGCTGCCTGCAACATCCTCCAGCATGACCGGTTTGGCGGTGGGTCAGTCATGGTGTGGGGTGGCATTTCTTTGGGGGGCCGCACAGCCCTCCATGAGGTAGCCTGACTGCCATTAGGTACCGAGATGAGATCCTCAGCACATCTGGGACATCATGTCTCGCTCCATCCACCAACGCCACGTTGCACCACAGACTGTCCAGGAGTTGGCGGATGCTTTAGTCCAGGTCTGGGAGGAGATCCCTCAGGAGACCATTCGCCACCTCATCAGGAGCATGCCCAGGCGTTGTAGGGAGGTCATACAGGCATGTGGAGGCCACAAACACTACTGAGCCTCATTTTGACTTGTTTTAAGGACATTACATCAAAGTTGGATCAGCCTGTAGTGTGGTTTTCCACTCTAATTTTGAGTGTCACTCCAAATTCAGACCTCCATGGGTTGATAAATTTGATTTCCATTGATAATTTTTGTGTGATTTTGTTGTCAGCACATTCAACTATGTAAAGAAAAAAGTACTTAATAAGAATATTTCATTTATTCAGATCTAGGATGTGTTATTTTAGTGTTCCCTTTATTTTTTTGAGCAGTGTATAGTAGATGGCTGACAGGGCGCTGTTCTGAAGCCACCGGCAGCCATGTTGGCACTCCATTGTGAAAAATATTTTGGAAGCTATAGAAATGCATTTTAATGTCACATTTTTTGTCACTTTTTCTATGAGCTAATCATGAGAAATATGCATTTTCCTTAAGCTACAATATGTAACATTTTGGCCAACTGACCGAATTCCCCTAGAAATATGAGTTATAGATGTCACTTATTAAAAGCTTCCCTTGCATAAGTTTCGTTTTTGCGTCTCCGTTTTTTACACCAGCTTCAACAGCTGAAAATAAAATATTTTTGCTTATGGAAAATGTTTCACAATGGTTTAGATGGTACATTGATTATATACACTATTGGTGCTTGTTTTGTCACAAACTGATAATAGACCAACTATTAGAATTTTTGGACCAGGAAATGGTCGAGCGATTTCTGCGTAGTGCAGCTATAATCTCAAGCACTAATGTTACTGTTTCCACTACAACAAAATACTGAACTGTAATTTTGTCTTTAACTTTAAATCAAATGCTATAGAATTACATCAATTCCTGTGGTGGAGAGCCAATAGAGAGAAATATTAATGGCGTCTTTTTGTAGGCTCTAACTCGGACATGATTCGTTGGACAAAGCTTATGGGATAATGAATGGCGTTTGAAAAATGCCGAAAATGTCTGGCAAACAGGTTTAGGAGATTTTATTTGTTTTGATCTATGAGAATCTTAATCTGATCACAACTTTTTTTTTCTGAATTCTGACATTTATGTAAAAAAAAAAAAAAGCACAAAGGCTTCATAATTCATAAAGGTTGTAACTGACTGCTATTATCTTATAGAACGATCTTATTTTCTGCATTTATTCCAAACTCTATTCTTTCCCCATTCATTTTTCCCATAGGGATGGATTCACGATGCAGAGGTAACTAATTTCTGGGTTTTAGAACTACAAACTGAAGAGCTCTATAAGGGTGACAGGTGGCATCAAAGCCTCTTTGGTCAATAGAGCCCCACAGTGGAGGTGTCATAATATCCATAAAACCTAGCGGTCAACCAACAGGGAAATGGTTCCAATTGTTTTTCCACCATTAATTTTTCCCATAGGGAATTTTAGAAACACAAAATAAGGTCTGTGTTTCATGTAGGCTTACCCTGGAGCGGCATTGTGATTACCATGTAAATCTCTCTCGGACAAGGTAACTCAGTATATTCGGCTCTATTTTCTCTGATTCGAAAATGCTAATTAGCATCAAAGTAGACATCATGCAAGACTACAAATCTCTGCAAACTCGCACGTAATCTATCGCTGACACCTTTGATAACAGGTATTGTGTCAATTTAAAACTAGCACAAGACAGTTCACAGAATTGTCAATTTAAAGAAATGTAGCCAATTGATTCATTACTAAATGTAGCTAACATTAGATAGTTAATCCAGAGATTTTTTATTCTTGCCTCGATTTAGCAGTCAAGTCCAGATCATCATTACATTTATAGATCTTTATGATAGCCACATTAGCATCTAATTAGCATTTCATTTTTGGGGGGTAAATACAGGTGTTTTGATAGCTGTGTAATTCTCTCTTGGATAAGGTGAGTTTTAACAATATATTGGCCTCAATTTACTCTCAAATTCAAAATGCTTACAGAGAAGACCTCAGCAGGACTAAACATTCCTACAGGAAGCTCCTGCACGTCATCTCTAGCCGACACTGTCAGCTGCCTTTCGCCAGTTCAATCAGAGAGACCTGTGCTCAATCCATGATGAATCCATGTGCTGTATTGAAATTAATTGAATAAAGTGTCGAACTTCTTCCATTCCCTGCTCTCTTATAGCATCAGCAATCCAGGATTTACATCAGAGTCTATATATAATGACGAGATGCTCATGTCTCTGCCCTAACAATGGGAGTCGTTGTCCCAAAGACGAGAAGGCAGGCGACAAGCGCAGTCAAACCTCTCGCTTCACCTCTTCCTCTCCGTTTATATACACCATTGGTCTACACTGGGATAAAATCTCAACTTGGTTGCGCTCATGTCCAGATTTCTTATCCCTACACTGGATGTAGGCTTCAATACAGGTTTATCATGGCAGAATTGTTACCTTTTTTTATTCAGAGAATAAAGGCACTTGAAAGAGTCACATCACATGAGTAACATCTGCCCATGAGTAAATAGGTCTAAATAATTTCTGCATTTTGTCTACAATTAGTTTTCAACTTCTCATGAATCTGTCTATTTGTTAACTGGCCTCTGTAAAATGGTATAGAATCAGCTTGATCCGCTCTGTCAAATGCTCTTTTTTTAAAGGAAAATTAGAATTAAAAACAGGTTCAGTCGTGATCTTGCAGAGTTACTCCACCTCAAGAATTGCATTTGGCAAAAGGCTTGGCACATGCATACTCAGGCTGACTGGCTATCGTTCAGGCAAATGAGAAATAAGTGCACTCAGGCTATCCGGAAGGCCAAAATGAGTTACTTTAAGGAGCAGTTCTCTCTCTGTGGGTCTAACCCCAAGACGTTCAGGAAAACGGTTAAAGACCAGGAGAATAAACCCTCCTCACAGCTGCCCATGTCCCTTAATGTTGATGATGTGGTTTTTACTGACAAGAAGCACATGGCTGAGCTCTTTAATCACCACTTCATTAAGTCAGGATTCCAATTTGACTCAGCCATGCCTCCTTGCCCGTCCAACATTTCCTCATCTCACACCCCTTCTATTGCGACTATCCCCTATGCTTCTCCCTCTTTTTCCCCTGCCCTGCTACAAAGTTTCCCCCTGCAGGCAGTCACTGAGTCCGAGGTGCTAAAGGAGCTCCTTAAACTTGACCCCAGAAAAACATCTGGGTCAGATGGTTTAGACCCTTTCTCCCTTAAGGTTGCTGCTCATATCATTACCAAGCTTATCTCCAACCTTTTCAACCATTCTCTCCTTACTTGGGAGGTTCCCATTGCTTGGAAGGCAGCCACAGTTTGTCCTCTATTTAAAGAGGGAGATCAAGCTGATCCTAATTGTTATAAGCCTATTTCTATTTTGCCCTGTTTTTCAAAAGTGTTGGAAAACTTGTCAATAATCAACTGACTGGCTTTCTTGATGTCTATAGTATTCTCTTGGGTATGCAATTTGGTTTCCGCTCAGGTTATGGATGTGTCACTGCAACCTTAAAGGTCCTCAGTGATGCCACCATTGCCCTCGATTCTAAGCAATATTGTGCTGCTATTTTTATTGACTTTGCCAAAGCTTTCGATACGGTAGACCATTCCATTCTTGTGGGCCGGCTAAGGAGTATTGGTGTCTCTGAGGGGTCTTTGGCCTGGTTTGCTAACAACCTCTCTCAAAGAGTGCAGTATATAAAGTCAGAAAAACTGCTGTCTCAGCCACTGCCTGTCACCAAGGGAGTACACCCAAGGCTCGATCCTAGGCCTCACGCTCTTCTCAATTTACATCAACAACATAGCTCAGGCAGTAGGAAGCTCTCTCATCCATTTATATGCAGATGATACAGCCTTATACTCAGCTGGCCCCTCCTCGGATTTTGTGTTAAATGCTCTACAACAAAGCTTTCTTAGTGTCCAACAAGCTTTCTCTGCCCTTAACCTTGTTCTGAACACCTCCAAAACAAAGGTCATGTGGTTTGCTAAGAATGATGTCCCTTGTTCCACAGGTGTTATTACTACCTCTGAGGGTTTAGAGCTTGAGGTAGTCACCTCATACAAGTACTTGGGGGTATGGCTAGACGTTGCACTGTCCTCTCAGCACATATCAAAGCTGCAGGCTAAAGTTAAATCTAGACTTGGTTTCCTCTATCGTAATCGCTCCTCTTTCACCTCAGCTGCCAAACTAACCCTGATTCAGATGACCATCCTACCTATGCTAGATTATGGAGACATAATTTATAGATCGGCAGTTAAGGGTGCTCTCGAGCGGCTAGGTGTTATAGGACACATCACTGCACTCTATACTCCTCTGTAAACTGGTCATCTCGGTATACCCGTCGCAAGACCCACTGGTTGATGCTCATTTATAAAACCCTATCTGAGATATTTACTGCAGCCCTGATCCTCCACATACAACACCCGTTCTGCCAGTCACATTCTGTTAAAGGTCCCCAAAGCACACACATCCCTGGGTCGCTCGTCTTTTCAGTTCGCTGCAGATAGCGACTGGAACAAGCTGCAACAAACACTCAAACCGGACTGTTTTATCTCAATCTCTTCATTCAAAGACTCAATCATGGACACTCTTACTGACAGTTGTGGCTGCTTTGTGTGATGTATTGTTGTCTCTACCTTCTTGCCCTTTGTGCTGTTCTCTGTGCCCAATAATGTTTGTACCATGTTTTGTGCTGCTACCATGTTGTGTTGCTACCATATTGTTGTTATGTTGTGTTGCTACCATGCTGTGTTGTCATGTGTTGCTACCTTGCTATGTTGTTGTCTTAGGTCTCTCTTTATGTAGTGCTGTGTTGTCTATCTTGTTGTGATATATATTTTGTCCTATATTTATATTGTATTTATTTATTTATTGTTTTTAATCCCAGGCCCCCGTCCCCGCAGGAGGCCTTTTGCATTTTGGTAGGCCGTCAATGTAAATAAGAATTTGTTCTTAACTGACTTTCCTAGTTAAATAAAGGTTAAATAAATACATTTAAAAACTCGTAGGTAATTGAACGCTAGTAACAAACTGCCTAGTCAAGACTGCCAACTAAAAGAGGCCATGGGGGACTACTGTTCAGTCGTGTGGTCAGGTGCCATAAACAGGGACTTAGGAAAATTACAATTGGTTCAGAATAGGGCAGCACGGCTGGCCCTTAAATGTACACATAGAGAGCAAACCCTTAATAGTATTTGGTGTTTTATTAGGATCCACATTAGCTGTTGCAAAAGCAGCAGCTACTCTTCCTGGGGACCACACAAAACATGAAACAAAATACAGAATGAAATAATACAGAACATCAATAGACAAGAACAGATCAAGGACAGAACTACACTTATTTATGCTTGTCAATCTCTCATGGCTCAAAGTGGAGGAGAGATTGACTTCATCACTACTTGTTTTTTTAGGAAGTGTTGACAAGCTGAATGCACGGAGCTGTCTGTTTAAACTACTAGCACACAGCATGGACACCCCATGCATATCCCACAAGACATCTGGCCAGAGGTCTCTTCACAATCCCAAGTCCAAACCAGACTATGGGAGGCACACAGTACTACATAGAGCCATGGCTACATGGAACTCTATCCCACATCAGGTAACTGATGCAAGCAGTAGAATCAGATTTAAAAAACAGATAATAATACACCTTATGGAACAGCGGGGACGGTGAAGAGACACACACACAGGTACACACACACGCTATCACACGCACTCTACATACACATACATTGTAATATTGTTGTATGGTGGTATTATACATTTTGTATTGTAGATATAAAGTTCTGTAATATTGTTATATGATGTAATGTTTTATCTTTTATTTTGTGTGTGATGTAAGTGCCTTAATGTGTTTGGACCCCATGAAGAGTAGCTGCTGCCTTGGCTAATTGGGATCCCTAGTAAATACAAATACAGGGGTAGCCTACTCAAATCTGAGCCTGGAGTTCTGGAGGAGCCTACTGCTTTCTGTTCTCCTTGGTAGTTAGTTAGATGAATGTCACTGACTGGCCAGACATCCCACTCACCCGGAGCCCTATATTTCTGAATCAGTGTCAGGTTAGAGGGGGGTAAATTACAATCATCAGTAGAGGTAGAGGTCCAGATTTGAGAAAAAGTCATGTAATTGAAAGAAAATATTAGGGAAATGCAGCATTCCATTAAGTGCAGTATTAGATTCTACCACTGGGTGTCACTAGTGTCTGTCTTGCAATCCTTCAGTCGTTCTTTAGGAACAGCTTGCAATGTGGCATAGGGAGGCCTACTCAAACGTTGATCCATATCATCCATATATGAGCCATTTAACTTTTTTTCCAATGCAGAATAATATTATTGACATCCATTGTTCGAGATTTTTAAATCGTCAATTTATTTAATGGTTATTGGCGCATTTGATTTTGCCGCTCTGGCTGGAAGACTGGGCATAGGCTATGACTGATTTCAAGTCAATACCTGTTGAACAATATCCCAATAAATAATTTTACAATTATGTTGGCAAAAAGTCCTAGTATGAATTAATATTCGAATAGTGGAAGTGTTGTACTCAATTGATCTAATTAGGCTGATCACAGACACACACAAACTCGTGCCCTGTTTTCTCAAATAGAAAGCAATCAAATAACCTATTGTTTCAAAGTAGTTTTGAACCTAAATAAGTGGACTACAAAACTGGATACAAACGGCTAGGCTACTCAAGGCTATATTTATTCCAAATTTCGTTTGGGCTTCATTTTCATGATGGCCCTCCAACATAAACGAAAACGTTAGGGCTAGCCTACTATTTGTTCTTGTTGAACGGACAATAAATATGTCATGAGTCATATTTAGGTCTATGGCTGAAAGCATCTCTCAATAGCCTAAGCTACAGCTTCTTCAATATGAATGGGTATGGATAGACAAAAGCTACATTTGGATATAGTTACCTAGGCTACTAGGCTATGTCACATGATGAGCACATGCAGATGTCCCTTTATCAAAAAAGTAGATCTAGAATTGACTGGATTGATTCTGTTGCTTTTGTGTTTTGGCTAATAGTGGGTCGGGTGGCAACTATTTTAATGTGCAAATCAAAGCTATGATGGAGAGCCAATGAGGACACACTCCTAAATCCTGTTGGCGCTCACGCTTGACACACCGCCTACGTCACCGTTGGGTTACCCAATCGCAACAGAAACACCCCGTCTACTTTCTGTTTTCTACTCTCAAAGTTTTTACTTTTGCGGTAAAAGACAGCGGAAAGTGGTGATAATGTTTTATTATCTCAATGATCGTCTTGTGCATCGGAAAGAAATGGTGGCGTTTTATCAATAGATTTCAAACATTCAATAATATCATCTCTAAAGCAGTCTGTCCAAGTTAGCGAGGACGACGTGGGAAATCCATCCTATTTGAACGACTTTATTCTCAAGATTTGCAAGGTTGAAGAAGCGGAGTTATCCCTGTAATAATGGGTATTGGATCTCGGCTAAATTAATCTGGGATTTCGTCTAGCATGGTTTCGTTTTAAAACACGACATTTTCATTTTAGAGACAATTTTTCAGGCGCTCAGTTTGCAAATGTTGAAGTTGGGCTAATATAGGCCTACCTCCAAGGAAACTTGTATTATTCTGTCTGTTTAATGAGAAAAAACTTTGCATTATCACTTGAGAGCGTGAGCATTGCGGGTATTTTTGTTGTTGACAAAACCGTCGCATTTACCTATTCTCGGTTATGTTAGCCGTGGGGCAGATGGACGGGTCCAGACAGAGCGCTTTCCTCTTAAGCACCCCACCTTTAGCAGCTCTGCATAGCATGGCGGAGATGAAGACCCCACTCTACCCAGCCTACCCGTTATCTTCCACCGGGCCGGCCTCTTCTACCTCACCTACTGCCACCTCTCCAAACCCCGGTGGCATCCCGGTGTCCTCACCGGGGATCAAGCCATCCTCCGGAATGTCATCTCTCGGATCCCCCCATCAATGCAGCGCGCTAGGAACACCTCATGGAATAAACGACATCCTCAGTCGTCCCTCGATCCTTACCCCAGGAGCTGCCGCTGCCGTTGCTGCGTCCTCTTCTTCCGGAATCTTGTCCGGAATGCCCCGCTTCAGTAGCTTGAGCCCCCCGCCACCCCATGGGCTCTACTTCAGCCCCAGCGCTGCAGCAGTGGCAGTGGCTCGCTACCCCAAGCCGTTGACAGACCTTCCAGGCAGGACCCCGATATTCTGGCCAGGAGTCATGCAAAGCCCACACTGGAGAGACGCCAGATTCGCATGTTCACCCCGTAAGTAACTAGTCCACGTTTTTGAGCTATCTGAACTTCAATTTAACTTATTTTTTTTAATAGTTAATGTATAGGCTACAGGGGTTATTAATAATTCACCAGTATCCTATGGTATTTATTCCTAAAAACCGAAGCTGATCTGACTTGAATGTCTAGCTGCAATGTGCATTATTATAATGTCCCGAACAAAAGTTTATATTATAACAGCTCAAATTCAATTGATTATGATATCATATGAGAACATTCTAAGAGGAAACATTAGGCCTATTCTAATATCATATACAAATTAAATAGCCTACTATTGGCATATTCTATCAATAGGCTACATTTAGTTTAATGGACTAGATGCTTTATGTTTTACATTTTCAGATCAGAATTCTGTACTGCTCGACAAAGATGGAAAAAGAAAACATACACGTCCCACCTTCTCTGGACAACAAATCTTTGCCCTGGAAAAGACTTTTGAACAAACGAAATACCTCGCTGGGCCAGAGCGAGCACGACTGGCCTACTCGTTGGGAATGACAGAGAGCCAAGTGAAGGTAAGACATATTCTGAAATAGTCTTTATAAAATCCAACAATATGCATAATAATATTGTTTGATAAGTAGCCTGTAGTTAACCTGCAACTAAAGGGGAGCACACTAGCCTCTCGTAGACTCTGCTACTCAATTTGAACATTTCTCAATGTGAACATTTCTCAGTGCCTCAATGTTTTGTCTTTCGTTTCAATATTCCTAAATAGAAAGATATAGCCTACACTGTCAGTTGAAGTGCCTCGTGTATTTTAGACAATGTTTGGTCTTTCGTTTCAATATTCCTAAATAGAAAGATATAGCCTACACTGTCAGTCGAATAACAGCGGTCAACGAATCTAAATAGAAATGACTGTCTACTGCATTTCATATGAATTAATCGCCAAATAGGCCTAATTGTTGTTATAGGTACAACTATAAATATTTCTAAAATATTAGTATGTATATTTAATAAATTATTAATAAAGTAAACTACAATTTAACGAAGCATTTTGTTAATTTACGTCATGCAAATGAGTAAATAATGGTAGCAACGTTTTGCAGTGCAGAGCAGCATGTAGATGTTTGCCAACAACATGGATGGACGCAAATTAAACCTATATTTTCTCTTTAGAAAAAAGATTGTGTCAATTTTTTTAAACGAACGATTAGAATGAAATATAACCTACTATTATTTGGACATGTGGTGACCTAGGCATATGCCCTTTTCATTTGGCATATCAGCAACGTTTGTGGGCCCAGGCTACATAAATGATATGCAAATGATGTCTGATGGTTGTTAATCAATATCTTTGCAATAGATTAAGAGGTTCTTTATTTGCATGTAATCAATGAATATCAACTTTTTAGGTGTGGTTTCAAAACCGAAGAACGAAATGGAGAAAACGGCATGCGGCTGAGATGGCTTCCGCAAAGAAGAAGCAGGATTCTGAGACCGAGAGGCTGAAAGGGGCTTCGGAGAACGAAGATGACGATGATGATTATAACAAGCCGTTGGACCCTAACTCAGACGACGAGAAAATAACACAACTACTGAAAAAACACAAACCAAACTCCTCACTCCTTATTCATACGTCAGAAAACGACAGTTCGTAGACAGACAAGGGGGAACGACTTTTGACGCAACATTTCAAAGTGGAACTGGTGCAGGTTGTCCCTTTTCTCGTCCAAGTTTTGAAATTAATAAATTTGCACGAGGACGGAGGACGCATGCCAGATCAAAGGAATAGACCGCAATTTTGTAGTCTGGATCATTGGCCAAAACATGGACTCTTCAATTTATAGAAGTTTCAGCATTAAGAAGATGGTACTTACATGTAAATAGAAACGTGAGTTGTATTAAATAGAAATTATATTACTGTGAATATTTATGTGTAAAAAAAACATTTTTTTTTGTATCAAGCACTGCTGAGTCTCTTATGCTCAGTTCTGACGTCTGACATTGTTATAGCTTTGTCAATTGTTAAAAGCGTAGCCTATATTCTCATCTTCATTTTCCTTTAGTTTTTGAAATTTGAAATTTACATTACATTTCATAGTGAAGTAATAAGATACACCTGTTTATAGGACCCAATTTTCAACCTTTATGGCCCCCGAAACAATATCAGAACAAGCTTACCTAAACCTATTGCCTTTGTATACTGAGTATAAGAAGAAAAAAAAGAAATGAAATTAGCCACATATTTTACGTGTAAAAAATACTGGTTGTGACACAATTGAAGTAAATTTGTAATATACATGAATACTGTTTGTCTCCCTAATGGTAAAATGTTTTTTTCCCCCACATGTTACTTAATTTATATAATGTTTTAAGTTTGTAACAGTGATTGAATCCTGCATAAATGTGTAGGCCTAACGTTACCGCAGGTTCATATGTAATGCACTTTTATTTAATAAAAGATAAAATGCACGAACGTTGCTTTACTCTGGACATAAAACAATTAAATGTTGTTCTCGGCAGCATTAAGCTAATGGAGAACATAATGGAAAAAGCATAGGGGGAGGGTCAACTAATTTATTTTATTTAGTTTTATTTTATCTACCTATAGGCCTACATTTCTATTTGTGTACATTAACGAAAGACATTTGAAGATATAAACAGGATTTGAGACACTGTTACTATTCATCTTAATGTAGGGGTAATCTCTCTTTGCAGGGCAGCGTAAAGTTGGATATTTGTTTATGTAAACAGTGAATATATGAATCATTATTATTGTTATTATTATTATTATTGCTGGTGATGTCATGCCACGTTTCCTTGCTATTGATATAGCACCAGCAATATGCACATATATTGTTGTAGGCCTATAACCACGCTATAATAATAATAATAATAATAATAACAATTTATAGTAAATCAATAACAGTATTCACTTTGCAGTGCTTTTATAAAAAATATTCTGCACTCTTTCCCTAGATTACTGGATCATAGAATAGATATTTGAATATCGAATCGAATAAGTAAGGCTAGACCCCAGAGGGTACAACTAGTATGGACTTGCGTTCACAGTATCGTCTGACGCCGATATTAATGAATTATAATTGTCTATCTGGCAGAAATTGTTTATCATGCGATGGCGTGAAGATACAGTCGATGGGCAGAATATTCCAACAGTCACAGACAGTTAAAACTTGGCCTGAAAAGTTCATAATTAATTTAACTGTCGAAGAATCTAGAAATTCACTCCGCAGTGTCTATGCGTCTTCAGATTCGCATGATTACATCAGCATGTTCTTTTAAAATTGGAAATCACTCAACCGATTCACAGCGCTAGTAAATATTTAATTTATCAGATGTGGATATAAGTAAGTTGAGGCATTTGCCAAGTCATTTTGGAGAGACTCACTGTAAGTAAATGCTAGATTTAAGACTTTAGCCTATTGAGAAGGGTATGTGATAGTGTCATCAACATTTGGTCTAAGTTATATAGACTAGGTCTAGAGATAAATGCTAATTTTTAAATCTAATCGGCAATTTTATTGTACATTTGCAATATGGTAGTCTTAATAGCAACCTACATAGATACAATGAACAGTTTGACATAAAAGTAAGTTCAGGAAACTGAAAGAACACAACGATGTCTCTCAGTTAGATATGATTTCGAGTGCAGAAATGGTTAGTTACTCTGATGTAAGCCGTTACGAAATATTTGCTACCAGACAGAAGGACCTGTAGCTTGTGGATGTAGTTTATGGAGTTGAAAGGTAGGCCAATGCGTGCCAGTAGAGGCTGCTATGTGTATAACCATTTGAGATTCAGGCTATAACCTACTAAGTAACTTTCTCAATTAACATCATGTTAAAAATGTGGTGTCAGTGTATTTTGGTTGACCACTTTTTCTGTCCACTTTCTCTTTGAATATGTAGCACAACTACAACTGCAGGATTTCAATAAATACATTTTGATCTGCCATTTTGTCTCAAGTCTGCAGTGCCACCACGTTTTGTAACATGACGTTAATTGTTAAACGTATGCAATGATGGAGAACAACAGCTGACAATGAGGATTTGTATGTCTCACATTATAAATATTATTGTGGCATATTTTCGAACGTCATTAGCAATTTTTTAGACTACTAATTCAGCCTATAGGCGATATATTTGATGCCATTTATAGACCGCACTAGGGCATAACAGGAACGTAATAGTTCCGACCTTCATGTTGCACAGTGCACAGCGTAACGCATGCGCCTCTTCAGGGTTTAAACTTTTTTTTATATAGCTGTCGGGTCGCAGTGGCGGAAAAGTCCAATGAAAACTGCACAGGTAAGCATGTTTTTATATTTTCACAGAAATTATGTGATCGTCAAATGACAAGATCATGAACACGTGAAACATCCGGCCCGCTCAAGGTACATATATGAGCAATAGGCCCACTGTAGGCTATTGTCGATCCTATAGTCCTATACAGAGCATCATGTTTGTAGGCTATGCCAATATGACTGGAATGCATTTTCTTTGTGGACTGGAGAAAAATGCTTACCATATTATACTTTTTTGTTTGATGAAAAAGGCTATATTTAACTTGTAGCCTTTTTACTCGGTTCCTCCTATTGCTCCCATGCTGCTTTTGTTCACACTTGCAGTGAACATGAATCTCTCTAGCACAAAACTGGGATTAGTTCCTTAAAGGCATCCATCCCAATAAGGGAAACTAACTCCAACCTAATCCATTCATGGACGCTCACTACCTTTAGTGCCTAATGACGATAATATCTTCTGGCCAGGGTTGTTTTGTTTCAGAGCCCCGATACTCGTTCGAGACATTAAAACGCATCGCATGCAATAAGGGTTTGGAAACATACGGACAGTATATTTTATATCAGCTATAAATAATACAAAATAAATAAATGTTCAATTATCTCACACCTTTATAGGGTTAGAGTTAGTGTTCCCACACGGCCATATGATGTCTACCTACTCCATTATTATTACATTGAGTAGCTAGGTCCTTTTCAGTGGCCACACTCAATGGAAGTATTTCAGATTGGGGGCGGTATGGCGATGTCAAGTCATGGCGTTTGGGGATAGCTCCTCCATATAACTGGCATCTCACACTGCCACAGGGGTCAGTGCAGCCACTGCATTGTGTGCTACTTGTCATTCTTAGCGGCTGCTTTTCAATTTGCTGCCTGTGCTATAATATCAGTCAGCACCAAAAGCACTCAACATGGGCTTTGTCCCGTCCACCTCTTCAAATGGATTTTGAATGAGGAATTAAATACAGACTCACTCTGGGTGAGATCTAAAGAGTGCATGTTTGACGACAGAAATGGAGTTATGCTGAAAAGCAACAACAACAGTGGTTATCACTGGACAAGGTGTTCACGTTGTCACGGATAAGGCCACAATATTCGAACACTGGTGATTTTATTCTTGTGAGATTTTGATAAGATGTGAATTTTTTTTTAGCACAGATTGTTTTATTTGGGGGGAAATACTATTTGTTGATGCACCAGATAACACTGGTTCTGTGGATTCCAGGTGTAGGCCTAGTGAACACTGGTTCATTGGTTTGCATTGTGGGTACCACCAGACCTATATTATTTAGGGTATTTCAATTACTTTCAAAGTATTTAGATATGTTTTATTTGAAGAGACAAGTTGGCCTAGTTGAATATTGGTATCTTTAAAATAATACTTATATACGCAAGTACACTCGCATGCATTTAACCCAGGTATTTGAAAATAGTATTTGAAATAAGTATTTGAAAATACTTTAAAATAGTTGGCTATTTATAGGGAATTATTTGAAAATACTTCAATAGAAGTAGTTGATTCGGGACATATTTGAAGATACTCAAATACACAGAAAGTAAGTATGTAGATAACAAATAATCCAAAACATTTTGAACCCAGGTCTGGAGAACACTGGTTCGGTGGTTTCCAGGTGTGGAGTACTTTGGTTCTGTGGGTTTCCAGGTGTGGAGAAGACTAGTTCTGTGAGTTCCAGGTGTGGAGAACGTGGGTGGTGTTCCTCGAGGGACTGGCAGCAGCATCTGTTGACCAACTGCTCTGCCAGACTGCCAGCCAGCATGTTCGCTGACAACGCTCACCTACACCATTCTGCCAACCACAGCTATTCTGCTACATCTACCCAGATGCTACAGAGTCTCCAGCTTCCCACATGAAACACATCCTGGAGGAGAGGTTAATTAGTAGAGAAATAAATACCCTGCTTCTAAAAAGGGCATTTGCACTGTCTCACCTGCACAGTCTCGCTATGCCTCATCCCTTCATGTACACTGTTATATACAATAGTGTTATTCTTATGCCACATAGTGAATTTGTGGTATTTTGTATTCAAAAACATTTAGCTTGGAGCAATGAAATGGCAGGATGACTAACTGCATGGTGTTGAAAAGAACATGTTTTTGGGAAAGTGTTGCTGAGGTTCAACAAAACCCCCAAATGGATTCATCATAATACCTGAAATATACAATACAGTTGAAGGTTTTAACTCTGTCTTCATATCCCTGCCTGTTGAATTCCCAATCGGCCAAAATAATTAGCTATTTAGTGGTGCAACTAATGTGTTAGCCTTACCCGGCTATCTTTATAAAGAGCCCATTGATGGGGCTCTCAGTTGACCATGTACTACAAGAGATTACGCACAACGACATGTGTCAAAGGGGACTGTAGATCCCACACTGTGAATTGTGGCTCACATTTGCCTGCAGCCTTATCTCTCCCCTCTCCCGTTTGGAGGCTTGTGATAAGGAGCGCCTTGGGAGCCCCCATTATGAAAACCTATCCGGCCACACAGTAATTGACTGTCAGAGAGGAACAGAACAGGGGCTTTTCACAGTGTTCACATTAGAGACTGATTCCCTTCTTTATGTTGTAACTTCTCCCCTGTTTCTTCCCATTTATGCTTGAATAAAAACGTTGTGTGGTCTAGAGCTCTGATTGCACCTCATTCCATAAGAATGTAACTAATTCATTCTTGCAGTGTTACACTGCTCAGTGAGCGTAGTAATCAGTGGCCCATAGGGCCTGAAAATAAAGTAAATGTTAATTGCTCTGTCTGCTTGAGCAAATAAATTACAACTTACGTTGATGATTAACTTGATCCTACAGTGGATGAGGGTTTATGCAGGTGTCAGGTGCTTCTGAAATCTAGAAGAATTTACCTGGTGTTGTGAGTGTGTGTGTGTGTATTTGGTCAGTCAGATAAAATCTACCGTCTTTAGGCTTTGTGGTGTTGTCACCATGTTCCCCGACTGTCCCCTGACTCTGTTTTTGGGGAAGACACCCTGGGTGGGAGGTTCTCTCAAGTATTTATTCTGAGATAATCTCCTCTAATGATGTCTCTCCTCTGTGCTTCGGTCAATGCCACCGCTCCTTCACAGGCTTATGAACAGATGTAGATGCTCAAATATAGAGTTTTGCGTAAACATGATTATAACCACACTTCAGCCTAATCCTTACACAGAGACACCAGCACAGTGACTGTACAAACTTAGAAAAAAAGAACCCTCTTAAGAACCCTTTTTGGTTCTAGGTAGAACCCTTTTGGTTCCAGGTAGAACCCCTTTGGGTTCCACGTAGAACCCTTTTCCACAGGGGGTTCTACATGGAACCCCAAAAGGTAATCTTATGGGGATATTGTGTACGTGTACTAGTAATAACAAATTCTCACTTTGTTCTGTCTGTGCACAGCTTCCCATTGCTGTAATGTTGTTTCTTATTAAAAAAAGGACACAAACTGCTGTGATTGATGAGGAGGCTAAAGTTTGTTATGGCCTTATTCAAAGGGCTCTGCGCAGACGCTCGCTGCTTGGTGAAAGACTGTGTCATTTCTCCTGCTTTGGAGTAGGGGAAGGAGGGCAAGGGTAAGACTGGGCTAAGTAATGACACAATGAGCACCTTCAGTAGACTCTGGCTGTGGAAAAAACCTGCCCTCATCACCCAAGTATTTTGTTCTGAATTTTATTAGCACTAGCCGTGCTAAAATAACCCGTTAATACGTATCATAGTGCAGCAATAATAACCTCCTCAATCATATTTTAAAAGTCACGTCAAGCCGGCCCAGTATAATTCATCTCTATGCAAATACATCAGTGTCAGCCCATTAATGTATTGCAAAGGGGTTTTAATAAAATGCATTCTCCCTTCTTTTTTTTGCTCAGGAACAATAAAACACGAGCCCTGTTGCTCAAGAATTATAGCAACTATTACAGTAACACATGGACAGCATGCACTCTGAAAATAAAAACCAACAGATAAAGTGGCAGGGTCATGGTGGGGTGCAGACACTTAGGAAAATGGCAGTGAAGTAATAGATTGCGCCCTGGCTGTCTGAGGAGGCCTTAGCCTGCCTTGGAAATCAAAGCCTGATTATACATTAATTTGGGTCTGGATCCCCGACGTAGGATGCATAGCCCTCACTCACCAAGGTGGAGTTATTGCCAGCACAAAGTATATTGAGGGTAATGAATTAAGGAGGCAGTAAAAAGGTGATGAAGTGCATTCAGAATGTGTTATGCCCCTAATGAAATTAAAGCAGCAGTGTGATGCGGGATATGGAGTGTATCGGCTCTAGGTATAGAGAAGGTAGGAAGGGAGGGAGAGTGTCCACTGGTTGGTGTAGGTTGAATAATGGGCAAAAGCTTACGTGTAGAGTTCCCAGTTTGGCGTTGTTAATGGGAGGTGTTATTTTATAGCAGTAGTTGCTAAGTCGTGTTGGAGGAGTCCAGGTCGGGAACGTTTACCTTCTGTCTGTCTGTTGTAATGCTCACACCATGCTGTCATAAGACTGTTCTTTTCTTGTTTCATATACATAATGATTGAGGCTCAGTTAACCTATCAAATGGCATGACCCAGCCCAACTGTACTCCAATTGGTGATGGAGTTTCAGTGATTTAGCATGTGTTGTTCTAAGAAGATCGTTGTATGTAACCCCAGAATAGCTTCACAGCATGTGTTCTCTGACTTATATGGCCTGATGATGAGACGCCCCACCCCCTGATTATCTGTCATTTAACGGTTTATCAAAGTCCCAAGATCCTGTCATGGCTGTATGAATGGTGGATTTCTCTTTTTTATGGAGTCATTAATTTCATGTGGATCATTAGCTTCTATACACATCCTGTGTTTTGACAAATGCAGCCTGGGAAATAGGAAATATGTACATAATGTCCCTCCCACGGCCGTCGTCGTAGGCCCCCCTTCCCATCCGGCAAATGCATCACGTGATAAACAGGGAAGTGCCCCCCCCATATTACCCAAATGTGTTTCGAGGGGTGTCTCTGCTCATGCCCATCACTCCGTTGCTGTAGACGGCTCATTCAATAGCAACCGCGGTGTCGCTGTGACACATGTGGCCATTGACAGCGTTTTCATTGTGACTATTGGTGCGTTTGGGGGAAACAGCATTAAATATTAGGTCTGTATGATAAATGATGAAAAGGTGAACATCCTCTGTAGCCACAGTAATATTATGATCACATCTGATGTTGCTTAACTGTGACCAGTGATGTTTTGGGGGGAATAAGGGGTTCACGTCTCATTCAAGATGCATTTGGTTGGTTTTAGAGGATTGCTCAGATTAGTAATTTGTCTGTGGTCCCAAGGTTGTCGCGTCTGCATGAATAACTGCATTTGAAAATAGTGATTTTAAAACTTTCCCCCTGAAATTCACTCTGTCCCAAAAGTATTATTGGGCTAATGTCTTTAAAATCCCTTTACTGTGAATAAGTCATTGCAGCAAGTAATGGAATTTTCAGGATGAAAATGGAATTGAAACCATTGCCTCTTAACACCTCCACTATGTTATTAAACCTGGGGTGGAGACGATTGTTGTAATGTTATATTTTTTGGCGACTCATTGTAAATGTGGACGATTCACCCATATGTTCTCAGAGTTTATTGCTCTGGTGAAAGCTTAAGTGAGAGGCAGGAGCATGAACTCCAGACAGCCTCACTTTGTAAAGCGCTAATATCTAAAATGCTTCTTATGACGTACTTATGAAGTCAATCTGGGAGAATCTATTGATCTGAATGCCAAATCATAGGATGTCTGTCTATGCCAAATCAGGCCGGACCAAGGAGAGAGGGGTACTTAAGTGCATGGTCCTGACCTGGCTCTCCTTCCTGCGACCCTCATGACTACTGCTCCAGACACTCCCCAGTGTCAAAGGGCAAAGGTCAAACAACCCGCCCCAAGGTCACCCGACATTAACATTGCTGGGCATTTCATTTCATTTTCAAGACAACATAGTGTATACACAAAAAATGAAATAGTTTTTAACAGTGGTGATTTCGTGCGTTGAGGGGGAGAGGCTAATTGAATAAAACTCTGATTTAACTGCCAAAGTATTTTCTCTGTTGTGTTTAATCAATACTTAAGACTCATAATACCCCAGTTCATCGGGAGAGACATTTCCATAATCAATGATAAGAGGCTCTCAAGTTCAGCAGGTTATTGTGCTCTCCCTCCTTCCTCATCTTTCATATACTTATTTATTGTCAGGCTGCCTGTCAGATAGATAGGGAAAACACTACAGGAGCCCAGGAGGTATCTCAGAGGACTCTCAGCTGTGCCAGTTGCCTGGGTAACCAACCACTCTCACTCTCTCTGTGTGGCCCTCTCACTCAGAGGTCAGAGTGAGATCACTGGTGCTGTGGACCTTGGTTCAGGCCTGACCTGACGTAGTAAAGGCTCTTTCTGTGAGGACTTGGGATGACCTCATCTGACGCTGTGCTTCTATGACCCCTCACTCTGGTCAGAGTGGTCATTTTGGTGGGGACAGTTTTCTCAGACCAAGTAGCAGTAATGGAAAGGGGTTTGTTGTCAGATGGTTAATGGTGCCCAGGTAAAGCCATTCCTCTGTTAGGCACTTGAAGTGCTCAGTATAGTGTACCTTTTGTAAAAACGGAAGAATGTGTAGAATATGATAGGTTTTGTAAGATGGTAATGGTGGCATTGTAACACAATGTTTTCACACAAAGTGCATATTCAGTTGTTACGCATGTCGTTTCATTAAGGTATGAATTGTAGATACATCAGCATATACAGTATATCAACAGCAGCTGTGTATTCCTGTTGTAAATCATCACCTAGTCTAAGCCCCATGTCCTCTCTGTCTGTTTGGTCTCAGTAGACGTCATGGCATGTCCCGCTCCTGACTGTTGTTCTTTACATTTTTATTTCATTTCGTTTTATTTTTACGAGAGCCAATAAAACACACATTGATGCCCCGAGCTGTTAAACTCGTAAGAGCTTCAACAAAACTCCTCAGTCATTGGCCTGCCAATAAAAAATGAAAACCCATTTAACCCAGTGGAGGTGCTGTGGTCAGTCAATAAACCAAACAAGGCGGAGTGCAGGTTGGACCGGGCTGCGCAGGCCTCTGGTGGAGATGGCAAGGTCAGAGGAGAGAACAATCCGATTCTAATATGGATATGTGCGGACCTAGTCGTGTGTCAGGGGAGTGGCGAGAGAAAGTTGGGAAAGTCGTGCTTCTCTTGCAGTTACAGAAACATTGACGCATATCCTTTTGGCGTACGGTGTGTTGTGTTTGTGTGTCAACGTGTGGGCGGGAAGGACACAAGAGAGGTCCGTGAAGTTGATTCGGCTTTGCATTTTCGAAAATCAACTGCAAGCCCAAATTACTTTGTTGATAAAGACCAATAGCAATTGTTCCTCTGTACATACAGAGAGAGAAAAAAGCACTGGGCTTGGCTGTGGTCTTTAGTATACTCTCTGAGGTATCTAGGCTAATGGGGCCTGCAGCTTTTCCCTCCTCGTGTATGAGAGGAATGAGGATAGGGGCATATGATCACATTCATTCACTAGTCTTTACACTATCTCTGGTATCATTGACCAGCAAACCTTAACAAATGATCTGTAGCTAGATGTGGTCACATGTTCTGTGCTGTAACTAGAAATAAGCCTCCAGGATGCTGTATGATTTCATTACAGAAGGATGTTCTCTGTTTGAGAGAGAAATAGGGAAACAGTGACACGTTTCTATCATGTATAGTAACTTTCCCAGGCAGAATCAGGTCCATATGCTGTAAGGCCCTGTTCCTGTGTGTGAGGTGATGCATCAGGCTTGCCTCTCTCTCACCTCTCTCCCAGCACAAACAACAAGCAAACAGACACAGCTCCTGTCTATTCTCAGGGATGCACGGCCCTGCAGGTCTCTCAAGCTTGTGGCAGAAACTAGGCCACCATCTCAATCCTGCTCTGTTGACCTACTCACTTACTGACTTACTGAGGATAGATTTAATTGCTACTTTTTACTCAATATCTAGATACAAATTCACAGGTGCCTGTTCATTTATCTAATTTATTTATTCTCAAAATATCCAAAGGCCAAAACCTGTCAAAAATGTAAATGGTCACTTAACAACGTCCTCTAAATCTTTATGGCATCATTGCAATACTTTTACTCCTCAAGTCAATATCATAAGAGTATACCTCAGTAACAGCATTACCAGCATTAATGTACCATTGCACGTCAGGTTGTCAAGGATCAGTGGTTGTCAGTTGTCCTGAGGTGTCGCCGTATGGCCTGGTCTGGCTGCAGGGTAAGGAGGGGACTGACCCTGACAGCAGTTGGCAGCTAATTCCCTGAGCCTCTTTGTTCATTAACAGCCCGTGTCTCCCTCCCTGCTGCTGCTGCTGCTGTCTGCTGGTTCTGGCCCATGGAGACGCCCGTTAGGGGCCCTTTTGTAATCCTATAAAAGAGGAAAAATACCAATTTGTCACAATTTGTCTCACAGCTTTGTAGGATGTTAAAGAGGGGGTTGATAACTCCTCTCTCTGCCCATCACCAGCCCCCATCTCACAAACTCAACATGGGATCCTAGCTGACTGTCACCTACTACAGATATACACTGGGAAAGTCATTGGAAGGGTTAAAGTGGCGGTTGGTGGCGTTCAAGATTAGGGATGACAAAAAAACATTTTTTTATGAGCATGGCCTTATTTCTATTACAGCATATTGGATGACTATCATTCATATTCCATTCACTCAGCTCAATGTAACATTGATATGTTTAGGCTACTATATATTAAACAAGAATTTGCTCTATCCCCATCATGATGTTGCTACAACCTAGCCACAGGTCAAGAGACAAATTGGAGAAGTCAAGGTGACAGAGAGTGACACATTCAATATCGCCTTGAACACTCTTTCGTGCATCTGATCACTCGCACACAGAGTTCATTTTCATAGCAGCCGTGTACAGCACCATCACTTTGCTCACATCTACGCGATCTGCCGTTCCCTTCACTTGTGGACTTCACAGCACAACACAACAGCTGTCTGTGAACAGGTGCAATAACCTCTCCAAGCCAAACCTTCATACCATAACCGCTAACCTCTACACAGCCTACGGCATAGTTGTCACCTTATTAATATTATAGTCAACAAACTAGAACTAACGTGTTAGTAAACACACAATCCAATCCATGTGTACAATCACGCAGGACAGTGTACAGCAAGCAGTTTAACAGTTACACAGGCAGGCCCCGGTGGCAATACCTTAATAAAACCGAAAGCTTACCTTGACTTGAAAGAGTTTCAGTGTTGGATAACCTTAGCCAGCTAGCTAACATAAATTGTATTCCTCGCTGTTTGAGTCAGGTTGTTGAGTGGGCTAAATTAGCTGCATTACCTAGCTAAGTAATTGAAAGGTAAACTAAGAAGAATAAAATATGATGAAATAAGCTCTCCCTATCTCTCTCTGCTCTCTAGCTAGCTAGCTGTAGCTTATGCTTTCAGTACTAGATTAATTTTATGATCCTTTGATTGGGTGGACAACATGTCATGCTGCAAGAGCTCTAATAGGTTGGAGGATGTCCTCCAGAAATTGTCATAATTACTATTTAAGTCTATGGAAGGGGGTGAGAACCATGAACCTCCTATGTTTTGTATTGAAGTCAATGTACCCAGAGGAGGACAGAAGCTAACTGTCCTCCGGCTACACCATGGCGCTACCCTACAGAGTGCTGTTAAGGCTACTGTAGACCTTCATTCCAAAACAGTGTGTATTAATCAATTATTTGGTGACGTGAATATATTTATTATCGTTTCATCTAAAAAGGCTAACTTTTGTAATGTTTCACTATTTTTATTTTTTGAAAATTCACGATGGATGATGATCCTTCCATTCCTCCTCCGAGGAGCCTCCCTGGTGTGAGGCCACTGTTGACCTTCATTGTAAAACAGTGTGTTTTATTCAGTTATTTCTTGATGTGAATATAAGTTAGTATGGTTTTATCTAAAAAGGATAGCTTTGTAAATGTTTCACTAGTCAAATGTTTATGAAATTCACTGAGTTAGATGGTCCTCCCCTTCCTCCTCTGAGGAGCCCACTGAAGGGTTATGTATGTATGGTACAACTTTGAGTACTGGCGAAGTAAGTTTAATATGAATGTTACATTGTCTTATAAACTTAAGATCTTTACAAAATAAGCTAAATATAGAATGTGAATGAAAAAATTCACAACACAGCACATTGGTCTGTTGGTCTTGCGAGTGAAAGAGGTCTCTGTGGAATGTTTCTGTATTTAATTACAGCCCGTGTCGTCTTTCAATGGACAGATCATTTTATATTTATTTATGTTTAATGGAGGGCTGCTTTATAGCTTTCTACTTAATTCCTGAATTCAGTAAGAAATAGAGTATACGTCACATGGAATAAGGAGTGCAATGAAAGTATATGAGGCAGGGGCTGTATTTATAGAATTGGTCATTTGATTTCCATACCAACTTAAGGACAGATGAGGAATTTATAATATAATGATAAACAAATTATAATTATAATGGCATAGGGAGAAGCAGAAGCAGGCCAGCCAGACATTCTTAAAGTAAACCATTATAGAATTACATACCTAAGGATCAATCCATTTTCCTTCCAGAAGACCCAAGACTCGGGGAAAACACATGCACGCACACACGCACGCACACACGCACGCACGCACACACACACACACACACACACACACACACACACACACACACACACACACACACACACACACACACACACACACACACACACACACACACACACACACACACACACACACACACACACACACACACACACACACACACACACACACACACACACACACACACACACACACACACACACACACACACACACACACACACACACACACATAATCTAACTTTAAGTTACCTCTATTCTCTATTAAAATACAGTAGGTCCATAATAAAGGCACAGTGGGACACAAAGCAATTTGTACTAAAGAATGAAATGCAGAATGAGCTTTCCAGAGTTATTGGAGTGGTGCTGTTGACTTATTGATCAACAGACAGACCAAAACTTCAAACCGTGTTGCAAACAGCATGGATCTCCTGGAATGATCTGCAACTGTGACACGCTGACTCATGAGAATCAGAGACATTTCATTGGTTTTTGTACCACAGAAATACTCAAAGCTGCCAATCAGCAACATGTAGAACACGGCAGAACATCAGCATAGTTAGGAGCTGTATAGATGGAGCAATCAATCTATCAATTGGTCATTCAGAGCTACCCAGACCAGAGAGGAGGTGTTTAGGCTGGTTCAATACATTGGACCCACAGTGTGATAATTAATGTGACAATGACCTTAAATAATTCAGTTTGCTGTATATGTTTGCGGGGAACGACGACAGGAGTGTTAAAGCAAAGCAATCCACAGTCCCCACAAAGCAATACTTCACACGTTCTAAGCAATTTCTTCACCGGGTCACTCTCAGGCAGATTATAATGGGTCTATAAAGTCTGGTGACCTCACAGTCTCTCTCATTTACAGCCAATGACTTTAAGTGTGTCCAATCCAATCCTCAGGTATTTATTGAGAGGGAAGCACAGAGCTGCTCTCTAAGTAAATTGAAATCTTTCCTCCCCCTTGGGATATCTTTTCAACTGAATCCGAAGACTTGAGAATAGCCCCTGGACTTGAGGGAGGCAAGGGATCATGCACTTAAGTGCCTGGAAATCTAAATATGTGTACATTTCTACCAATATTTGAATTATTCGATATTAGTAAAAAAGTGAATATTGTTGTTTTAGGAGCTGTGTTTGATCGTCTTTCGAGAAAAACCCCCCACAATTGAACAATTTAGATAATACTCAATAGCTAATGTGACACAAGTTCTGTTGTTAAACATGCATTTAGACCATACAAGAAAACACAACCTGATGTATATGAGCCACTTCTCACATGATGTAAAGTGTGGATTTGAACCATATACATCTGTACACAAACTCCCTCAGCTGTTGGGAGTGAGTGTCCAGCTCTGTGGCCCTCCAAGGCACTCTGCTGCAGCTGTATAAATGGGTAATGTGTGAAATGTAAGCTATGCAGGTCAGAATGGGAAAGAGTCCTGCTAGGCAAATAAACAGTGTGATGTAATAACACAAAGAGACTTTCTCAGCCCTTCCAGGTTCAACCCACACTTCATTACCAATGAAACAAGTTGAACCCCATACAAGAACTCTTATGTCCCCATGGCCCCTTTCAATGACGAGGCATCAATCAAATAATGGTAAATATGCTGATCAAAAGGTGCACTTTAGTGTGTCTATGGTGGGTTATAATGCAGAAAGATGGATCCTAAAATCAATACAGGATATTCTGTAGAATGGTGTCAGCATTTAGTATTATGGATCATTTTGACAGATAAGCTGTGGCTATTTTAAAATGAAAACGTTATGGTTTTGTCAATCGATGAAGGGTCCACTCCTTTTAGCATGGTCCCTTTTCACAGAGCATTCATCTTTTTAAGTATACTTAAACAGGTCACATCCGATTCTCTGGATAGACTAATGGTGATTTCCGAGGCAGAATTCTCTGTCCATTTAAGGCTAATTGAGGATATCTGTGTAAATGTAATACGCTTTATGCTTCGTTTTGCATTTTGTCCCCTCAACCCCTCAACCCATAGGTTAACACTCGTCCTGCTTTCATCTAATCTTTTGTCCAGGGCATTACCCTGGAAGGATCGAGAGAGAGCAAGAACTAAGGGGAGAGGAGAGGGTCAGGTGGTTTGGTCACTATCCAGAGGGTCAGGTCGTCTGGTCCATATCCACTTCTCTGCTTCCTTCATCCCATTTTATCGATCGCACAGCCTCATAAAACACTTCTTTTTTTTGGGGTCCGATTCTTTGAGAATCAGTGATTGCTGTGTGCATTTGACATCCTGTTTCACACTGCCAAGGAGCTGTGTGCATTTGACATCCTGTTTCACACTGTCAAGGAGCTGTGTGCATTTGACATCCTGTTTCACACTGCCAAGGAGCTGTGTGCATTTGACATCTTGTTTCACACTGCCAAGGAGCTGTGTGCATTTGACATCCTGTTTCACACCGCCAAGGAGCTGTGTGCATTTGACATCCTGTTTCACACCGGCAAGGAGCTGTGTGCATTTGACATCCTGTTCCACACTGCCAAGGAGCTGTGTGCATTTGACATCCTGTTTCACACCGCCAAGGAGCTGTGTGCATTTGACATCCTGTTTCACACTGCCAAGGAGCTGTGTGCATTTGACATCCTGTTTCACACCGCCAAGTAGCTGTGTGCATTTGACATCCTGTTTCACACCGCCAAGGAGCTGTGTGCATTTGACATCCTGTTTCACACTGCCAAGGAGTTGTGTGCATTTGACATCCTGTTTCACACCGCCAAGGAGCTGTGTGCATTTGACATCCTGTTTCACACTGCCAAGGAGCTGTGTGCATTTGACATCCTGTTTCACACTGCCAAGGAGCTGTGTGCATTTGACATCCTGTTTCACACCGCCAAGGAGCTGTGTGCATTTGACATCCTGTTTCACACTGCCAAGGAGAAAAACATCCACCAAAGCCATGCAGGATGAAGTTGTTTCAGCACCTGTGAATTTGATTTGACATTGAGTTCTTGTTTGGGTGCTTGTGATAGTGCTTGGCATTTCCACACGTTGACCCAGTTCTCTCTGTCTTGTGGTTCGAGAGATGCAGACATGTAGATGAAGACATTAATGGTCCAGCACCTCCTTATTGTTATATAAACCAAGTGTAGAGACAGACAAGCCAATCTCAGATTGATTATGCTGTTCCTCTCCATTGATTGTCCCGCTGATCTCCTCTGAAGTGTGTAAAAAACAAGAGAGAAAGTATTATTCAGAAAAAAATGACAAAAACACTCATTTCTATTTGTATTTATTATTTTCTACCATGAAGAGAGGCGAGTGATTGAATAATAGTTTTTTTTATTAATTTCATGGATTATTTGCTCATTATGCATTAATCATGGTGCCCCATCTGGAGGGTGCAGGCGTGACTGTGTGAGAAACAGCCATTCTGATCTCAATTAGATTATGCCTCTCCTCTCCGTCTAGCCATAAATCACTTCTCCAAAGTGAAATTAACAGTTACTGGAGCGCATTAATAACCCGCGTCAGGCATGAGGGAAGGGCAGCCACTGGAACCACCACCCATCTCTCACAATGTTGAAAACATCATTTTGTTTGTGAAATATCAACATTTCACGCCAAGGTTGCTGCCCCCCTCTCTCGCTCTCTCTCGCGGCGCTATGACAGGGAAAAATGACGGTACGTGGAGCACCAGACATCCATTTACCCGGTCACCAGACACTGGCTGCATGCGCAGCGTGTGGTGGTGTGCGCAGCAGCTAAACCAGACCGCGGTCCATATGGGCTCGTAGCTGAACACAAACTCAGCCCACATAACAACCTCTGGATGGAATCCCCATGTTTGGGGATGTCTTAATCCCAATGTAAAGTCATTAAATAGATCATCATTATTTGCCCTAGAAAATAACTAATAATTATTTGCTTAAAGCTGGAATCCATAGCGGTCAAACTGCCACGTCCGTTTGTGTTACAAGCACCGTTTTTCCCATCTGCCGTCATCGAACATCCTTTCACGCAATAGTGCAGCAGAATATTTTTTTTTAACCACTATGCTGGATTCTAATTTCCTCAAAAATGAAAATAATAACAAATGATCCTGGGGCAGCCAGTGAAGCTGCTTTCGCATGTGACAGCTCTCAACTTGAAAGAAATAGTATAAATAATATTAAGATCGACATCAACAACCCAAGAATATTATGTGTTGTCATCATTATGGGCCATATGAATAATCCTCGTGGCTGTAAATCCAGAGATAGACATTGGTTGCATTCCAAACACTTAAAAGACACACCCTATCCCCAGCCCTCAAATTAAGTGGACACTTCTGATGACATGAAGTCTGACCAGTATACACTTTCACTTCTGATGACATGACGTCTGACCAGTATACACTTTCAGGGCAAAGGGCGAGGGAGGGAGGGAGGGAGGAAGGAATGATTTTTAAATGTACCGTCCTTGCCCGGAAATTCGTCACTAGTTCATCCCGCGATTAATGTGTTTTCAGCCATCGGTAGCTTGTGTGTGCTTTATATGCTCTACAGTCAATTAGGATTGCATGTCTACTTATATTAACTATATAATTATTAATACACACCTACTGTATGATCGCTAGCAAATTAATTAGCTAACTAACGTTAGCCTGCCTTGCTGGAACTTCTGAAGAAGGAAAGTGTTTTATTTCTACAATTTCCAAAAGATAACCAAACAAAACATAATTACTTTTACGAGATGTATTTGTGCAGTAGTAACACAATTTAGAACCTTTTTACATTAGTTTTTACTTTGTATGTTGACTTATCCATATTGATGTTGAGGTTTTAAGTTTCGGCAGATTTTTCTTAGCGATCATCGCAAATTTGATTAATTTCAGGCCCCCGAAGTGAACATAATTGTTCACTCGCAAACTCGATCAAAAATGAGGGCTGAGGGGCTTACATTGCGAACTTCCTTGTTTGGCTAATCGTTTGGACCTTTTGTCCAAGATGGGGACGGGGATTCCCACAAGGGCATAAGGCAAGGGGAAGTGGACGAGGGTGTGTCTTATACTGCATCCTCTATCACAGGGATGTAAATGAATGGCGTTTTGACAGTGAGGTATCCTCACACACTTCCAATGCCTCGGAGGCAGTCAGTTGTGGCCTGGCTAATAGTGTTACTACACAAGGGGCAACAGATAGTGAGATATGAGGGGTAATTCTGATGACTACCCAGGTGAAAGCGCAGGGGGCCCTGTGATTTATGAAGAGCACTTAAACCCTTTGTGTCGTGCACATCACATCTTTGATAGATTAGAAGTGTGACATTAAAATGGAAATTACTTCTGGGAAGCTTGACCAGGGACTGTGGACCACCCCTGACCTCCCAGTGAGACCACAGGCTGACCGTGCATCCCTCAGAGAAAGAGTGACAGACAGACAGTGAGAGATAGAGAGAATGGAGATGGGGTAAGATAGGTGAGAGAGTGTAAATAATGTATGATAATACCTGTTTGAGATCGATGAGATAAAGACCAATCTGCCAATCAATCAATGAAACCCGACGCAAGTTATTTTTAGTTCTCTCATGCTAAGGGCTCTCCCTTGCCACCACAAAGGTTATATTTCACCAACTGGTATTTCACCAGCTCAACAAGAGATTACTTATTTAATTATTTTAACAAGAGCAGAGCATCATGTTTCTATCAGATTAACAAGACCTTTCAGTCCCATAGGATGAATGAGGAACAAGAGCCAGGAACCAGGGACCAGAGACATTGTACAGTACAGCAATGAGAGAGAGAAAGATAGAGAGAGAATGAGAGAGAGTATGTGTGTGAGAGAATAAAAGGGTGATAAAGAACAGTAGATAGATAGAGAGAGAGAGAGAGAGAGAGAGATGGATTCTGGGACTGAGGAATTCCCCAAACCGCTGATTGGTCGTCTTACATCTGCCATGTGAACCAGAGGGCCTTGTTCTGTCGTTCCTTCCCAGCAGCACTCTGACACCACCATCCATAATTAATGGCATAATTTCCATTAGACTATTGACTAAACAAATACATAAATCACACAGGCCTGAGTCTATAGACGCAGACATATTTAATCATGTTCCAAATAATGATTACGGTTCCCATAATACAATCATAATTTTCAGCAGTTGACTTGAATTAATCCTCTGTCACTGGGCCGTCAAATACACAGAGAGAGGTTGAGAGCGAGAGATGCAGAGAAAGAAGGAGAGGTAGAGGAAGAGGCAGAGGCAGAGAAAGACAGAGAGAGGGAGAGGCAGAGAGAGAGAGAGAGCGGGAGAGAAAGAGAGTTTGGAAGGCTAACGTGTGAGTGACAGTGATAGAGAAAAAAGACATGAGAATTTGGGGGCCGCTTGTCTCTTTATGTGGAGTGGCAGGTGAAAAGTGGCTGTCAGAAATGCACTGGATATTTGCTGTTTTGTTTATCAGCTGGCTGGCGCTGAATAAAAGAGGAGGAACATGTATTGCCTGTCCGTCTGTCTTTTCATCTGCTCCCTAAATGGGTCTGGGGATTGGAGAGTGCAGTTTATCCCCTCCATTCCCCCTGACAGAGAAACCATTTAAAGCTCACCGCCAAGGAGACAGCAGTCTGTCACCAGAGACACCGCTCAAATCAACTCCTCAAACGCAGCTAGCCTGTTTAGCCATGGCACCGCACGGTGCTCAGAGTTTCATTAGGTTGTCGCCCCCCGCCTCATTTTCCTTGTCTTACCATATGTGAGGGATACATTACCATGACTCCCATGGCTTCTCTCTCCATTTTATCTCAATAGTCATTGGGAAACTGTCATGATGATTAACCAAATATATTGTTTTCCTTTTAATTTATTTAATTTCCTGCTCTTTTCCCTGTGGATATAGGTAATACATTGTATTTGCGGTGAGTGGACTCTCCCGAGCACATTACAAACATGAATGGAGATTTATACAGGTTAACAACTGTCATTATCACTGTGAAGGTAAAGCCAATTTGATGAGCCCATTTCTTTCTGAAACCTCCCAAAGCTCCTGGGAATCTCCTTTTCAAACAGTGGGATGAGGAGATCACCATCCCCCAGCCTGTGATCGAGCGAGGTCAGAGGTTAATGACTTTGTGTTTACCATCCGACCCGCTCTTTGATAACAGGACAGCCCTCCCGTTTCTACTTTTCCACTGTTTTAATAAAGACGCTCAGTATAGCAACATGGAATGTGATGCCAGAAATGGCTTTGTGAGGAGAACAAGCTGGAGGGAGAGTGAGAACCACTAATATTTATTCATGATAGAGAGAAAGTAGTGGAGTGTTGGCACAGGCTACTTCATTTACATGTTGTTATAGACTCTGTCTCCAAATAGATGAACCTGTCTTGCTCACTCCCTTTCCTTGTCATCCTGTCTTTCTGCTGGGGAAAGAGAATGTCTTCAAAACTCCTTGTCCCTCCATCCTCTTGCATCCGTCGCCTGGTTGTTGTTCTCAGTAATGGGGTTGAGACGCATAGGTGAAAATATTCTATCGTAATCATATTAGATCATCACAATAGGTTTGAGAATCAGGCAATTAACTAAGGCACAAATAGTTCTCTCGCAAGAATATGATTAGCAATGTGTCGGAGTACTTCAACTTGAGAGCTGATGAATCATGGGAATATAAAGATATTTCACTCATTTCAGTTCCGATTGCGTGGGAACCAGACATCATTGACAAAGTTTCTCATGATAGATGTGACGATGACGATTGCTCTGGCTGGCAGGATTAGATTTGGACACTGAATCACTTGTGTGTGAGAGAGAGACTAGGAGGGTAGTAGATAAGGCAGATGGGAGACCTGTGGCGTTGAACGCTGGATATATTGACTACCACTGACACCAACTGCAGTGTTTCTCACCATTACGATAGCCTTATCAGAGTCTTAGGACAAGGCTGAATATCTCACTAGAGATACTAGTGAGGGGCAACTGGCCGTAGACTAGTGGAATTCTCTCAGTAACATTTGTCGGCGTGGTGGGTGTATTGTTTGACATGCCGTTTAAATGTATTACAACAGACAGATACACAGGGCCAGAAAAAACACATGGTTAAACATAGCCCTAGTCCTTCGATTGTTATAGGTGCAACTCTGAAGGAAGCTCTTTATTCGGTTCAGTTATCTGAGAAGGTGTATCTTAGCGTTTACCACAAACCTCTAGCTGAACAGGGGCTACCTGAAAGGGAGCTGAGTCTGTTTGAATCCACCTTCCCTTCTCTGCGTGTCAGCAGAACTCTAACCTGTGCATCCTTAATGACACATGTTTGATGTGCACCGCAAACAGGATCATTTTCTTTTTCAGCCTCAAGTTGTTAAATTGCCCTCTTCCTGGTAAAATGTATTGCCATTTAAACATGACAAAGAGGCCGTTGAGGTGATCATTACAATAATCCATCATGTCTACCACTACTGGTAGCCAGTGTTGCAGTAAATCCCATCTGGCCAAGGTCAACAGTGGGGTTTCTCCCCAACATGGCTGCGCGCTGTGTCTCTTTGAATGTCATCCGTTTGCTTTTGGCAACAGAAGGCCAGCAGCAAATTAACGCTGCAGATGATCTGACGAGCGGCTCGGAAACAAACAAACCCACGAATACCTGTTGATCGTCAGATTAGCTGATTCAGAGACACTCTAGCTATTGCCTTACGTATGCATAACATCAATTTACATGGTTAGAAACTGGCCGGCCATTAACATCATAATACTGCCATATAGCCTAGTACATACTATACTTAGCATGCTTCAGCACCACTGTGTATGTGGTGTGAATTAATCATATTGTAGTAAGTACACAAGGTGTGTGCTACAGTATCTATGCCCATAAATGGGGTATAGAGATATAACGAGGAGACATATCGATAGTATGCACTAATCCCTTACACATCACCTTTTGTTTAAGGATTGTGTGTCTTCCTATAGCATTACCAGAGTCCCAGACATCCTCAGGGCAGCCTAAGGAACCCCCGCATAGAGTTAATCATTGCATCCCCAACCCCTACCCCCATTGATTACCCACATAGTGAAGCCTCTTGAACAGTCAATCTTGCCTTCGATGCAGATTGCAGTGGCAGAGCAGTCGCCTCAGCCCTTAAAAGTGCTTTCATTTTGTGTGGTTGTGCTTAAGAAGTATCGATCCGCCCATTGGTTCGACTCAAGACGTTTGTGCCGAGTCGGTCTTCAGCATAACCGTGCCATATCAAATACTGTTTTAGCACCCGCATCGCCATTCTTTCCGACACATGAATGCACACACACGCACTCACACACATTCCTATGTGAATTGAGTTTTCATCAAAGTTTAATTGACTTTTTCTTTTCTCGCTGCTTGTGAGGCTTCAGCTGTCCGCTGAGACCTGTTTGTGATGTGGCCTCGAAAAAAGGGTGAGGCAGGACACACAAGTTTAACTGAGCCCGATGATGAACTAGATTCCCATGGCTGAAACCCTATCCTGAGGCATACGCTGTCGACCATCTAAGAATCTATCTTTTCACAATCACAGAATCTCATTTGCATCCCCTGGAGCTGATTGGCTGAACACAAGCATTTCTGCATGAATGTGTAAGCATCAGCACCTTATGACATCGTAGTATATCCCCATATCACATTATCTACCACTGACAATGAAATATGCTTGTTTACTTTCTTGAGAACATGAACTATTTCATTTGATCTGAAATACTTATTACTATAAGTGCCCCTGCCTTTTGTCAAAAATACAGCTTCGGGTTAATCAATTCTGTAGAATGGCCAGCAGTCACAGGCAGAGCTAGTCTTTCCTGACTGACGGCAGGCAGAGCAACATTACCTTCTCCAGTTGTAAATCTGAAGGGTCCATACGCGTCATTCAACCCAGGGCCTTTTAAAACATGGACCAATGGAGACGCTCTAAAAAAAAAAAAACCTGTTCAGACAAAAGAGAGTGAAATGAGCCTTTTACATGCTTTTTCCAAGTCAAGAAAAGGCTGGCTGGTGTTTCAGGCAATAGTTAAATACTGGAGAGTCTGTGTTGACCCACAGCTGTTTGGATAAGGCCACGCCACCTCCACTCACTGAGTGTTACAATGACTCTTTGCTTAGTTTCAAGAGAAAAGGCCCCGCACTGTCTCCAAGTGCTGTGCACAACTGTCAAGTTACAACTCAATAAACTTTGACCACAGCTGCAGCTAAATGAAAAACACCCAGATAACAGAGAAAGAAGAAGAGTTGTTCCTTTTTCAGAGCAATTTTACTGAGCTGAAAGAATTGTCCACTTTCAATAATCGTAGTCAACAACAGAGGATGTATTTCTTTATTCCCAGAAAGACAACTTCACTTTAAAAGCAACTTCACTTTAATCTCTACTTAAACCACAAGAGATAAAGACCATCTCCTTTGCCATGGCATTTTCCTCCCCAACATCCTAAGAGTGATCAGTGTCTGTCTGCTGCAGGAGGATTTGAGTAGCTTAGCCTTGAGATGGAAACATCTCCTTATGACTTCAGCTCCGGTTTATAAGATGTAAAAGCTTTGTTATAGATGTGCTAGCTCAAGATATGTTCCCCCTTCCTCCGGCTCCCTCGAGACATTAAGCAAATGTGCAAAAAGAGGAATCTGTCTTGATGAATATTTCCTCCCAGGGAATGAGTTATAGGGCTTTAAAGTCCCTGCTATTATACACCCGGCACAGTTATAAGAAATGTTGGAGGACTTATTGAAGTCTTTTGCAATTTTTTCTGGTTTCCCATCATATCAGCCAACTAATGTACATGCCCTGGTTTGGTTGGAACAGATAATTGTATTAATATATATGTTTTATTAGGTCATTTTCTGATATGAAACTATTACAAATCTGATATAACAGGAAGACCGAGCTGAATCCAACATGGTAGTACAGCTTCATGAATAATCCTATTATTTGTATAGATTGTAGATGAATTGCAATGTTTGATGGTGAATTAATATGACTTTGTCTCCAATAGGCTGTATGGTGAAAAAGTGAATCACAATAAAGACATGTCAAATTATGACAATAATAATTCTTAAACCGTACTGATTCGTCTTCCATTGGTAGTCTACCTATAAAGGATCCACACACATCACTTACATCCGTTGTGGTTTATGTTGATCTCAGCCAGGCCAGCAGGGTTGTTCACCTTGTCCCTGTGCTTATCTGATGTTTACAACAGAGATGTAAAAGTGCCTGAGTAAACTCCATTTAATGTGCCCGGCTGTATCTGAAATACATAAATATGCCAAGTAAAGGCGCCTTAATAGACCTGCGTAGGCTGGTAATTGCAGCAGTATTGTTTCCCCCTGATTAGGACAAAAGCGGTCCCAGAGGACCTCCCATCCTTCAGCAGTTTCATCTGCATTAGCTTGCTCTTCCTCTGCTTTAATCTTGTCCATGCTCAGGTATTTAGAATAAATCAATGGGAATACATGATTGTTTAATGATTTTTGGAGGAGCTCTCTTCGACCACAGCTGCATGATTTAGAATGACTAATTCCACTTTTTACCATTGATCCACCGCTATGGGAACCATGCATCCTTGCCAGGGAATGTCCGCAGAGAGAGAGAGAGAGAGAGAGAGAGAGAGAGAGAGTGTTTGTGTTTGGTGATGAGATTGCTGAACGTTATGGAGAAAGTAGGAAATAATAGATTTACTTCTACATGTGTCGTGAAGTGAGACTGTGTGTGCAGAGATCTTTTCTCCAAAATACTAAGACACATTTAATGATACAATTATTGCTTGCAACATACACTGAGTGTACAAAACATTAAGAACACCTTCTTTTTCCATGACATAAACTGACCAGTTGAATCCAGGTGAAAGATATGATCCCTTATTGATGTCACCTGTTAAATCCACTACAATCAGTGTAGATGAAGGGGAGAAGACATATTAAAGGAGGATTTTGAAGCCTTGAGACAATTGAGACATGTATTGTGTATGTGCTCCATTCAGAGGGTGAATGGGCAAGACAAAATATTTAAGTGCCTTTGAATGGGGTATGGTAGTAGGTGCCAGGCGCACCGGTTTGTGACAAGAACTGCAACTCTGCTGAGTTTTTTCACACTTAACAATTTCCCGTGTGTATCAAGAATGGTCCACTGGCCGTGACCGGGAGGTCCGTGGGGCGACGCACAATTGGCCTAGCGTCGTCCGGGTTAGGGAGGGCTTGGCCGGTAGGAATTTCCTTGTCTCATCGCGCACCAGCGACTCCTGTGGCGCAGTGCACGCTAACCAAGGTTGCCAGGTGCACGGTGTTTCCTCCGAACACATTGGTGCAGCTGGCTTCCGGGTTGGATGCGCGCTGTGTTAAGAAGCAGTGCGGCTTGGTTGGGTTGTGTATCGGAGGACGCATGACTTTCAACCTTCGTCTCCCCTCGAGCCCGTACGGGAGTTGTAGCGATGAGACAAGATAGTAGCTACTAACAATTAGATACCACGAAAATTGGGGAGAAAAAGGGGTCAAATTCAACAACAACAAAAAAAGAAAAAAAAGAATGGTCCACCACCCGAAGGACATCCAGCCAACTTGACACAACTGTGGGAAGCATTGGAGTCAGCATGGGCCATCCCTGTGGAATGCTTTCAACACCTTGTAGAGTCCATACCCCAACAAATTGAGGCTGTTCTTGGGGAAAACCCAGTGATTCACAATATTAGAGTAGTGGGCTGTACAGTGAAGTTAAAACCTATGCCATTTAAAAAAAATGAATCATACCTACCTGCCTTCGTCATTTGTGATAAAGGGATTAATTAACTACATGTTGTTAACATGCATAGGCTGTTAATTTAATACCATGCCAGTTACAGGTTAATTAATTATTCCGGCAGGTCTGTTTGAAACGATGCTACAGCTCCAGGGCAGAAGGTCTGCAGGACAGGCACTGTGACACATTATCCTTGCTTGTTGATGGACACCTTAATTACACTGGAAGCTGATTAATTATGGGTCTGCCAGTTGCCACTCATCTCAGCCCAGGTCTGCTTCCTGCTCAACCTCTCAGAGTAGCTGCTTATGAAAGGTGCTTCCGCTGAACCTCACAGTGCCAGTGAGATGAATGCAGCGTACGGTGCTTCCCCTGAACCTCGCAGTGCCAGTGAGATGAATGCAGCGTACGTTGCTTCCCCTGAACCTCACAGTGCCAGTGAGATGAATGCAGCGTACGTTGCTTCCCCTGAACCTCACAGTGCCAGTGAGATGAATGCAGCGTACGGTCCCCCTGAACCTCACAGTGCCAGTGAGATGAATGCAGCGTACGGTGCTTCCCTGAACCTCACAGTGCCAGTGAGATGAATGCAGCGTACGGTGCTTCCCCTGAACCTCACAGTGCCAGTGAGATGAATGCAGTGTACGGTGCTTCCCTGAACCTCGCAGTGCCAGTGAGATGAAGGCAGCGTATGGTGCTTCCCCTGAACCTCACAGTGCCAGTGAGATGAATGCAGTGTACGGTGCTTCCCCTGAACCTCACAGTGCCAGTGAGATGAAGGCAGCGTATGGTGCTTCCCCTGAACCTCACAGTGCCAGTGAGATGAATGCAGCGTACGGTGCTTCCCCTGAACCTCACAGTGCCAGTGAGATGAATGCAGCGTACGGTGCTTCCCTGAACCTCGCAGTGCCAGTGAGATGAATGCAGCGTACGGTGCTTCCCTGAACCTCACAGTGCCAGAGAGATGAATGCAGCGTACGGTGCTTCCCTGAACCTCACAGTGCCAGTGAGATGAATGCAGCGTACGGTGCTTCCCTGAACCTCACAGTGCCAGTGAGATGAATGCAGCGTACGGTGCTTCCCTGAACCTCACAGTGCCAGTGAGATGAATGCAGCGTACGGTGCTTCCCCTGAACCTCACAGTGCCAGTGAGATGAATGCAGCGTACGGTGCTTCCCCTGAACCTCACAGTGCCAGTGAGATGAATGCAGCGTACGGTGCTTCCCTGAACCTCACAGTGCCAGTGAGATGAATGCAGCATACGGTGCTTCCCCTGAACCTCACAGTGCCAGTGAGATGAATGCAGCGTACGGTGCTTCCCCTGAACCTCACAGTGCCAGTGAGATGAATGCAGCGTACGGTGCTTCCCCTGAACCTCACAGTGCCAGTGAGATGAATGCAGCGTACGGTGCTTCCCCTGAACCTCACAGTGCCAGTGAGATGAAGGCAGCGTACGGTGCTTCCCCTGAACCTCACAGTGCCAGTGAGATGAATGCAGCGTACGGTGCTTCCCCTGAACCTCACAGTGCCAGTGAGATGAATGCAGCGTACGGTGCTTCCTCTGTGTCTTATCAGTGCATTCCGCTGTGTTGAGAGCATATAAATCCACAACCCACTCAAAATGAATGGAAATAAATAAATGGATGTGTTAACATTTCCAATCAGTATCTTTGCTCTGCTTTGCTTCAAACAGCGTGCACTGTAAAAAGTAATTGGATCTGCTAACAAGATTTTTGGTGGAAACCCGTTGCCTAGAACCATGCGAGTAACCCAACTCAAAGTAGGCCGTGTTCAATACTTAAAGTAAAACAGTGACATCATCACCCATATGGTTTTTAAGTTGTAAATACTTTACTGTTTTGTGTTTTATGAACTTTTTGACACTAAATTGCATGATGTATTCTGAGCTATAACAATTAAAGTTACTTGAACATGAATATTTGTTGTATTGAACATGAACATTTAGGGTCCCTTTTACTTAAATATTCAAGTGTAAGTAGTAAGTAGTTCTGATTAGTCATTTTCAGTGGCCGTGTCTAACGTGTTTTGTGTATTTGACCATTTGTCATTTTAACCCACCTTAGCAGGCATTGTTGAGCACAGTGCTCATTCCTCTAGCAGTAACTGGAAGTAGAGCTGTAAACATGACAGGATTCTGCATTTGCCTCTGTCATTAAGAGTGGTCCCCATCTTGTTGATATTGGGAATGGCTGGTCTCATTATTTAACGTCATGATCAATTACATCTCATAGCACAACAAACTGCTTAAAACTATTTTAGAAATGTACAAATCTTACTTCAAACATGCATACAACATTGTTTCAAAGATTCTTAAAGTCTAAGCATTTTGAATTACCCACAATCCTTTAACAACAGCGCCACGTGGCACTATTAAGTTTTCACAAATTGCAAAAACCTAATAATTCTATATCAGCACAAGACAGATAAGTTAAGTGTTTTTTACTCAAAATTCAATGTCTGACTACTACTTTTATTATTTTCAGTAAAAACTTAAAACGTAATAGAATTAAGTAAAAACAACTTATTTAATACATGTTAGATTGACTTTAAAATATTCAATAATCATAATTTGTAAGAACTCAACTTTAGATTAGCAGAACACAAATAGATAAAGTTACACTTACTCAATAACCTAATATTTGTTAACAGTATTCAAAAACATTAAGTCATAAAAAATCTTATTGATATCTGAGTTAGTACCACTTTTATTATGATTTGTGTTCTGCTAACCGTTGGAGATTTTATGATTTAGGTAGTTACTTTTTACAGTGTATGGATGTTATCCTACCACCACAGGAAGCCTCTTCTCAATGTGTTACAGTGTAGTATTAAGGGGTTGAAATGACGTTAAGTGACCTGGGCTGGTCTGGCCTGGCATCTGTCCTGGTCTGTCATCCCTGTTTACCTGTAGACGTGCCTTGAAACTGGGGCTTAAAATGGCCGCCAATAGAAACTTGTAACGTAGAAATCAGCATCTCGAACCTTCACTCTTGCCTGTTAACCTCGTCTGCTCTGGGCTCATAATGCAGCCAGAGACAGAGGTTCCATGGACTGGTGGACCCTTCTGCCCTCCCACCCAGATGCAGCTACCGTGGAGATCACAGATGGGTGTCCATGGGGATCCTAATGAACTGTTGAATATTCTCAAGGATATTCTGGGAATTTGTGGACTGTAGTAAAGGGATGGGATTGTGAGGACTTTACCCTGGTCATTTGGGGAAGGGGTTGTCACATACATCTTGGGTTTACTAAACATTGATGAACAGTAAAGATGATATTCAAATACAATTGTCAAAGACTGCAATGTTTTAGGTGTCAATTATATGCTTTGTTTGACATTAAATATAGCACAGTCATTTAAAAAGAACACCACCAAGCTAAAACTATAAATGAACTCTGCATTAGGATCAATTTAAACTCATTTGGATTCTAATTCAAAAAAACATTCAAATAATTCCATCCTAAATCCTCATTATACTGCTTATACCTTGGTCTGTGGGCACAGAAAAGCACAGCACAGCACTCCCTATTCATCCTAACATTTGCTTTTCCAAAGTGAAGGGAGGGAGCACAGCATTTAAAAGTCACTTCCGCTCACCGACCAATGCTCTTAGCCCCCCTTCCCTCCCAGACCACCCCTTTCTGTCGCCTTCCCATCAGAAGAGCCCCAAGTCAGACTGTTTACCCACAGAGTAAACGTATTAAGTCAGTGATGTCAGATCACTGGAAGAATGGAGGCTGAATCAAAGCTGTCGGTATGTCGGAGCTTAAGGGGCAGAGCAGCAGGAACCAGACTGTCCAGAGTTCAACCCCATCGTTTGCATCCGGTGAGCAGGGGGCAATTTGCCACTGGCTGTCTTCATGGTCCTTCACTTACTCGTAATACTGTTGTGCAGTGTTGGATTCTCAACACTCTCATCCTTCTCGTGACAGATGAAATGGAAAAATAAATCAAAGTTATACTCTATTTTGTGAGTGCTGCCTATATTTCTCATATTCTCATCCCACTTTTTTTTTGACAGGAACTGGCAAAACAAGGAAAGCTTTAAAGTCTCGGCTGGAAATGAAAATGTCCTTAGCCTTATTTCAGTTGTTGGGCTTCAATCAAAATGACTTTGTAATTGGTGTGTATGATTAGATTAGTTGGAATAAAGTCAACCTCCCCTTTTTAAAAGGATTAAGGTGAATAAAAAAGCTGCCATTAAAAAGTGTTCATTCTAAACTCTGTAGAGGAGGGTGGGATGGTGGGTAGAAATGCAATCTTGTCAAAAAAAAAAGAAAACGACGAAGAAAAAACATTGACTTGTTGGGAATGCAAATCAGCCCAATCGCATTTTATGCTAATAAAAGGAATGGCAAAACATTTCAATGTATTCTTGTCTTGTTACAGCCAGGCTAAGAGCTTCTAAATCCCTACCATTTACCAAATTAAACTAATTTAAAGTGCTTCCAAAAGGCACATCTGTAGGCTGACGTTTGTCCCAAGCCTTGAGAGTGGGCTGCGAAAGCATTCGACATTCCATTGATCCTTGAATAGTCATGCCTGTCATGGAGCCATATCAACCATTATCATTCTAATTTTACTGCCTTTCTTGGCCCCTAATCTAATTTGCAATGATGCTGGAGCATTTCCTGAGGCCACTGCACTTTCTTCAGAATTTCAACAAGGGCATTAAAGCCCCCCAATTTACATTAATGAAGTGCACATTTAATTAAACAGTGACTGCCCCTAAAAACCAACTAATCCCTTTGAATATATATATATATATATTTTTTTTAAATGTAACCTTTATTTAACTAGCCAAGTCAGTTAAGAATAAATTCTTATTTACAATGACGGCCTACACCTGCAAAACCTAGACGACGCTGGCGCCAATTGAGTGCCGCCCTGTGGGACTCCAATCATGGCCGGTTAAGATTCATCCTGGAATCAAACCAGGGTGCCTGTAACGACACCTCAAGCACTTTGTGGCACCTCCTCCGTTGATGCTAGTCTCCCTCGACTCCTATGAAAAGGCCATGCCATCATGAGGCCTCTGATAGTGACCCGAGTTGCTGCCCTGATCCACAGACAACTTCATCAACAACGTCAGGTAATGTGTATTATGTGAAAAGTTCTATAAAAAAATACCCGGCTTGAGAAACTAGTAGGTTAATTCCCCAGCCAAGCAGATACAACTAGTACAGTCATTTTGGTTGTGAAGTATGTCAGCAAAAAACGTTTGTCCTTTCTTATTATATCACCATATCACAGGCCCTCCCAGTCAACACCACCTCATATGACTGCCTGCTGCAGTTGTTTTCGAGATGTCCAGTTTGCAGCTGAACATGCAGCATAAAGAAGACCAGCAAGGGGCCCCTCATCCAGACAGAAACCTGTCAGCAGCAACAGCTTTCACAAGCTCATCATTTGTACAAATACAGAAGGTAACCCACTTCATTACTTTTGATACATTTTATAACCAATTGTGAAACATCATTTATGTAAACTGACATTATTTGTTGGTAATTATTTGCTTCTTGGATGCATATAATGTTCAGAGCACTACCTAGCCTGGTTGACCAGCCTCACCTCGTGCCGGTCGTCGATGGGGAGAACAAAATGTAGGTAGGTTTAGTCTGACCTGTTCAAACTTCAACATAGTATGTATTTGTGTGTCAGATATCTACCTATCCCGAACTGCCACTGGTAATAGAACAGTGACTGTGTGTACTGTATGTGTTCACAGATGCATGAGATGTGGAGAGACCTGGCGCTCAACACACCCACTCAACACACCCACTCAGCACACCCACTCAACACACCCACTCAACACACCCACTCAACACATCCACTCAACACACCCACTCAACACACCCACTCAACACACCCACTCAACACACCCACTCAACACACCCACTCAACACATCCACTCAACACACCCACTCAACACACCCACTCAACACACCCACTCAACACACCCACTCAACACATCCACTCAACACACCCACTCAACACACCCACAATGAGGTGATTACTAATAATACAGTACAGCACAACGGTCCAGTAAAAGCAACACACTTTTCATTCTATGTGTCTCTGATGAACACGGACTCAACTCTGCCTATTTCTACAGATGGACCGGAGGGGCTTTTGCCAGACCATAAATTGTGCAGTTTTTATCTGACCTGTTCAAACTTTAACATCGGATAGGCAATACAGTAAAGTACTAACTGCCATTGGTAATAGAACAGTGACTATGTGTTCACAGAAACATGTATGGAGCCAGCACCTGGAGACTTGCAAGATGATGTGATGAAGTCCAGACTGACAGATGGTCTCAATACTGGTGTCTCTGAATGGAGAGATACCTATCACTCTGCATATATATTTTGTTAAACACAACTTTGACTTGTTTTGTCTTTTTTTTTAAATTATTGAATTGAACGGTATCCGTCAATATGGGGAGGGAGAAATCCTGGGATTTCTGCACCAGGATCAGGGAACTCCTGTTGTATACGGGACGTCACACAGGAAGGTATGACCACTCTGACATGTTTGCCAAGGTAGCCCCATTACCACCAGACAAAATGCTGATAGGCACAGTGTCTGTATCAGCTGGGAACGACATTGTTATATTGTCAGAACACTGCTTCTATGGTATTATGTAAAGGGTAGTTTATTCTTCATGGACCTGTTACTACATTTGAAAGTTATAACTAAGAATATCTACATACTGTAAATTAAGCAATTTCATTCTTCTCATATTACTCTGTAGGCTACTGACCTATTTAAAGCTTCTTCTGGCATCTCACCATACATTTGCCTGTAGTTATTGAAATCAACCTGCAGGAGGTTTGTTTGTTGTGATTGAGTGGAAGGAAACAGCTGCGGGCAAGGTTCTGACAGATAGGCATGTCTTGTTGGTGACACTCCCAAGAAACAACCACATCAAACCACACCCTCAAGCCAACTCACGTTTGGCTTCTGTCATGGCTGCTCATTTCTTAAGGAGCAAGCCAAAAAAACGAGGCGAAATCAGCAGGTGCAGTTCCCCGTTAAGGGGGAAAGGAAGGAGGAGAAGTGGTGGAGGAGGAGAGATGGAGAGATGGAAGAAGAGAAATGGAGGAGGAGTTGAGCAGGTTGAGGAGAGATAGAAGATTGGAGGAAGAAAGATGGACAAGGAGAGCTGAAGGGCTCAAATGGGGTGGGAAATTATCTCCTTTTCAATTGTTCCATAGTAATGTCAATGATCTCCAGCCACTGAGGACCTCAACGCGTCCCTGTCTTCTCACTATGTTTCTCCAGGAACCAGATAATCCCATAGAAGGTCATTGGGGGACTGATCATCTAAAAGAAAGTGTATTGTTTAATTTTTGTGTTTCTTCTAAAAGTATGTAGTGTCTGTCTCAGGAGTCCTAAGCAAACACCTGCTATAATTCAATACTAAAATTCTTTAACGAGATAATGTTTTTCAATACCCTTGATGAGAACATTAGCTATCCCGTCCCATGGAGTTGAATAACAAATTGTTTTTAGACATTACTTCCTGTCCATTGTGATTGGCTTAACTGTGACTATTCTGTTCAATGTCTGGCATCTCCTTCAGACAGGGATTAAGAAGAGAACGCCTTGGTCAGGGCTGTCTGCCAATCAACAGGGACTTGGACCTTTTTGGACCCCCGCCGCCACCAACCTCTTCTGTGTGTCAGAATTTTCCCCCTTTCCCTCATCGCTCTCCACGATAGGGCTGGGGGGAATAAGGGAGGAGGGCCAGTACCAATGTCCTGGGCTGCTGAGAATGGAGGAGGCCAGATTCAGTTTGGGTGGTATGGAGGGGGAGAAAAGGCCCTGTTTTGAGACTGAGTGGTGCTCTCTGGACTGGAACAGCGGGGGGAGGGGGGGGGGGCAGACGGGACACAATATCCTCAGCTCCACTCGCAACGTGAAAAGGCAAAAGTTATAAATTCATCTATTTGCTCTCTGCTGACCCCAGCTTTCAGGCTGATCCATGCAGGGAGTGGAGGCTCAGACACAATGCATGAGCCTGTCACAATATTGAGCAACATTGAAAAGAGTAAGAAAGACCACCAGATGCTTTATTGTCTTTGCCATTTCCACATAATTAGCTGGGAAGAAAAGTTCCTGCTCTGGTTTAATCGCGCCGAATGAACTTGAGGATTGCCATTCTTCCTGACGACACCAGAAAGGGCAACCACTGTTCGGGCCCTGTCCTCTTCCTCCTCCTCCACGTCCCCTGTACGTACCCCGTGAGTGTCCTGGGGTCTCTCTGCCAAAAATGTGTTGCTGGAAAGTTTAACTGTGCGTGACAGATGGGCGTGAAATTGGTTATCACACACGCTCGCACGCACACACACACAAACACACTCACACAGAGGCTACTGGCTGCGTTAAGGCAGCTGACCTGCACCATGCTGACTGTTGGTGTAGTTTAACAGATTAGGCAAATCAATCTGTTAACACCTCCCAACATTAACTTGGGCAGGCTGATTTAATGGAGCCACACTGATGGCTAGGCCCTGTCATTAGTTAAGACTTCATATGCAGCACAATCAAAGGGACGTTAGTGTGTTGATGATGTATAATTTGCTTTTGATATGCGACCTGAAAGTTGTCCTCAGTTGATGATCTTAATAGTTACTAATTATGAAGAAATGATGAATAGATTAAAAATGCATTAACTTCGTTGACTTAAACTACTCAATCACTCCGGCTGGCGTATAGTTCAACTGCTAAGTAACTTTGGGTTGCTGCGAAGCCGTCGTCTCCGAACTTTGTGACCTTCCATTGCGGAACTTTGCTTTGGTGTGGATTAAGGCTAGTAACCAAAAGGTTGCAAGATCGAATCCCCGAGCTGACAAGGTACAAATCTGCCGTTCTGCCCCCCCCCCCGAGAAAAAAAATATATATATTTTTTGTACATTAATAAAGAGACACGTGATCTTATACACACATCAGCAAGGTATGAAACTATTATGTTTTAGTCAAATAGGATATTATTTTGGGCTTCTTGCGGTCAATTTAAAACCGCCCCGTGGCTGAAGCGGGTTGATGATCCCTGGCCTATGAATTCATATACATTGTATTTACCTGTCCTTGTTTCATATGGGGATTGTGTTTCTGCTTGCTGATGAAAAGTCTATTAACCTATGAGCAATTGAGCCTATGTGTTGAATACATGGAATTGGCTTATGATGACACCACTGATGAATATTCTGCACACAATGTGCTCATTTTCCATTTTCCTCTTCATTAGGAATAATATTTGATTTGATGTAGACGTTTGGTGAAATATGCATAAGAGGAGAGTAATTACTCATCATTCTGCACCTTTTGATAGTTCGAATTTTGATCATCATGATTTAGTGACTGCAAATAAAATGTATTGATCTACTGGGATTTTTAAAAGACAGACTAACTTTATGTTTTGTCAGCTCGGACTGCGGTTGAGTTAATTGTTTTGTGGGCAGTTGGGTTCTTTTGATGAATGTATTTGCAATTTTTACGGTATAATATAGTTTTGAATAATGTATTTATGTTTTAAGAAGGCAACAACATTTTGAAAACACATTGACGGTTTTGAAAAAGGCCACAGAGTGCTTTTTTTTTATACAACATTGTCCCAAAGAATTCTTGTACGCGATTGAGAAAAACTGGAATATCTTATTAACTTGCCTAGAAACCCCAGCATAACAACGTTTCAGTGAATCCAAAATAAACATGACGGTACATACTCAATAGATTTACAGCAAATTGTCAATATGTAACTAAATATAAGGGAAGATCTGCTAAACCTTTGTAAAGGGTGGTCAGTATTTTAAGATGCTAACGCTTTGAGGCAGCTCTCCTCCTCTGATCCGCCTGCATGGTGTTCAAGTGTTGATGACTACTTACTCCACCACTGCAAGAGTGGCCAGTCATCCTCATAATCTCATACCACAGCTCTCCCTCTGACAATAGCAGGAGGAAGAAGAGCCAGGAAATGGGAAACAGAAAAGCCACCTTAAGATGTGTGTGCATGAATCCAAAAGATCAATTCAATCTATTGCAGCTGGCTGTGCTTTTGGCACTCCATACACAAGCACCCTACCCTAAACTTCCCCCTCAGTGAGTCAGTGAAAGGGAGCGTGGGATGAATGGGCCACTTTATTACAGCGTGCCATGATCGGTCAAACGGCAGTGCTGGGCCCATTCTCTCCCCTTCAGACCCATTATTAACCAGGCTTTAGGGGGGCTTGTAAAAGTGTTCTCTCCACAGGGGGAAGTGGGTGGGTGGGTGGGTGGGGTGGGGGGGGCTGCATAACAAAAATCAGTCTCGAATTAAAGCCCCCGCCGACAGACCGAGCCCAAAAGACTGTGGGTGGGCTAGCTACTGTAGCTACCCGCCTGACCTGAACCCCGTTGTGACAGAACATTCCCACCGTCTTTTAGCCGACCCTGGCCTGGCCAAACAGAATTTATGGGGCTCTATGGGCCCGACAGATTCATGGGCGAAGAAGATGCTAACTATTCACTAATGCTACAACTTCATGCCAGTTCTCCATTATAAAACATGCTGCATGCCTCTTCAAACTCCAATCATACATTGTGGTTTGATTACTGGTGAAAGGAACATGACAGTTTCACATTAACATATTAGATGTTTAGGACAATATTGTGGCTTTCCTGACTGATGGTTCCAGTGTGTTTAGGAACAGAGGACTTACCACAGAGGTGAACATGGCATGAAATCAGCCACAAAAGGAGAGTCAGCGGGTGAGCAAACACCAAGCAGGCAGTGATGAGAGCGACAGAGGGAGGACAGAGGGAGACTGAAGAGACAGATGTCCACAAAAAAAGACCTGAGAGGAGGAGGTTAACCTGATCAGGACAAGGATGAGCAGATACCAGGAGTGAGAGACAGAGAATAGGAACAAATTGAAAAGATGTGAGGAGCCAGACAGACTGACTGACTGACTGACTCACAGACTGACTCTGGGAGGTCTGGATGAGGAGAAGGGGAAGATGAGATATGGTGGCTGAGTAGAAAGGTGGAGGAAAAAGTGGAGGAGGGTTTTTGGGGGGGCGAATTTGGGAATGGAGGGTGCCGGGAGGGGGTGGGTTGGGGGGGGGGGTGTTGCATGTGTAGGGGGTTGGGGTGGTGGTGGCGGGATGGGGCAGGGTGTGTAAAGCCAATGAATAAATCAGGGCCTGGTAACAGTAGCAAAATAATAGGGCGGTGGGAGGGGACCGGGGCTGAATATGCTAAAGTGTTTTTCTTTCTGTAGAGAGAACAGGACTGGTCCTTTGCAGCTGTAACACTTAGCAGACAATGGCAACTCAACAGATGGGGAGAGTTTGGTAAAAGAAACTCAGTGTGGCTTAGTTAAGGAAAACACCGCCCCCGAATCCTCTCCAGCCAATCCCACAGACAGACCTGCTGTGTTGTGTGTCTGCTTTGGCAGGTGTCCTCTGACGGGGAACATCACTCAGCTCAGGCTCATGCCTTTCACCCAGAAGGTGTAACAGTTTGTCTCCTGATTTCACAGGGGTGTGCCTCATTGTTTTCAGAGGCTACTATTGGTAAAAGCACTGAGGTCCAGGCAGGGCTTTATATATCCCTTCCTAATCCTTATCCTATTCTCTGAAGACATGTAAGGAAATGATAAAGCCACAGCTGTCTCATCATGATATTCTCATTTTGAACACACTGAACGTTTCTACTGCTGGAGGGGTTTGGACAGACACATATCCTTGGAAGAACTTTCTTTTATCTGTCGGTTCTGGAATTGCATATAAAGTGCTACAATTTTCCCTGAAACGAGGCTGGATCTGATTTTAAACATGGAGACTTAGGGAAGCTTAAATTATAGCAATTTAATCAACACTTTTATAGTTTTACAAGTCTTCAAGCCCAGCCCCTAATCTGTAGCGTGTCATAGAGTATGTGAACAGAATATTAACGTACGAATGTGGATCATTGTACAGAATCAGAATCCAACGTTAATGTATGACTTGATGGTACATGAGCCAATCTGTAATTTCACAACATAACAGATTGCTGGAAAAAAAGATCTGTGAGCCATAGTTTGTTCATTTGTCTTGTGCATGGTCACACACTTACCCTACAGATGGATTGACCCAATCTGACATCCATTCAGGGGTAATATTCTAGATCTATGTCTGAACACCCTCATAAAAACACTTGGGATGACATACTACAAGATAAAGACCCCCTCTCTCTTGATGATGTATATTGTATTGTAATAGTTGAGTAGAAGAATCGGATCCACATTTTTCAGGGTTTTTTTCTCTCCCATTTGACCCCTACAGTGGTAGTTCACACTGTGAAGATGAGAAAGGCATTACGTAGAGAGGTCTGCGCTCAAGAAAAAAGACAGTTCAAGTGTTTTTGCATGGTTTTATTTCTATTAAAATATACAAGAAACCAATGTACTGTATCACATATAATTAATTTGCTTATCCTCGTCTGTTATATATCACACAAGCCAAAAACAAAGCAATAGGACTAGCCTTACATTCTCAGATGTTATTGTCATGGAATGACTTCCTATCCCAGCGCATCCCTTACAAAAAATTTAAATTCACATATACAATGTTGAATAAATAATGTTGACATTTTCACCTCAGACACATGGTTTTCAGACAGATGGGTGAAGTTTCACATGTACACTTTTTTTCCCCTCATGAATTTTTTTTCCTCTCCACATTATTTTTCACCATTTATATATATCATATATATATCATATATATCCCATTTAGCAGACGCTTTTGTCCAAAGCGACTTACAAGTCGGCTGGGGCCACTACTTTTACATATGGGTGGTCCCAGCGGGAATCGAACCCACGACGCTTGGCGTTCCAAGCGCCATGCTCTACCGACTGAGCCACACAGGACCCATTTACAGCTACATCTGGTCTCCCATCCAGGACCGACCAGGACCGACGCAAACCAGCAGTGGGATGCAGGGTAATATGTTTCCGGAAGGAATGTGCCAAAACTTGCAACTGGAAAAATGCCAGCAAAGGCAAAGGCCAGGGTAACATATCCAAAGATAGGGAAAATTGCAGGAAAGTGGGAGGCCTTTTATTTAATCGTGTTGTCTTAAAAATCTATTCACAGATTTGTCTTTTTTTTTGCATCCATTTACAACTTATTTGTTCTCGTATTTCGAAATGATTTCCTTGCAATATTTTGTTTTGCTATCAATACTTTTGGGGTTTATGCTTTGTTTTCAATATCATTATTTTTGTTAGCAATGCTACAAATCTTGCTCTCGACTTCACAAGCTTTGCTCGATATGAATTTTGCTTGGTATTAATGACACAAAGGTAACTCACTCACTGAAGTATTGCACCATATAATAACACTATCACATCATCAAAGGTGTTTAAAGCGACATTCCTTAATTTAAACATGAAAGGGGTTCTCCACACCACAGTTTCAGCAAAAAGCTGAGGGATGGGGCTGGAGAAATGCAACCCCCGTCAAATCCATAGACTACGACCATCCATGATATAAAATTATAGTTTAAACCGTTTTTTAGTGGTTGTTTACGTTTACTTTGGTTACAAACATTGGAGCAAAACAAGTTTATATTTTGGCAGCGACCTTCATACAGGCAGTGACCTTCATATAGCAGAACTGCAATATGTCGCCACATGTTAAAGTGAGATTTTCACATGTGGGGTTCTTACATGCAAATTTGATTTTCATGTGATTGATTTTCACATGTAAACTTGAGATTCCATATGTGAAAGTTAGTTTTTTTAAATTCAATTCACAAGTGAGGTGAAAACATGTAATTCTCCTCACATGTGAAAAGGCGGCGTTCACAGGTACATTCTAAATACTTGGGAAAATATGGTTTCATGTGTGAAATTTAACCTCAACATGTGAAAACAGCTATTTCACATGTGAAATCTGTAAATTTGATATGTGTATTTTTTTCAAGGACTCTTATGCTCTCATGCTGCTCTCATGCTGCTAAATCTACATCTGTGAGTCTAGGGACGTTGAGGACATCTGAGTTAATCACTCTGTCTCTCTGCTTTTGGCTTGCGCCGTGCGTTCACTCGTTCCCGCTCTAATATCGCTCAAACCGATAATGATATTTCCCCTCATTGGGATAAGGGCCTCTTACTCTTCCCTGTGAAGGTTGAAGTTAAAGTGTGGTTGTCGTCAGAAGGAAGGACAAACCTTCCGGTGTTATCCCCCCGTTCCTCAGTTGGTGATTGTCTTTGAATGAATTATGAATGAATATTTTTTTTAAACTGAATTAGCCAGGATGCATGGGCATGAAGGAAAGCTTGATTTGGAGCTTTGTAGAATCCCATTAAAAACAGCTTCGTTAGGGCGGAGCCCCGCTAATGACATGCAGAAGGCTTGGAACGGCCATAGGTCTGCTTATAATGTGGCTGATTCATGGAACTTTGATTGCTGTGTAGAATTGGATTAAAGGATCATCTTGGTTCCTAAACACTGCATAAAAATAAATGGCTTATGCCCGTGCCAAACTATGAGCAGTTGCACAGCCGCCTCCTGCTTTGCATACATCAGCGCGTCGCACAAGGAGAGGTGAAAGGCAACTTAAAGTTCATGCTTCCACTGTAAAATGGCTCTGCTGGAATGATCATGTTGTACCCCTTGTGTTGCACCTCTTGTAGTTTGTTCCTCAAAGGTATCTTTCTTGCACTTTTTTTTGCAATAGAAAATGGTATAAAATGTTGACAAAAACCACAGCATAGAAAGATAAGATACAACTAAATGCCCAGTGTATTCATGTCATTCAGTGAGGTTGAAGAAAGTGATTACGATCAGTCCAATGGTTTAAGATACTCTCTGCTCTTTGCTTTAAGGCTGGGCCCTCAAACCACTGGCCTGCCTCTCTGCAGGGTCTTGGGACTCTTTAAAATGAGATGATTATGATCAAACTCACTGAATTAATGACACATTACATACAGGCACGTGTGGAAAGTAAGCCACACTACCACACCGTGCTTTGGCATGAGGAGCAGTATCTCCCAAGGGTCAAGGGTCAAACCAAAATCACAGATGGGTCATCAGCAAACCACCGTCCCCATTCAGAGACCCACCCCTCCTCTCTCCTATAGCCCCCCACCCTCCAATTTATGAGCGATATATTCATTACCCACCATCCCTGCGCACTTGATTAAAGATCAGGCGTCCATGACTGTCACCCCCGCTCACCGTGACATCTCCCTCCCGGCCTAATGTCTCAACGTGGATCCCGGACATCACCCCCCCCCACTTCCTGTGTGTCCCTGCGTGGCGGTGTGTGTGGATCATGTGACAGGGGTTATTAATGGCCGTAGTCTCTCCGCCACTTGACACGTTGCTCCAGCTGTCACTCTGCTAGTGAGGCCGTATGAGTCTTGGTCTGGGGTAGTGCCAGTGGCGGGCTGACCCATCCGTCACTGTCAGCGCCAGCCTGGTGATGAATGGTTCGGGGATCCACACCGTGGACAGAGGGGAGAGGTGTGTGTGTGGGGCTTGTGTAGGGGGTGTATGTTTGGGACGTGCGTGTATGTGTGTTTCGGTGTGTGTGTTGGCATATATGTGTATGTGTATAGGTGGGGTGGACCCAGTGATGAATTGGTCTGGAATCCTTAGTGTGGACATTAGAAAGGTGCATTATGGGTAAACACTACCTGATACTCCCAGGTCTTTTCTGCCATACAAATGGCAAAGACTGTGTGCCTAACCACTGTCCACCAGGCAACATCTGTGATGTCCACGCATTTCACAAGCTATAGTCACTTTCTCTTCATTCAGAATCAGCACACATTTTTTTTAGTTACCCATAATATTTACACTTACTTACCAAAATCCTCACCTGTTGGCAACTACCTGACTGCTAACATCCTAAACCTCACACTCTTCTCTAGCGCCATATCCAGTCCCATGTTCCATATCTGTATCTTCTCTGTCTCACTCACTAGCAGTGGCATGCTATCCCTGCATCTCTTCCTCCCTCCATTCCTCCCTTTCTTCTTCACTCGCGCACAAACACAAAGGATTCCATACTAATGTAATTGTATCACTAATTATGCATTTAATTCAGTTATAAGGAGCTAACAGCTCCCTCAGTGGCAGCTTAGACTGCTAAAAGGCAATTCATCCCTGAGATTGAGAAATCTAATTAGGAGGAAATGCTTAGTGGAGAAATCCTTTCTGAAAATAATCCTGTTTGCTGGCATTAACATCCCAGCTGTGGCTGCTGTTTGCCCATTATGAGAGTGTGTGTGTGTGCATATGGGTGCATTTGAGTGTATGTGTACGTGTATGTGTGTGCACTGATATGTCTTGTTTTTTTTCAAGCAGCACTTGAATGCCTATGGGATGGATCCTCATCCCCAACACATCTGTTCACCTTATGGGTTCAGACCCAGGCTAAGGCAGGAGGTGACCTCTACAGGACCAGGGTGTTCGTATCCCTAACAGCTATCTATCGCTGGTGTATTGACACAAGCAGGACATTCAAGAGTTTCAGGCCTGAACTTCACTTACGCTCTATGAGCTGCTGATATCATCTGTAAACATTGGAGGTGGGCCAAGTATGACTATAATTTGACCCAGAGTGGATATGAGAGGAGAAGAAGGGAAACGACAGGCTGGAACTTAGTGATATCTTGATATTGTTATTTTTGTCTTTGCCACATTCTCTCTACTCTAACCTGGATTTCATGCACATTGTCAAATATGATGAAAATAAAAACAGAAATATTACTGCTACATTACTCGAAGATATGTAACATGCTCCTGATACATTACTCGAGGATATGTAACATGCTACTGATACATTACTCGAGGATATGTAACATGCTACTGATACATTACTCAAGGATATGTAACATGCTCCTGATACATTACTCGAGGATATGTAACATGCTACTGATACATTACTCGAGGATATGTAACATGCTACTGATACATTACTTGAGGATATGTAACATGCTACTGATACATTACTTTAGGATATGTAACATGCTACTGATACATTACTCAAGGATATGTAACATGCTCCTGATACATTACTCGAGGATATGTAACATGCTACTGATACATTACTCGAGGATATGTAACATGCTACTGATACATTACTTTAGGATATGTAACATGCTACTGCTACATTACTCAAGGATATGTAGCATGCTACTGATACATTACTCAAGGATATGTAACATGCTACTGCTACATTACTTTAGGATATGTAACATGCTACTGCTACATTACTCAAGGATATGTAGCATGCTACTGATACATTACTCAAGGATATGTAACATGCTACTGCTACATTACTTTAGGATATGTAACATGCTACTGCTACATTATGCGAGGATATGTAACATGCTACTGCTACATTACTTTAGGATATGTAACATGCTACTGCTACATTACTCAAGGATATGTAGCATGCTACTGATACATTACTCAAGGATATGTAACATGCTACTGCTACATTATGCGAGGATATGTAACATGCTCCTGATACATTACTCGAGGATATGTAACATGCTACTGATACATTACTATAGGATATGTAACATGCTACTGCTACAGTACATTACTTTAGGATATGTAACACATTACTGATACATTACTCGAGGATATGTAACATGCTCCTGATACATTACTCAAGATATGTAACATGCTCCTGCTACATTACTCAATGATATGTAGCATGCTACTGATACATTACTCAAGGATATGTAACATGCTTCAGATAGATTACTCGAGAAAATGTAGCATGCCACTGCTACATTACTTTAGGATATGTAACACGCTACTGCTACATAACTTTAGGATATGTAACACGCTACTGCTACATTACTTTAGGATATGTAACACGCTACTGCTACATTAACTTAGGATATGTAACATGCTACTGCTACATTACTTTAGGATATGTAGCATGCTACTGCTACATTACTTTAGGATATGTAGCATGCTACTGATACATTACTCAAGATATTTAACATTCTACTGCTACATTACTATAGGATATGTGACATGTTACTGCTACATTACTTGCGGATATGTAGCATGCTACTGATACATTACTCAAGGATATGTAACATGCTCCTGATACATTACTCGAGAATATGTAGCATGCTACTGCTACATTACTCAAGGATATGTAACACGCTCCTGCTACATTACTTTAGGATATGCAACACGCTACTGCTACATTACTTTAGGATATGTAACATGCTACTGATACATTACTTGAGGATATGTAACATGCTACTGATACATTACTTTAGGATATGTAACATGCTACTGATGCATTACTCGAGGATATGTAACATGCTACTGATACATTACTTGAGGATATGTAACATGCTACTGATACATTACTCAAGGATATGTAACATGCTTAAGCGTAACTCTGTGAGATATATAAAAAAGCTGTGGTATTGTTGTGTTCCCCATAAAACCAGGTGGCTTGTACCAGACCAGTTGGTGCAGACAGAGAGAGAGTATGTGTGTTGTGGCATGTGATGTGTGCAATGCCTCCCTGCCAGTAGCTTAGTGACACAGACATGCTCCATACACACATGTTCTAACAGCCTCTAAATGGCAGCCATCCATAAGCATCCCCAGGCTGGTCGGGAGAGCATGGAGAAGTCTCACATTCATTTGAATGTGTGCTGAGCAGAGGGGGCTTATTGCAAAGTTACAGTCTGCTGTGCGTATGTGTGTGTGTGTGTGTGTGTGTGTGTGTGTGTGTGTGTGTGTGTGTGTGTGTGTGTGTGTGTGTGTGTGTGTGTGTGTGTGTGTGTGTGTGTGTGTGTGTGTGTGTGTGTGTGTGCGTGCGCCAGTAAATGTGTGTGTTTTTTTCCAGAAAAGGGGCAGCATGGGTAGAGGCAGAACCTCCCAAGCTGAGACTTCTGGGAACCCCCAGCCCTATTCTCCCTATCCTCTCCATCTCTGTCAACATGGAGGACCCCTTACATAATTTCATTTACTACGTGAATGATTACATAGCTCATTGCCTGGCCATTGTCTCGCTGATGGATTTAATTAAGTTGGGATTATTCACGGCAGGTGATATTTAATGTTTGGGATGAGAGAGCAGGAAAGAGGGCCCATGGATGGGAGAAATCCACTGTAGTATCATCTACCGTCTAGCCAGTCAGAGTTTGGATGGGGAGAAATCCACTGCAGTATCATCTACCATCTTGCCAGTCAGAGGTTGCCGTTAGATTAATGCACTTGGTGGACAGGGGTTGGAAAAGAAATGTCACCCCTGTTCTGGTTGTTAGCTTTTCTTTTTCTCTCTGAATTCTTTCCACATCATGGACTGCTGGTTCCCTTCGCATCCTGTCTGTTACTGTGTGGGGATGACTTATTTTAAGTTGGGAAGAAATAGATAGGTCAGAGGAAATAGAAGCCCTTTCACAGGTCCACATGGTACATGCTGCTCACACACCCACTGGAGCTAGCCCACCGATCTTATCAGGTCACAATCAGATTGATCAGCTTCATGCCTGGCTGAGCCCTCCACAGCTGTATAGACGCGTTCAGGTTTGAACACAAACACAGTAGAGATGGATCCCAGCTTTCTCTGCTCTGGGATTCCCTCAGCTTGTGCCTCATATGTTCCAAACACTACAGATCCTCCTCTGGGATGCCATCTTTGGCCTGGCAATGCTTCTGATTGTTATCTGGTAGAGAAAGCTTTGAATATGATTATCTGACCCGGGGCCTACTATCATTAACATTGTAATAGGGCATCTGTCAGTGTTGTGACCTGCTGCTCAGGGTTGGATGGCAGGCCCATGTCTTTCTCCCTGATTCTGGATTAGTTCATTAATTAACCCCGCTCCCCACGCTACACATTACACGCCACACGCCACACACGCGCAGAACTCATTACCTCCCCATTTGGAACACCCAACACTGTCACCTGGAGCTCATAGCTCCAAATGTACAGAGGTGCAACCTGGCAGAACCTGGCACAACCTGGTACAACCTGGTACAACCTGGTACAACTCGACACCGCGGCTTAATACAAGGCTGTACACCATAGGGGTATTGACCTTTTTTTATACCGTCCTCCCAACGAAATTAGTCAGCCATGTAAATCCGAAGAGTGCAATTCGGGAGACAACAAAACACCTGTCAGAGTCACGCATTCATTACCAGCCCTTTAATTGAAAGAGGTGGATCATAAAAGCACCTTATAATCAGCATAATAATTCACATTACGGGAAGTCATGAATATGCTGAGGGATAATGGTTTAACAGTGGCAGTAAGGATTATAATGAGGCAGCTTACACAAACTAGACTCTCACCCTCTCGTCTCTAGCGCCTGAGAACCAATGGCTATGTGCTGAATCACATGGCGGGATGGTGACGTGGCCTTCTGTTGACATAAGAGCTTTTTCCACAAATTAAATATTGTGTGTCAGTTGATTATATTCCCATATAAATAATTGGCGAGTCAGAAATGATCATTAAATCATTCTGGACTCTTTGTTGGTGTTCAAATGAGTTGTTTTCCATGGGCCATCTGTCAGTGCTATCACCTCTGTGACTAGCCTCTGACTCACACAGACAACAACGCAGCATTGTAGACTCATGCAGTTTGGCACTACATCGAATCCCCCATCTCCATCACATATCACAACACAATTACACAGTGCCGTATGAAATATAGGTGATATGAGCTTTTTAATAGTCGTAAAGATACCATGTTTGTGGAGACAGGATTTTCACATAGGCTATATGACCCGCTGCGAGTGATTGGCTTCTATTGTGCACAGCAAAATGGAAGGATACAGTGATTATATAAAACCTACTGTATATTGGCATAGTTATGCAGATGATGCTTTAACTATGGGCTCTATTCAATCCGTATTGTGAAAGTTCAACGGTGGAGCGTGAACTACATTTAAAGGCAATGTTCTGCATTAGCGGTGAACGAATAAAATGGGAACTTGCCTTTCCATTTCTATCGCACTCCAGCGATACAGATTGAGCAGAGTCACTTCCACTGAGACGTTTCAGAATGTTTGAATCAAGTCAACACTGTTTTAACCTGACCATTGAGAAGAGGACAAAGAGAGGACATCCATTCCTAGTGTGTTTAAAGGAGGAACGGGACAGCGGACTGTCAACTGGACAGGCTGTGGAGAGAGAGAGAGCCAGGGCCAGGGGAGAGGAGAGGTGCCACACTGGATTACCTGAGAGATGGAACTTCACTTAAGGTAAAGGGCAACAGAGAAAAAGTTCCCCTCACTGCACAAGAAAGAGAGTGGATACCAATTTCTGTTCCGGATTAATCTCAGAATAATTATTATGCATCTTGTATGTGAATAATTTTGAATGTGGAATAGGGGAGAGGAAGGATACATTTTGGGATTAATTTAGCCTCCAGGGCAGCCGACTGCATGCTGAGTTCCACGCCGGGGAGATGGAGGGAACCGGGAAACAGAGCATTTACAGAACAGTGGCTGAAAGATTAGAATATATGTGTGCATTTATATTGCCTTCTTTAGTGTCAGCTAAATTATTCATGTCATCCAGATCAATTCAGTCCCAATGTGTTTTCTGCCAGAGGTCATACATCTAACAGCGTTTTTCCTCTGCATTCATTTTATTTTAATATAGATCTCTTCCCTCCCTCCCGGCCGCCACCAGGCCAATAACGGGGAGCGGAATTTAAGCGACATACTGATGGCTTGACATTAATGTGTTGGTATACAGTATTTGTCATTGTTTTGCGGATCCAGACGGTGATGTGTCGTTGGGTGGATGTAGGCTTTGAATTACCAGGGTATAGACATGATAATGTCAGATGTCAGGTAGGAGGTTGATTTACAAAAGGAAACATGGGGGGGGGGGAGTATGTGATTTTTCTGGAGTGACTTTCCCTGGTGGGAAGACTGGCTGTTCATCCAGTGGGTGAGGTTTCACTAATGAGAAGCAGTAAAAGGTGTTGCAGAGGGAGACACATGTTCCAATGCACTTATAGTTACTGCTGCAGTTACATTATCCATGCTTAAATAGACAAACCATTAGAATACAATATCTTTGCAGAGCCAAAACACCGTGGTAGCTCTATGTTTTATTCAGTTTATAAGAGACGCTTTGAGCTGTACCTTAAATGTCATCAATGATGTTATCATTAGACCGTTGCAGTGGTAACTGTGCTGTGGCCTGGTCCCTGGCCCATTCAGAGCAGGGATGCCTACCTTTACCTCTAAGCCTGTGCTTAACTATATGCCTTCAGATCTCCCTGGATGTGTTTGAATCAAGTGTTAGTGTTGATTGAGCCTGCATCCCTCCCAACCTCCGACCCCTGTCCCCCTCTCCCTACCCAGTCTATATCTCGGTGGACAGCCCATTCTGAGCCATACCCACACTCCTCTCTGGCCTAGACGTGCGTGCGTGGGTGTCCTCCAGGATGTGTCTGCTGACTGCTCTGTTCATTACTCTTGACCCCAGTTTGGTCATCAGTCACTTAGTAAAACAACCCAGGGATTGGACCTGACTGAGCTGCAACACGTCCAGGGCGCACATGCTTCACATCCAATCGACCCAGCACCGCTCGCAGGCAGACACCTGATAGAAAAACCTCCACAAATCACTCTCATCTGTCCACCTGACTTTACACCTGTTCCACCGCTTTCTCTCACCCGATCGCTTTATTTCTTTGTTTCTGTCCTTTTTCTGGGTCCCTTTTCCCTTTCCCTGTCCCTTCCACCTGTCTGTATCCCTCTACCTTGTCTTCTCTTTGTCTGTGTCTATGCAATGTTACTGGGTCCTAATATAATGGGTCCTATTGCATACCACGTGGCCCTTAAACCTATATCTTTACATGGTATTATTACAGTGTAGGGAGACATACACGTGAACCTGCATATTAAAAATGATAAATATCCAACATGAAAAGTCGAAAGTAAACACGCGTGAATTATACCATTATGCTGTTTGTTGTGGTGTGAGCTGTTTATTTTAGGTCCTCTGGAATTAGCCATGTAGCTAATACTGATCAGAAACAGAAACAGGTTGAAAGGACACCTCATCGCGTCTCTTCTCTACACAAGAACAATTGTAAGACAAGAGGTTGTTTCTCTATAAATGCCTTTCCACTGTCTTATGCACAGTTCATTAAGGGGTTTAGTCAACCCAGAATGTTTGCCCTTTTACAGAATCCCTCACTTCCAGGAAAGGATGTATTTTTTTCTCTCCTCCCTCTTTCATCCAGATATCGAGGCCTCCAAGTGATAAATTCACAATTATTGATGGCTTCATATAAGCAGTGAACTTCTCCAATCGGCTCACATGGTAATTGTTACGGAAGTCATATGCATAAAATTAATTATACTGTGCAATAAGGGCCATAAATCAGTTCACTTTCAATTCACTGGAAAATGTTTCAAGGCACATGCTCTCCTCAGGGTTCAAGGTAAAATGAAAAGATCCCCCCCCCCCCTTTTTTTAACCAAATCATGAAACTAATCTGGTTGAGAAGGACAAAAATACTTCTTTTTTTTTACTGTGGTTTGTAATGGTGAAACACTTTAAAATAGCTTTTATCAGTAGAATTTATTTTTATGTTATTGGGAAAATATGATTATATGATGCATTATTCTCAGTATATTAAATGTTGTAGTCAGAACAGACGCCTCAGTACAAGTCTCTGTGGGCTTTTACCACACATAATACATCAATAATCTGAATGTAAACAAATGATACACTCGTGCTTTTTGTACCATAGATATTGCTATTAAAGACAATTGTTATGTTTATTACGTTATGAACTGTGTGCACTATGTGTAATCTGGCATTCGTGGTATAATTATCATCCACGCTCTGTCAGAGTGTTTATTGATATTTAAGACAGGAGCATTTTCTCATATGAAGAGACTTCCTGCTCCCTGAGTGTCTTTATCTGAAGGGTCCACAGTTCAAAAGGTTTCAAATAGGTGTGAGTGATGCGGGGCGCAGAGGGGAGGGGCGGGAGACTCCAGAGAGACTAATTTCAGTTAACAATTACACATGCTCAGTTCATTTATTTTCCATTGGATTATTATTTGATGTATTTGTTTTAATGACACTGTGTAATTCAGTTCCTCTCAGTGCTCTAGCCGACTGCTAGCTCCAATTACCAGCCAGTCATTTATAACGCTGGGAGACTAACAGGGAGGTAATTGACCAGATGGAATGCCTAATGACTGGTTAGACAATTATTTCCCCAGCTAGTGAGATTTGTATTTTTGGTTACTTAATTAATTAAACAGCTTTCATTTCAACAGGTCTCTCATCTCAACCAGGAAGCTCGAGTTGATGGAGAAGTTGTGGGGTTATGATAAAGTCATCATGGCATTGTGTTTGAACTGAAGTACATGCACACATCATTCTGACAAATAAATGAAACACAATTTATGTTTGTGTGGCTTTTATGAAAGCCTAGCCCTTTTAAAAATGAAAAATACCCTGCGTAGAACTTGAAAAACAATGTCATTCTAAGTGATTGTAAATGGATACACTCTAATGGTATAATGGTAAATTGTTATCAATTAAAATAGCCACTCATCACATAACAAAATAATTAGCTCCCAATATAAAGTCAAAAGACCATTGCTATGGACACATTTCCTCCATGTAATGTATTTGCAACACGCAGGTCTCCCATCTGAGAAGTAAGAATATTGTAGTCTCTGTCTTTCATGTTTTACAATAATATTAGTTTAACTGGCTAAATGAGGCCATTAATGTGAGGCTTATCAGCTAACACAAACTCTAGAGTTTAGGCCTTCAGGACTGCAGCTGCTGGTATTTTAACGAGGTGTTAGTGTATGGAGTGCCTCAGCCCTGCTCCAAGTACAATTGAATTCAAACCAATTCAAAGAAATTCAACTGAGACATGAAACATACAGTATGAGTCCCATTCCTTTGACAAATATTTGACTAAAGGCCATCTCTTGCCACTTCTTACTGAAGAATAGAGATGCCATTTTAAATAGTAGTTTGATTATAACTCAAAGTTGTCAAACAGTATTTTGTTTGTATTTTTGTCATGAGATGTTACGTTGTTCCATTCTGTTCCATCCTGTTCCAATATTACTCTAATGCATTCTGGGAAATGTGTATTTAAAAAAAACTTTCAAAACATGTAAGTGAATTATGAATTATTAACCTACAAAATAATATTTGTATGTTTCCAGACCACTGTAATAATTTAAAACTATTTTTAGGAAGATGAGTTAAAATGAGTTAAAAATGATCAGATGTAGCCTATGGGGGGCTCCCGAGATGCGCAGCGATCTAAGGCACTACATCTCAGTGCTAGAGGTGTCACTACAGACACCCTGGTTCAATTTCAGGCTGAATCATAACCGGCCGTGATTGGGAGTCCCATAGGGCAGCGCACAATTGGCCCAGCGTCACCCAGGTTTGGCCGGTATAGGTCGTCACAGTAAATTTAGTTCTTAACTGACTTCCCTATTTAAATAAAATGTTTTTTTTTAAAGAAAAGAAAAGAGATACATTATCAATTAGAATTTCAGTGGTTTCATTGAATTCAATTAGACTTCCTTTAATTCAAATTCAATTCAAATACTGCTTCCTGTGGGGTGTGGCCAATTCATATTCAACAATTGAATTAGCATTAAAGACCAATTCGCAGCTCAATACAGAATTGGTTCCAACCCTGGCAGAGACATTTAGAAGGTGCTTGAAGTTTAAATAGGGAACAAGCACACACACACACACACACACACACACACACACACACACACACACACACACACACACACACACACACACACACACACACACACACACACACACACACACACACACACACACACACACACACACACACACAAAGGTTCCAGGGATTTTCTTAATTTTTATTATTGTATACATTTTTGAATAATAGTGAAGACAAATAACACATGGAATAATGTAGTAACCAATATATTTTATATTTGAGATTCTTTAAAGTAGCCACACTTATCCTTGATGACAGCTTTGTACACTATTGGCATTCTCTAATCCAGCTTCACAAGGTAGTCACCTGGAATGCATTTCAATTAACAGGTGTGCCTTGTAAAAAGTTAATTTGTTTGAATTTCTTTCCATCTTAATGTGTTTGAGCACAAGGTAAGGGTGGTATACAGAAGATAGCCCTATCAGCTTGGAAAATTCCAGAAAATTATGTCATGGCTTTAGAAGCTTCTGATAGGCTAATTGACATAATTTGAGTCAATTGGATGTGTACCTGTGGATGTATTTTAAGACCTACCTTCAAACTCAGTGCCTCTTTGCTTGAAATCATGGGGAAATCAAAAGAAATCAGCCAAGACCTCAGAAAAACAATTGTAGACCTCCACAAGACTGGTTCATCCTTGGGAGCAATTTCCAAATGCCTGAAGGTACCACGTTCATCTGTACATCAGTCAGGAAGTTAAAGCTTGGTCACAAATGTTTCTCCCAAATGGACAATGACCCCAAGCATACTTCCAACGTTGTGGCAAAATGGTATAAGGACAACAAAGTCAAGGTATTGGAGTGGCCATCACAAAGCCATGACCTCAATCCCATAGAAAATGTGTGGACAGAACTGAAAAAGTGTGTGGGCACAAACCCACTGTCGCTGGACCAGACAGGACTGGGAAAAAGTGCTCTTCACTGACGAGTCGCGGTTTTGTCTCACCGGGGTGATGGTCAGATTTGCGTTTATTGTCGAAGGAATGAGCGTTACACCAAGGCCTGTACTCTGGAGCGGGATCGATTTGGAGGTGGAGAGTCCGTCATGGTCTGGGGCGGTGTGTCACAGCATCATCGGACTGAGCTTGTTGTCATTGCATGCAATCTCAACGCTGTGCGTTACAGGGAAGACATCCTCCTCCCTCATGTGATAGCCTTCCTGCAGGCTCATCCTGACATGACCTTCCAGCATGACAATGCCACCAGCCATACTGCTCGTTTTGTGCGTGATTTTCTGCAAGAGAGGAATGTCATGGCCAGCAGAAAGCACGGATCTCAATCCCATTGAGCACGTCTGTGACCTGTTGGATCGAAGTGTGAGGGTTGGAGCCATTCCCCCCAGAAATGTTAGGGACCTTGTAGGTGCCTTAGTGGAAGAGTGGGGTAACATCTCATAGCAAGAACTGGTAAATCTGTTGCAGTCCATGAGGAGGAGATGCACTGCAGTACTTAATGAAGCTGGTTGCCACACCAGATACTGACTGTTACTTTTGACTGACTCTTACCCCCCCTTTGTTCAGGGACACATTGTTCCATTTCTGTTAGTCACATGTCTGTGGAACCTGTTCAGTTTGTCTCAGTTGTTGAATCTCGTTATGTTCATACAAATATTTACACATTAAGTTTGTTGGAAATAAACGCAGTTGACAGTGAGAGGATGTTTTCTTTTTTTGCTCAGTTAATATATATTCTGTTTTTGCCATCCAATATGTAAAAAGTAGATAAATATTGTTTTGAGGGGCACTTTCACTGGGGGAGCACGTATGTGCAGGTGCTCTGACTTTTTGTAGATCCCTATCTGTGCACGTGCCTGACTGACAGGCTTCCACGTATGGGAATCTCATAGGCCTCTATGGCTGCTCAGCTCTGAGAAAAGCAGGTGTTCAGGAATGGGATTTCTGATTTTTTTTTTTGAATCTATTAATTGTTTGGAAGGGTAATTCAAGGTATCACTTAAGGTGTCGTGATCATGAATAGCTTAACTCCGGTAGGACATTTACTCAGTGTGTGAAACTACATCCTATGACATCAACGGCATCACCCCCCCCCCATCCATTATTAAACATATTTATGGGCCACTTTGGATTAAATGTGTTGCCAACTTTGCTCCGCTTCATAATCCTCTGACACAAGCATTTAAAGCTGGCTAAAGATCTTATAAACTCTTCCATTTTCTTAATGACACAATTTAACGGATTACTTCAAACCCTGTCATTCACTTCCCCTAGAAAGGAAACAAATGCCAAAGGATCTATAAAAGTACCCGTTTTAAGGTGACACATTTCCGTCAAAATTGGATGATGCCTATCTAATGTAGATCGCCTAACAGAATGTGTGGCTCTGTTGTGTAGGGAGTGTGATTACGTGTTGGCCGTAAAGTGAGTCAAGTAAATCATGTCAATTCAAAAAATGCTTTGTTCCAATGATTCATGTGCGCCCTGATTTTATGGGGGATCCGTATGAAAAGTGAATGATGCATTCTTTTATTATTGCATTCAAAATGTTTAGCATTTAACATGAATGTTAAAGCCGCTATTTAATCATACATGGCAGCTGTGTAATTTGTCATTTAATTCAGACACATGCAGGGCTGCTGTGTCAATACCACAGGGGCTGGGCTTCTACAAAAGGCATGAACACCTCATCTCTTAAATGAAAACAATGAAATGAAGCAGCGATTTCTCAGAGTGATTGTCACATGGTTTATGTGGGCTGGTTGCACGGTGCAGCAACGAGGTGCACACCCTGTCAGGGCCCCCAATAACTGCAAGGTCTTCTAGAAGTTTTGCGAAATGTAGACACGTTATATTGTTTGTCCTCAACTGAACAACATGTCTCTCTATCTGACGAAGACAGGCACATAGTGCACACAAATGCAAGGCGAAGCAAGGCATTGGGTTAACCTGTCACACCACAGCCACTCAACTCTGGTGACTAATACTGTATGTGATGTCACACAAACAAAGCAAGCCAGAAAAATGTGTTTCTATGCAAACTACTGTGCTGAATAAGCAATAGGGATTTACCAGAAACGCAATTCAAAGAATGAAGATAAACTAGGGACCATTTAAGGGAATTGTGTGGATTGTGTGCGGTCTGCAAATCTGCACATCCATGCTGTGGTTATTACTACCGTCTTATATTGTTCTGAACTAAATGGCAACACTTGTTCCTATAAAACAGGCAGTTTTACACCATGTTGTCATAGTAAGCTTTTATTTGACTGCGATAACAGTGTTGGGAATTCATCAAAAGCATTTACAACTCTCAGTAACTCATGAATGTCTCTTGCCAGCTGCAGGGAAACCTGTTAAATAGTGCCCTGCTGTCAGCCAAGTTCCACTTCTCTAATATCACAGGGTACAACACAACCATTTTGATCAAAGAGTTTTCTAAGTGGGAGAGGATAGGGCCGGGCTTCAATCCGATAGCGCTTTGTCTGCTATGCACCTTTTAAAGGGAATGTTCCAGCGTTAGCGGAGACCGCATTCACGGTAAACTCTGCATATGCTGCTCAATCGGAAATTACCTTTAAATGTCAAGCACTATAACACGGATCTACTTCTAATCGGATTGAATCCTGGCCTAGGTCAGACACCATTCACAATAAAGACAGAGGAGAGAGCAGAGCAATAACAATAGATAAGAAGTTACATCTAAAAACCATTGTACGATTATGGGAGGGTGATGCATAAGACAGGCTCAATGGTATGTGTGCAATGTATGCACACAATGCAGCCAGTGGGAGGAATGGGGATTGTTTGAGAGAGAGAGAGAGAGAGTGAGCCCTGACAGTAAATCTCAGTAAGACAAAAATAATGTTTGTCCAAAAATGGTCCGGTTGCCAGGACCACAAAAACAAATTCCATCTAGACACTGTTGCCCTAGAGCACACAAAGCACTATACATACCTTGGCCTGCACATCAGAGCGACAGGTAACTTCCACAAAGCTGTGAATGATCTGAGAGACATGACAAGAAGTGCCTTCTATGCCGTTGAAAGGAACATATAATTCAACATACCAATTACGATCTGGCTAAAAATACTTGAATCAGTTATAGAACCCATTGCTCTTCATGGTTATACGGTCTGGGGTTCGCTCACCAACCAAAAATTCATACAATGGGACGAATACTAAATTGAGGCTGCATGCAGCATAAACAACATAAAACACCAAATAATGCATCAGAGCAAAATTAGGCCAATACCATCTAATTATCAAAATCCATAAAAGAATCACATAATGTGATTAAATTCTACAACCACCTAAAAGGAAGTGATTCCCAAACCTTCCTTAACAAAGCCATCACCTACAGAGAGATTAACCCGGAGAAGAGTCCCCTAAGCAAGATGGTCCTGGGGCTCTGTTCACAAACACAAACACACCCCACAGAGCCCCAGGACAGCAACACAATTAGACTCAACCAAATCATAAGAAAACAAAAAGATAATTGCTTGACACATTGGAAAGAATTAACGAAAAAACAGAGTAAACTAGAATGCTATTTTCTTTCCACCTTTATTTAACTAGGCAAGTCAGTTAAGAAGAAGTTCTAATTTTCGATGATGGTCTAGGAACGGTTTAACTGCCCTGTTCAGGGGCAGAACGACAGATTTTTACCTTGTCAGCTCAGGGATTCGATCTTGCAACCGTTCAGTTACTAGTCCAACATTCTAACCACTAGGCTACCTGCCGCCCTTATTTGGCCTACACAGAGAGTACACAGTGGCAGAATACCTAACCACTGTGACACAAGAGAAAACAGACTATGTGCACACTGCCCACAAAATGAGGTGGAAACTGAGCTGCACTTCCTACACTTCTGGCAAATGCATGACCATATTAGAGACACATATTCCCTCAGATTACACAGACCCACAACAAATTCGAAAACAAACCCAATTTTGATAAACTCACATATCTATTGGGTGAAATACCACATTGTGCCATCACAGCAGAAAGATTTGTGACCTGTTGCCAAGACAAAAGGCCAACCAGTGAAGAACAAACATCATTGAAAATACAACCGATACTGTATTGACAGTGCCTTTTAGAACAAGGCTTGTAATATTTTGTTATGTTACAGCCTTGTTCTAAAATTGATTAAATAAATACAAATCCAGAGCAATCGACACACGATACCCCATAATGACAAAGCGAAAACAGAAATACCGTATTTACATAAGAATTCAGACTCTTTGCTATGAGACTCAAAATTTAGCTCAGGTGAATCCTGTTTCCATTGATCATCCTTGAAATGTTTCTACAACTTGATTGAAGTCCACCTGTGGTAAATTCAACTGATTGGACATGATTTGAAAAAGCACACACCTGTCTATATAAGGTCTCACAGTTGACAGTGCATGTCAGAGCAAATACCAAGCCATGAGGTCAAAGGAATTGTCCGTAGAGCTCCGAGAGAGGATTGCGTCGAGGCACAGCTCTGGGGAAGGGTATCAACATTGTCTGCAGCATTGAAGGTCCCCAAGAACACAGTGGCCTCTATCATTCTTAAATTGAAGAAGTTTGGAACCACCAAAACTTTCATAATGCTGGCTCTCCAGCCAAACTGAGCAATCCGGGGAGAAGGGCCATGGTCAGGAAGGCGACCAAGAACCCGATGGTCACTCTGACAGAGCTCTAGAGTTCCTTTGTGGGAGAAACTTCCAGAAGGACAACCATCTCTGCAGCACTCCACCAATCAGGCCTTTAAGGTGGATTGCCAGACGGATGGCACTCCTCAGTAAAAGGCACGTGACAGCCCGCTTAGAGTTTGCGAAAAGTCACCTTAAGACTCTCAGACCATGAGAAACAAGATTCTCTGGTCTGATGAAACCAAGGTTGAACTCTTTGGCCTGAATGCCAAGCTTCACATCTGGAGGAAACCTGGCACCATCCCTACGGTGAAGCATGGTGGTAGCAGTATCATGCTGTGGGGAGTTTTTCAGTGGCAGGGACTGGAAGACTAGTAAGGACCGCGGCATAGATGAATAGAGCAAAGTACAGAGAGATCCTTGATGAAAACCTGCTCCAGAGCGCTCAGGACCTCAGACTGGGGCATAGGTTCACCTTCAAACAGGACAACAACCCTAAGCACACAGCTAAGACAACGTAGGAGTGGCTTCAGGACAAGTCTCTGAATGTCCTTGAGTGGCCCAGCCAGAGCCCAGCCAGAGCCCGGACTTGAACCCGATCGAACATCTCTGGAGAGACCTGAAAATAGCTGTGCAGCAACGCTCCCCATCCAACCTGACAGAGCTTGAGAGGATCTGCAGAGAAGAATAAGTGAAACTCCCCAAATACAGATGTGCCAAGCTTATAGCATCATACCCAAGAAGACTTAATGCTGTAATCGCTGCCAAAGGTGCTTCAACAAAGTACCGAGTAAAGGTTCTGAATACTTATGTAAATGTGATATTTAAATTTGTATTTGTAATAAATTTGCCAAATTGTATAAAAACATGTTTTTGCTTTGTCATTATGGGGTATTGTGTGTAGATTGATGAGAAAAAAACAACAATTTAATCCATTTTAGAATAAAGATGTAACGTAACAAAACGTGGAAAAAGCCAAGGGGTATAAATACTTTCAGATGGCGCTGTATGTTTATTTATTTGCACATAATATGTCGTTTGAAATGTCTTTATTGTTTTTGGAACTTCTGTGAGTGTAATGCTTACTGTACATTTTATATTGTTCATTTCACTTTTAATTGTCTATTTCACATGCTGTGGCAAAGTCAACATATGTTTCTCATTTAAAAAAAAACCTTAAATGTAATTGGAGAGAGAGAGAGAGAGAGGAATAAATATGTGGAGGTGGACATGAAGATGTCTTTACAGTATGGCTAATTTCCTTAATGAATGCCCTTGTCTCTGTGATCCGGTCATGGACCGCCCTCTCACCCTGTAACAGTGAATTGAGGGACCACCCAGGAGGACCTGCATGCAAGAGTCCAGGTGCGGTCCAAGGTTTCACAGGCAGGTACTGTACCCCTGTCAGGGGTTCAGAAGTTCATGCTCTGGCCAATAGTTAGCAAGCCATATTGACAGCTGGATATACTCTACGGTCTGATCTGCCATCAATGCACTGTAACAATCTAAAAGGATGCTGACTAAGGAGCACAGAGATCAGATGTAATTCTTCTACACTACGTCAGTGCATGTTTGAATTAAACATTTGCACTCAACAAAACAATGTTTACCAGGTGAAGCAAAATAAAAGTCAAGTTGTATTTTTGAGGGGAATTGAGGGGAATCTCTACAGTATTCATTGAAAATGGATGGCAACAAGATGGGAAAATGATCAGGGAAGTAATACCTAATGCACGTGGGTTATGCCAAGTGTGTTTGCTTATTATTTTCATATTTTGAAATTGTCAAGCTGCTAATGAGATGCAAGTTGGATGTTAACTGCCGTTATAAGCTGGAGATGGCGTAAAATTCTGTGAAGAAAACATTTGCCTTTGCTTGTCTACACAAACAAACAGAATCATCTTGGAAAGAATAGTATATGATCAGATTATACATTCAGAGTCTCAGACTCATTTGACACGTGGCCCTAATGTGACCCTTGGATTTTAATGGAGCATCAACGATTCGTCTAAATTATTCTGCCTCTTCCCAACACTCACAAATTGCCGAAACCAATGGAAATGACTGTCTTGCTGCCAGTACACATTGGCTTTTCACTCTCGAAAAGGGAAGGAAACAGGCCAAATATGCACCAAAGCCAAGCTATTGGTGGAGCTACTCCAGAGGGCTATTAAAAACTTTTCAGTCAAATGCTGATTTGCCTGAGTGGATCACAACACCATAGAGAGAGGGGGAGAGAGAGAGAGAGGGGAAGGGAGAGAGAGAGCAAGAGCGAGCGAGAGGCAGGCAGCTTGGCCTCCCTGTTTGGCCACTCTAATTTCATGACTGGTTAACATTCATTACAGAGTGAATTCCCTTTCACTGATAGGATGGGGGCCAGGTGGGGGGTAATGTGGCAGAGGGAGGGACGGGGGGGGGGGACAAAGGGGAAAAGGTTTTTATTAATGTGACCCTATTCATTACACAGTCTTAATTCAGCCAAAGAAATAACATACAATGTCTGAGAGCTCTAGAGACCAAGACTTCATTTAAAAGGCTACATCGATGGCCCTTGCTCATTCTGCTGGTCTCTCTCTCTCGCTCTCTCTCTCTCTCTCTCTGTCTCTCTCTCGCTCTCTCTCTGTGTGTGTGCCTCACATTATGTGATTCTAATTTCATTATATAACCCCCCAGACGCAGTATAGATGCTGGAGGGTGTGTTTGTGTGTATGTGAGTAGGGAGTTAACTTGAGTGTGTGTGTGTGTGTGTGCATATGTGTGTGTATGCGTGTATGGATGGGTCCCCAGTCTCTGTGGGGGTGTGTCCAGTTGGAGGGGTGTCACAGGGGTACCCCGACATCTGCCTCTCCTTTGGACGACGGCGAACACAAAGGCCATCAAAGTGACAGAGGTTAAGTCAATCCACGACAGACCAGCTGCTCCCCCCCCCCCACACACACAGCACACACACCATGCTTACCTATTCATACCCTGCCCACACACACACCCTCCTTAACCATTCATAGCCCTAAGCAGAACGCCCTCCAACCTGCTTGATGGATTGACCCTAATATCATTACCTTAAACATTTAACAAATTTGACAAAATCTCATTCCATCTACACACTTAAAATCATATACAGTAAGTCTCCTTGGCCTTAATTGATTTATCAAATTTGCTGCAATAGGATTTACATACAGTTCCATCTCACAAAGGAGGAGCCATGGATGAGAAAATCAATTATGCCCTAAACTGTTAGCTGTTTAGTTAACCAAGGGGATGAGCCAAGCATGCATGTGTGTTAAATCAACTGCATGCAGGGGACATTGCAATTGGCAGGATAAGGAGAATAGAACTGGACTTTAACATGGACAAGCCCTCAGGGTCCTGACGCTCTCCAACAGCATGTACTTTTAAAGGATTTATTCCCTATGAAGATGATGCCATATGCTGAAAATAAAACAACTACTATTCTAAAGCTTCTAGATTGTTTTACTAAAAGACTCCAACATTTAGATCAGACTCCAACATTTAGATCACTCTCCAGATGATTTAAAAAAGATTGTCTCTGCTGACAATGCTTTGTGGACATACAATATAATACATCCACTTGTAAATGAATCACAGCAAAGTAAGTTGCAATATATTTCAGCCTACAGTACATACTTTTTCCCCTCAGAACTATATATATATATATATATATATATATATATATATATATATATATATATATATATATATATATATATATATATATATATATATATATATATATATATATATATATATATATTAAATGTTGTCTAATTAAAATAGCTTGAGGACTGTAGATTTCAGACTGAGTTTCATACACATCTACAGTATAATCGCTATCTAACCTGTAATAGCGCCACCTGTGGGACACAGACATTCTCTTGTGAATGAGCATCCACTCCTCAATTACATTTCCAGGATTTGTCTTGTAGTAACAACAGCATTAGATCTTAAGTAATCAGAGTGGCAACATTTAATATCCTCCTGTTTTGTGTAAGTATCCGAAGCTCTATAAATAATTTGTGTTGCAGTTCACTTTCCTTTACTGTCTCTCCTTGCCTAGAGAGAAACACCACATTAAATGAAAACTGGGAACATACACTCTGCTATATAAAAAATTACTGAATAACATTTCATTTTTTTTTGTACAACAAATAGCTACGACAATTTTAGTCACAAATGATCAATCTGGCACTGCAGTTAACATATTCAACTCATTACTAGGTTTATCCCACAGTCGGCTCATCTAATGTGCATTTTAACCAGTGTCATACTATTGATTTATTGCACGTAATAAATTGTTTAAATTGATTTCAAATATCAAATGCTGTGTGCCACACACACTAACTCATAGACTGAACGTTATAACAAAGTTAGTTTTGGCACAGAAATTGTCATTGAAATATGAATTTAATAAAATGTCACATTTTGAGGAGAGAAAAATGAAGTGAATTTACAAGAACAATTGTCTATTAAAAGAATAATTGATTTTTGTCGCAACTTATCATTTGTCTAGAGATAATGTATCATGAGTCTGGAATCATACAAATATCAATCAGTGTTTTGCACAAAATCTATTACTATTTTTCTCACTCTAAGAAGGTATTGTGCCCTCTCGTAATGTGAAATGCACCTGTGCCTGAATAGAATTCGACATTTATTTACCAGAGAAAGACAACACAAAAAAACATCATTATACTGTATATAGGATATAGGCTTTTTTTGTCAACTCCCAAAAAAAACTAAGGCCGATAATTATAATTAACGAAGAATGAGACCAATGCCTCCTAAACACAAACATAACATTATACTGATTATGAATATCATTGGGATTTGTTTTCTATCGGCTAATGATGACGTGATTATGATATAGATTTCCCCTTCATTTAGGATCACTTTTATTGCGGCTCGTGTTTTACCTCTTTGCCAGATAATGGTGCTCGTTATTATAACACATGACCATCACCTACAGCAGGGTTCTGCAACTGAAAATGAAGTAACAGGGTTGATTTACTATAACAGGGTTGATTTACTATAACAGGGTTGATGATTTCATCTTAAATCAGCCATGAATCCCCATGTGACAGGGGGAAGCTTGTTGTGTACAACAGGGAGTGGCAATCGAATAAAAGCTACAGCAAAAACATGCCATTGTTAAAACATTTTGTAGCCTGTCTATCTATGAATAACAGGGTTGACAGTGTCATGCTCCACTCGCTTCGTTTCCCAACACAAAACACCGAAATACTGCCAAAAAGATGAGAACCAGCTCGTCCTGGATTTACACTATGATTTGACGACCAGATGTTCAGTGTTTTTTGAAATATATATATATATATATATATTTTTTTTTTAAAGGAATAGTTTCATCATATTAAATCGAGAGTTCAGTTCACATAACAAGGTTGACCTTCAAAATAAGTGGCAGACATCAATGAATCACTAATCACATTAAATAAATAATTGATGTTCAGGAATGACTTTGTCAAGGCAACAAAAATAACCAGGACAGTACAAGGATGGTTAAAACTTGGAGAAATGTTGGGGTTCAGTGGGTGCAAAGAGGGACATGTAAAAATGTTGAATTTTGTCACCTTAGCAAACCTCCATTCATTTCAAAAATCTGATTTATTAAATGATCCATGTGGTCTATATTAAAGAGCACTTCATTTCATGTGATATGCTTTTAAAATGCAATATTGGTGCATAATATCTACTTAAAATATCAAAGGGCCCTCTTTTCGTGGAATGACCATACTACTAGGGTACTACTAATATTTAGACCGACTACTACCCTAACTGTTAATAATAATAATCTGAAATACAATCAAAACAATAGAATCATCCTTGTAATATAAATCATACATAATACAATTAATACAATTAGATTTATCAATGAAGAAATCTCCGGCAGTTTATCACTCAAAAGGCCAAGTTCACACAGTCAACTCATTTAACCTCTGTCACATATGAGATATTAGTTCCTTTAAATATTTGGTCACGCTCATAGATGACAGTAGTTTCCCGGTAACAAAGCGGTTCGTTGATGAGCTATCATTTAGCTGGCTGATCTGTAATCCGTCAGGAGCCACAACAACAACCTCCCCTCACCAACCTCCCATTGGTTCTGTGAAGCTGGCAGGTGACACACAGGTCTCCATGGCAATGATCTTTATACCCAGAAAGTCATGAGATGACAGCATCTGACAGGATTGCATAATTGAAGGCCTGATCCATGGAAATCAATGAAGACGGAATGTCTAAATGACCTATTTGTTGACGTTCTTAACTCCTGTGGTCGTAATCGGGGTCTTTTCCCTTTTCTCAGATCTGGCTGTGTGACCCTATTGATAGGTCAAATCCTGTGACTGTATCTGTGACTGTTCCCACCAGGTCAACACTGTATGGTGGCTGTCTTCCACTGTTGACAATTGACATGCCATATTTCCCACATTAGCCAATCCAATAATGATTATAGGGACTGTTTCCTGGGAGTGAGTTGAAGAGCTGTCCATTAAATGAATATCACACGAGGGGAGGAGTATGTTGTGACACAGGCTGACCTCTGGAGATCGCTGTGACTACATACCATAAGTATTCACCCCCCTTGATCTTTTCACATGTTGTTGTGTTAAAAAGTGAGATTGAAATAGTTTAAATTTAGATTTTTTTTGTTGTTGTCATTTATACTTTATGTCAAATACTCCATAATGTCAAAATGAAAAGAACGTTCTAGATTTTTGAAAAGAAATGAATGCAAATTCAATAACTAAAATATAGTTTTTGCATTAGTATTCACCTCCTTTGTTTAGGCAATGAAGCTTGTTGTGTACAACAGGGAGTGGCAGTTGATGGCCTAGGAACAGTAGGGAGGATGGCAGATTTGTACCTTGTCAGCTCGGGGGGTTTGAACTTGCAACCTTCCGGTTACTAGTCCAATGCTCTAACCACTAGGCTACCCTGCCACCCCATCTCTTTAATCAAGGCCACGTTTATAATTGTGCTGTGGATGATGCGTTAAACCACCCAGACACATCAAAGATACAGTCGTCCTTGTAAACTGAGCTGCATGACAGGAAGGAAATTGCTCAGGAATGTCACCATGAGGGCATTGTTGCAACTCCACTAACATTGTAGTTATTCCACAATAATGACCTGAATGACAGAGTGAAAAGAAGATACAAATACACAGAAGAAAAGTATTCCAAAACGTGCATCCCGTATGCATCAAGGCACTAAAGTAATAACGCAAAAAAAAAAAAAACACAGCGAAGGAATACACTTTTTGGCCTAAATGCAAATCCCTATGTTTGGGGCAAAAAAATTCTTGACAGCGGCAAAGAATGGGGATAAAAAGAAACGAGATGGAGCTAAGGAAAAATCCTGAAGGAAAACCTGGTTCTTTCTGCTTTCCACCAGTCTGCTTAACACGTTGCATTTCGAATCACGTGACAGACAACTTTAGCATTTTAGCTAATTAGCAACTTTCTTGTTAGCTAACCCTAACCCCAACCTTAACCCTATAACTACTTAACTTTAGCTAGCATGTTACCTAACCCTAACCTTAACCCTGCCCTAACCCCGTAGCCACGGGAAGTAGTTTGGGATTGGGGGTGCTGCAGCACCCCTACTCTCTGCGGCTATGCCTAACCCCAATCTTAATGTTAGCCACAACAAATTGGAATTCGTTACGAAGAAAGTCATGTACTGGACACAAATGCGCTATGAAGAAAATCATGTACTGGACACAAATGCGTTATGAAGAAAATCATGTACTGGACACAATTGCGTTATGAAGAAAGTCGTGTGATGGACAAGAAAAAATTGCTTTTTTTTTTCAAATAAATAATTTTTGTCTATTTCATAATAATATGTATATCTGTTGAGTCGATAGAATCAGACGATTTACCATCCTTCATGACATTCAGTATATTCAGTAACCATGGCCAACTGTGTCTGACCAGCAATACATGGATACAGTGTTAAACAATTACACTCATGGGAATTGGCCTATAAGGATAGGGATAAATGGAAATGTTTCTCGCATGAAAATGCATAAGCATGGTAGCAATTGAAAGGGAAACCTATTAGACCAAAGGTGAGGACACAACAGTTCACCTGACACTAAGACTGAATCCAAACATTACACTGTTGATGTTATGTGCATTTTACATTTACTGTACTTTTCTCAGAATTTGTTGATAACGAAATCTGAAAATACTCTGGATACATTCAATAACATGATAAGAGTATTGCTGGAAAATGTGGGGTTGTTGCAACATAAGACAAATAAATTACAAATATTTGAGTGAGATGTCTCACTGGTGTCTCCAAGTGGTCACACTATAAAAAGCTGTGCCGTTGAGGAACTCGAGCAAGGACACTTGTAGTTGTTTCGTTTGGAACACAGCCCTGCATCCCCGACAATCACACAATTATTGTTAAAATTATCAAATACATTTGATTTGATTTGATTTGATGCGTTGTTGTTTACGCAATCCAAAAATGGTCCATTATAAATCGCAATCTGGGTCAGGTGGGCATCATTTCAAAAACCTGTTGTCGTGCCAACATGACTAGCTCATTTATAAAATACAATATTACAGTGTTAAGCTTTCACAAGGCAATTCAGAGAAACAGAGCCTGATGTTGCTGCTCATAGAAAGGAGTTACGGTTCAGGTGTGCGTCCCGTGGCGAAATTTCTTCAAAATAGACAAACATAGGCTCGTTCCATTCAGAACAACCCAGAGTATGACGCCATGTCATCTTGTCACTGTATATCAAACATAGTGATCCTAAACGTCGACACTGTATATGATGTGAGTTTTGTGATATGGAAATGTGAAGTATACATTTGGATTCAAGGGTCTTTGGCTTGCTTGTATGACATCAAAACGGAATTTATTCTAATCCTCAACGTCTCATCTTTTAAAATACATATTTCTCTTCATTTACAGCGTTTCCCTTTTACTCAGACAGCAACGATAAAAATCATTATTTTACTAGGCAAGTCAGTTAGAAACTAATTCTTATTCACAATGACCACCTACACCAGCCAATTCTGGGCCAATTGTGCTCAGCCCTGTGGGACTCCCAATCACAGCCAGTTGTGATACAGTCTGGATTATGAACCAGGGTGCTTATTGTGCCATCTCTAACACTGAGATGCAGCGCCTTAGACTGCTGTGCCACTTGGGAGCGCAAATTGCCCATTTTCAACCCATATACAGGTACGAGTGTAAAGGGCTACCTGTTGCCCTAATATTGTTTTCTGTGCAGTAGATATAATGTTGGCTCATTCAGGGACAGATGTGATAATAAAACCACATCATGTTACACCAGGAAAAACATTTTATCAGAGTTCCTTGAAATAAACAAAGTCCCCTCCATCGCCCCATGTCTACCTCCTTCTCTCCTCAGCAGCAGCCGATAGGCTGAGGAGAGTGAGCCGAAGAAGTCACACTGAGTCTTCAAATATACTTCCCAAGCGGTTCCCTAACTACAGACACACTTTGATGTGGATGGATGTTCATCACGAGAGCATGGTCTAAAGCAAACACATCTGGCCAAACGAGACAAATAGAACAGGGCCCAGTTTCCCAAAAGCATCTCAAGGCTAAGTTCACCGTTAGAACAATAGGATCCTAGGGTTCTTAGATGAACTTAACCTTAAGAGGCTTTTGGGAAACTGGATCAGGTCAACAACAAGTTCATGGACAATTTTGTTACATAGAAAATAAATGGTGAGAAAACATTCCAATACTTATTTCATATTGGAAAACATTTTACACGTCTGAAGTTGTCCCTTCATCTTTCAAAGGCCTTTATAGTAAGCACGAAAGCCCAAGAGCTGGGCTTGCACCTGCCACGCGTCATCCACAGTCATAGCAGTGGGAAGTAGGGGTGCTGAGGGTGCTGCAGCACCCCTTGAAAAAACTGATTCCAAAATATATATAAATAAATAGTTTATAAACATCTATATATGTTCCTCACAAAAGTAGCACGCTGGGATTTTCCACTCAGTACCACCTACACTAAATAGGGGTGGCAGGTAGTCTAGTGGTTAGAGTGTTGGGACAGTAACTGAGAAGTTGCTGGATCGAATCCCTGAGCTGACAAGAGAAAAATCTGTGATTTTACCCCTAAGTAAGGTAGCTAACCCACTGTTCCCTGGGCGCTGAAGACGTGGGGGGGTAGAAGACAATACAGTCCAGCTATAGGCAGCCCCCCTGCACCTCTCTGATTCAGAGGGGTTGGGTTAAATGCAGGAGACACATTTCAGTTGTACGACTATACAGTCTACTATATAGTAGGATGGGAGACCACTGTAGGTGGTTTGCATCCTTTCCCCTCCAGAGTGAAGTCAGTATGTCCAGCTACAGGTCAGATCTTTCATGAGGACGTTAATATCTCAGGGGGGTCACAGAAAACACTCGCTTGGAACACTTTCAAACAGAGGTCAGTCCTGCAATAATATTTTCCCCTTGTGACATTAGCCCGTTCCCCGAGCGGAGAGGCCATCTGTAAGATGTAATTCCCAAGCTGAGTAAACTTCTCAGAAGAGAGAGGGGGAAAGGATGACGCGCAGAAAGAAAGGCTCTGATATCTTTCTCAATGTGGATAGCTGTGCTTGTGGTTGTGCAGAGTCACAGTTAGTCTGTATTTTTTGTATAGATTGATGTGTGTTAATACAGTGACATGCCATTTACGTTTGTATTCTAGTGCAACATGATACTGTAGCTAGGTGAATTAGTGTGTGTGTGTTTGTGGGTTTATCCACGGGCTCAGATTGTAGCTGAACTTGAGGGTCTGTTCAGCAGCCTCCTCATATTGTCCTCATCTCTTGTTTCTCAGCTGCTTGATCAAAACCCTCTGGTTTGGATGCTTGAGTAGAGATTAGCCCTCTCTCAGCAATGAGCTGCTCCTCAAGAGGCACACACTCATCACACACCCACAAACACACAGACAGATTTTGAAACAGCCGACACATGTAGCCAAACCTTCTGCTTCAGTGGAACACATCAACTCTGTTATTCCTGCTTTTTATCTAACATTTTTCATTGTAGGAATCAGTGTATCATTTGCCCTGAAACTGTTAACTCCACAAGCCAATAGCAGGAGAAGGAGTGAGGGGCTTTTAGAGAGGAATGTATCTGAAAGACTGACTTTTCCAGTGGAAGGGGGGGAAGGAGAGGGAGCGGTGAGCTGTGTGTTGTATGAGGGGTGTGAGAGAGTGTTTGATGTGGGAGGTCTCCCCCTCGTCCTGCTGGGCTGCTCCCTAAGACCTCTCATTAAGCGTGTCATCAAAGGCCCTCTAGCCAACCAATCATAACATTAGCGCTGACATTACCACACAGACACAAGTTTCCTCTGGGCTGTCCACAAACATGTCTGTGCTGAACGCTGAGTTGACCAAGTCATTCTTTCCTGCTGCAAGTGTAGGGGGCCATGCTATTCCTGCTATTCCCGCAGAACAGCAAGCCCTGGCCTGGCTGGTTCCCGGAGCTGCAGTCATATAAACACACTGACAGACATACGCTATCACATGTACATTGAACTGATGCACCAGCTCACCACCAAACACACACAGTTATGCACGTGCTCATGCTGGCACACAAATGAGCTTAGATAGTCATCCATTCACAATGTGCATACACCTGCACACACACATTTATAAATTGGGCTGTTTGGGCAGTGTTAGCGTGTTCTTTGAAGCATTGTCCTTGATTAAAGCAACAGTGACTGCACAGGGGATCAAGTGACAGGAGGAGTGCAGAGATGACTGTCCTCTCTCCTCCCCATATATTACCCTCCTCTCTCCATCGTCCCCTACCCCCCCCCCCGCCACACACTCCATCACGCGTGACCCCCATCTCCTGTCCCAAGGTCAATGGGTCTCCCGTGGCTACCTTGCTTTTAAGCCATCAGACACCCCCATGGGGCACATGAGGGAGATCTATCTGTGTCACCCTCCTCCAGGTGATCCCTGGGTAATGCACTGAAGGACATGAGTGCACCGATCAGCTCGGACCTACAAGGGGCTGCGCCACACTCCGACACACTCTCCACCCCCTTTTGGTGGGCAATTACAGGCAGGGCTGCCACCGCCATGGGAGAGGCAAACCAATTAGAGAGTGTATTTGCCGTTAAAGGACACTTCTACTGACAAACCTGGCCATAGGGTCGCATGTTTATTATGTCATCTGCTACCACACGGGGGCCATTATTACTGATAAGTGTCACAGTCTGGAGGTCATTGATGGAAATGGGATTCCGTTTTGGCCTCTGATTCTACATGCCCCCTGATTATGCCAATGGCTATCCTGAGTGGTTGATTAGGATCATTTGTCTGAGATTCATATTTGATTCTGGCCCATCACTTATCCCTTTAAAAGGGTATTAACAAATGTCCTGCAAACGTCATTGAAGGACGGACAGGAAAGACAAGAAAGGTCAGCGAGTGATTGTTTTCCTCATAGTGTTCACATAAGCTCTTCACAGAAGATAGATCACATACATACATTAGAGTGTGTGGGTCTTGAAGGTATCTAGCTACACATCTCTGTCTTATCCCTCCAGGCTGTTGGCCAGAAGTCTATTTGGAAGACAAACCCAGAGTCTCAAAAGGGTTTGCGTTGTTTCCACACAGAACTCCCTGTGTACGTGTACGTGTGTGTGTGTGTGTGTGTGTGTTTGCGCTGCTCCAATGCACATTTAAAAGGTGATTAACCAGCAGGAGGTGTCCACCAGGGGAGCCATGAGTTTCACACCATTACCAGTCCTGTCTACATTAACACTTTACTTACCAAAGATCTAATGATTATGAACTGCAGTTAATAGGAGTGAGGCATTCTTATTTTCTCTAGAGGATAGCAAGCAGTAATAACAGATTTGACTGCTTGTGGAAAGTCCTGAACATTTGAGCCCAAACGGAGCAAGACACTTGGTCCTTGGGTTGGAAAGATTGGAAGCAAGAGTTGGTTTAGAGCCACCCACTTAAGTGCATAGGGCCCTATTCACTGAGAGCAAAATTCAGACCCGAGTTACACGAGTGTAAATTGAACTTTACTCCCTTTCTATGCACTTTTCTTTCCACTCCTATTCTGACCTTGAACTTAAGATGGGGAGATGGCCAGTGCTCGTGAGGTACGGCGGTGTCTACAGATACGCTGCGTTCTGAAATTGACTTGATTCCCTAATAGTTCCACCAACTTTACGTGTGAGGAGACCATGAATAATGTTGAGTGAACCTGCCGGTTCCAAGTGGAAAAAGCATCTACTTCATTTTTCCCTAAAGAAATAACAGCATTCTCCATGCAGTGTAGTTTACTAATTGATAAAAGCTATTGATAAGAGCTAATGTAGGTTAATTAGTCATTTGTTTAGAGAAGGGGATTGTAAATACACATAGCAATTGTTTTAGATGATGTGTCCTTATGATCCCTGGAGACGAATGTGAAACCAGTCACATGGAGCAAACTGAAAATGATATCAACATGACATGTATTGCGGCCCCTTTTCCACAGTGAAGTAGGCTATATAGTTGTGACGATATTCCGCATTTTAATTGAATGCCCTCATAATTTGAGGGGATGAAATTTGGAGACCCAAGCTATAGGCTTCTGTAGCGCTGAACCTGCTGAGTTGATTTAAAGTTTTAATTATATGCTCAGGCTTTTCTCAGTTTTATATTACAATTTGTATCATGTTAAATAATAGCCACTATCGGGAGCCACCGTCAGTAATAACCACATACATTTATAACTGTCACTTCAGTGTTAGTTTCCTTCCATTTCTAGCCTCCATTTTGCATGATCCATATTTTTCTTTCCTCTGTCACGACTGTGCTGTTGTTCCTGAGGGTCGATAGCCATACTGGATCATATTAGGCTGACGTTAGGCTAACTTTTATTGCGTATTTGAAGAGTTATGGAACTCAGATCACACATAGCAGTTTAAACCTGGAGCCTGGCGCACGGTTCACGACCAGTGACTTCATTAGGCCTGGGCTTCCGGGGCTTCAGCCACATATCATTTTGGTCCAGTCCCAAGCCTTTTGATGGTCCAATAAAAATAAGAATAAACAAGTAATTATTTCAGTCTTATATGTTTCCATAACCTACGACACTATATACTGCGATTGGTCAAGATTACACAACGCAGTGGACCGATCATGTCCCTTGACCCCTCCCCCAGCCCTACAGCGCCAGTTAGATGTCTATGTCATCACTCAGCAAAATGCCTGTCACTCAAAGTCTGGAGCAAAGCACAGAGCAAATATGGATATTCAGAACTTCTTCTGAAAGAGAGGCAAAAAAAGTGAGCAGGTTGAGCATGAGCAGGCAACAGTGAATGAGGTGGAGAGGGCAGAACAGCCAGAAAGTCAAAGTGCATCAGCAGCAGAGTTATTAGCCACAGGTTTGTGCAGGGTTGACAGCAGTGTAGGACGGCTCATAACAATTTCAGTAATGGAGTCAATAGAATGGTATCAAACACATTAAAGATGAAGATGGTAATGGAGTCAATAGAATGGTATCAAACACATTAAAGATGAAGATGGTAATGGAGTCAATAGAATGGTATCAAACACATTAAAGATGAAGATGGTAATGGAGTCAATAGAATGGTATCAAACACATTAAAGATGAAGATGGTAATGGAGTCAATAGAATGGTATCAAACACATTAAAGATGAAGATGGTAATGGAGTCAATAGAATGGTATCAGACACATTAAAGATGAAGATGGTAATGGAGTCAATAGAATGGTATCAAACACATTAAAGATGAAGATGGTAATGGAGTCAATAGAATGGTATCAAACACATTAAAGATGAAGATGGTTGATACCATTCGATTGACTCCATTCCACCATTATAAGCCGTCCTCCCCTCAGTAGCCTCCACTGGTTGACAGGTAGCTAACTAGCTAGTCTCCCTCAGCATACAGTTGCGTTAGCGCTCAACTTTCTTAAGCTATTGGGTGTCAGTCAGAGTTATTTAACAGTATATTTAGTGAATGGGCAAGCTATTGATGTTAAAATAAGTCAAAATACTAGGAAAAGTGTTTATTTCCAGCTAGTGTATTTGATGGGTTTCTTTCTGTAGCTAGCTTGACTGACTAGCCACTTCGGTAGCTACTGGTTGGCTAGCTAGCTGAGAGAACATTTTTCTGACTCAAGCACATAACTTCTTACAGTGACACAGTGCACCCCAGTGGAATGAAGCTGAACTTTACTACAACTAGATATTTAAAAAATTAATCATAGCGGTCATAACCGATTCCATTCTACTGGTAAACATGTTGATTTCCATATAGGCTATGTAGCTATTTGTAAAAAAAATAATTGGTGAAATTATTTAGTTGAGCTTTTATATACAGTGCCTTGCGAAAGTATTCGGCCCCCTTGAACTTTGCGACCTTTTGCCACATTTCAGGCTTCAAACATAAAGATATAAAACTGTATTTTTTTGTAAAGAATCAACAACAAGTGGGACACAATCATGAAGTGGAACGACATTTATTGGATATTTCAAACTTTTTTAACAAATCAAAAAGTGAAAAATTGGCCTTACAAAATTATTCAGCCCCCTTAAGTTAATACTTTGTAGCGCCACCTTTTGCTGCGATTACAGCTGTAAGTCGCTTGGGGTATGTCTCTATCAGTTTTGCACATCGAGAGACTGAAATTTTTTCCCATTCCTCCTTGCAAAACAGCTCGAGCTCAGTGAGGTTGGATGGAGAGCATTTGTGAACAGCAGTTTTCAGTTCTTTCCACAGATTCTCGATTGGATTCAGGTCTGGACTTTGACTTGGCCATTCTAACACCTGGATATGTTTATTTTTGAACCATTCCATTGTAGATTTTGCTTTATGTTTTGGATCATTGTCTTGTTGGAAGACAAATCTCTGTCCCAGTCTCAGGCCTTTTACAGACTCCATCAGGTTTTCTTCCAGAATGGTCCTGTATTTGGCTCCATCCATCTTCCCATCAATTTTAACCATCTTCCCTGTCCCTGCTGAAGAAAAGCAGGCCCAAACCATGATGCTTCTACCAACATGTTTGACAGTGGGGATGGTGTGTTCAGATGAATGAGCTGTGTTGCTTTTACGCCAAACATAACGTTTTGCATTGTTGCCAAAAAGTTAAATTTTGGTTTCATCTGACCAGAGCACCTTCTTCCACATGTTTGGTGTGTCTCCCAGGTGGCTTGTGGCAAACTTTAAACAACACTTTTTATGGTTATCTTTAAGAAATGGCTTTCTTCTTGCCACTCTTCCATAAAGGCCAGATTTGTGCAATATACGACTGATTGTTGTCCTATGGACAGAGTCTCTCACCTCAGCTGTAGATCTTTGCAGTTCATCCAGAGTGATCATGGGCCTCTTGGCTGCATCTCTGATCAGTCTTCTCCTTGTATGAGCTGAAAGTTTAGAGGGACGGCCAGGTCTTGGTAGATTTTCAGTGGTCTGATACTCCTTCCATTTCAATATTATCGCACAGTGCTCCTTGGGATGTTTAAAGCTTGGGAAATCTTTTTGTATCCAAGTCCGGCTTTAAACTTCTTCACAACAGTATCTCGGACCTGCCTGGTGTGTTCCTTGTTCTTCATGATGCTCTCTGCGCTTTTAACGGACATCTGAGACTATCACATTGCAGGTGCATTTATACGGAGACTTGATTACACACAGGTGGATTGTATTTATCATCATTAGTCATTCAGGTCAACATTGGATCATTCAGAGATCCTCACTGAACTTCTGGAGAGAGTTTGCTGCACTGAAAGTAAAGGGGCTGAATAATTTTGCACACCCAATTTTTCAGTTTTTGATTTGCTAAAAAAGTTTGAAATATCCAATAAATGTCGTTCCACTTCATGATTGTGTCCCACTTGTTGTTGATTCTTCACAAAAAAATACAGTTTTATATCTTTATGTTTGAAGCCTGAAATGTGGCAAAAGGTCGCAAAGTTCAAGGGGGCCAAATACTTTCGCAAGGCACTGTATATTACTGTTTTTATTTACTTAGCTACTTACTTTTTCTATTGTTGTTGTTGTATTGTTGAAACTGGAAGTAAGCATCTCATTGCACTGTGAGGTCCATGTACAGGTAACTGGAAAAATAAAGAAAACACCAACATAAAGTGTCTTAATAGGGCATTGGGCCACCAGAACAGCTTCAATGAACCTTGGCATAGATTCTACAAGTGCCTGGAACTCTTTTGGAGGGATGTGACACCATTCTTCCACAAGAAATTCCATCATTTCGTGTTTTGTTGATGGTGGTGGAAAACTCTGTCTCAGGCGCCGCTCCAGAATCTCCTATAAGTGTTCAATTAGGTTGAGATCTGGTGACTGAGACGGCCGTGGCATGTGATTTGAATTGTTTTCAAGCTCATCAAACCATTCAGTCACCACTCGCGCCCTGTGGATGGAGGCATAGCCATGGTAACCAAAATAATGGCCTGCCCAACAGGGCAGCCCAATTGCTTAATTAATTCAGGAGCCACACCTGTGTGGAAGCATCTGCTTCCAATACACTTTGTATCCCTCAAGTGTTTCCATTATTTTGGCAGTCACTGTTTTTTAATCATATGTATATATATGACAAATAAACAAACTTGAAATTGAATTTAGAAGGGAAGGGGAAGAGTTAAATTGTAGGTGAAAAAAACAACATTGTTATTACAGTACATTGGCCCTTAAGGTATGTGTCCTCAAATGCTATGCAATCAAAAAATCTAATCAGATTAGCTGGTAGAACTGACTAAATTAAATTAATCAGAGGTCTTTATACTTATCATTTATCATGTCTTTATATCCATATAGCCAAGGGGCTAAGTTGCTTCTTATCTGTCATGCTTGGAGTTGGGTTGCTCTGTTATGCGGACACTTGAATTTTTCTTTAGGACACTTGAATTTTTCTTTAGGACACTTGAATTTTTCTTTAGGACACTTGAATTTTTCTTTACAGCTGAGTTGCCCTGGTCGTGTCAGTACTTTAAAATGAACTAATGACACGTTGCACCTGTACCTTGCTACCTTGCAGATGAGCCAAGGAGGAGGACAGATAAGAACAGTAGGCCAGTGGAGTACTTAGAACAGCAGCAGCCAGGGGCAACTGGTAGGGAAGAGAAGGTTGATTTAGGTGACCCAGACACAGGCCCTACACAAGTATCCCCTTGGCCGTTTTGGATTGCAAAACTAAAGACAAACACCAGAATTTATTGTTACATACACCAGATAGGTACAGTGAAAAAGTTATGTTTTACAGTGTCAGCCATTGTTGTGCAGCACTTTAAAGTAAATTGCATTGCTCAAGAGCACATTAACAGATTTTTCACCATTATCAACTGAGGTATTTGAACCAGCAACCTTCCAGTTAAAAGCCCAACATTCTAACCGCTAGGCTACCTGCCACCCCAGTAGACAATGGAGAGAGACACCAGACAAGACACAAAGAAAGATGGAGCGAGAACAGTGGTGGGTTCAGAACACTGTAGACTGTATCACTTCAAGCTACTCTATAGATTCTAATAAGTTGTATTTATTTGCAGAAATTATAACAGGTGAGTTACAGACAGTGAAAAAGTAAAACATGGTTTACAGGGGCATAAGGCACAGCAGTCTAAGGCAGCAATGCATCGCAGTGCTTGAGGCGTCACTACATCACAGTGCTTGAGGCGTCACTACAGACCTGGGTTTGATCCCAGGTTGTGTCGCCTGGGCCAATTGGAGGAGTGTTTGTCCGGGCGAGATGTCTTTGTACCATCATGCTCTAGCAACTCATTGTGGCGGGCTGGGCGCATGCAAGCTGACTCTGGTTGCCAGCTGTACAGTGTTTCCTCTGACACCTTGGTGTGGCTGGCTTCAGGGTTAAGAGAGCAGTGTGTTAAGAAGCAGTGCGACTTGGCATTTTAGTGTTTTGGAGGACGCATAGCTCTCAACCTTTGCCTCTCTGAGTCCGTACGGGAGTTGCAGCGATGGGACAAGACTGTATCTACCAATTGGGGAGAAAAGGGGGTAAAAAGTACGACAACAAAAAACATGGCTAACAAATAATTTGCAGGTGAGGTGAAAAAGCCTGTGAAATTATTATTATTATTATTATTTTACTTTTACACTTTTTACAACCAGGACAGGATAAGAGAGGAGGGTAGACAAGAGAGACAGCAATAGACAGGGGCAGACAAGAGAGACAGTAGCAGATGACACAGAGAAAGTGATGGAGAGAGGCAGAGGAGGGTTGAGAACACAGTAGACAGTATCAGTTAAAGCTGCTCTATGGATTCCAATTACTGCAGTGCATGTGTGTTCATGTGTGAGAGGGTGAGGGTGTTTGGGTACTGTGGGATTCTTTAATCAGTTTGGCTCATCGGACAGGTCAGAGTCTATGTTTGACTGTTGTTGAGAGGTTAAAGTCATGGTAGCTACTGTAATTGAGTACTGGCAGTGTCTGCTTTGGCAGGTGGGAAGGTGAAAGTTACATGAAAAATATCTAATCTCTCAATGTTCATCTCAAAGTGCACCAAATTCATGCATTTAGCCGTTGAAATTCCTTTTTTTTCAGGGGGGGGGATGCCCCCGGACCCCCTTACTGGCTTTGGGCTAAGCCCCCAATGTCTTCAACTCCTAAAAACGCGCGTTGTTCACAATGACTGGACCATTATCATACAGTTCCATGATTAGTGAGGATTAGGGTAGATTTATAGGACTATTGTTCAACCCCTATTGTACACTTTTCCCCACCTTCCAATATCTCATGGATTGAACTTGAATACGACAACTTTCAGGATGAATCAAACCACTGTGTCACGCCCTGGCCTGAGATCTCTCTGTTTTCTTTATATTTTGGTTAGGTCAGGGTGTGACTAGGGTGGGTATGCTAGTTTTTGTATTGTCTACGGTTTTTGTATATCTAGGTGAATTTGTATGTCTATGGTGGCCTGATATGGTTCCCAATCAGAGGCAGCTGTTTATCGTTGTCTCTGATTGGGGATCATATTTAGGTAGCCATTTCCTTTTAGTGTTTGTGGGATCTTGTCTATGTGTATTTGCCTGTCAGCACTCGTTTGTATAGCGTCAAGTTTTATTTTGTTCAGTGTTTCATTTTTTTAATAAATAAGAATGTACGTATACCACGCTGCGCCTTGGTCCTATCTTTATAATGAACGTGACAGAAGATCCCACCACAAAAAGACCAAGCAGCGTGTTCAAGAGGAGTGGACATCCTGGGCCCGGGAGAAATATGATTGGAGGACATCCTGGACCTGGGAGGAGGTAATGGCATGGGACAAGACCCTGCCATGGAAGCAGGTGGAGATACGAGGGGACATGGCTATCACGTAAGCCCGAGAGGCAGCTCCCAATTTTTTTGGGGGGGGGAGACACATGGGGAGATTGGCAGAGTCAGGGGTTAGACCTGAGCCAACTCCCCGTGCTTACCGTGGGGGGCGTGTGACTGGTCAGACACCATGTTACGCAGTGATGGGCACCGTGTTTCCAGTTCGCATTCATAGAATGGGCATCCAGCCAGGACAGATGGTGCCGGCTCAGCGCTCCTGGTCTCCAGTACACCTCCTTGGACCAGGATATCCTGTGCCGGCTCTGCTTACTGTGTCTCCGGTGCATTTGCACAGCCCAGTGCGTCCTGTGCCAGCGCCCCAGCCAGGATGCATTGTGCCAGCTCTACGCTCCAGATATCCAGTGCGCCTCCACAGTCCAGTATGTCCTGTGCCTGCTCCTCGCACTCGCCCTGAGATGCGTGTCTTCAGCCCGGTACCACCAGTGCTGGCACCACGCATCAGGTCTCCAGTGCGCCTCCACAGTCCAGAGCTTCCGGCGGCAGTTTCACAGTCCGGAACCTCCAACGACGGGCCACAGTCCGGAACCTCCAACGAGGGGGTGGCTGGGGGGTGTACTGTCATGCCCTGACCTGAGATATCTCAGGTCATTTTGGTTAGGTCAGGGTGTAACTAGGGTGGGTATGCTAGTTTTTGTATTGCCTAGGGTTTTTGTATATCTAGGGTTTTGTAAGTCTAGGTGAATTTGTATGTCTATGGTTGCCTGATATGGTTCCCAATCAGAGGCAGCTGTTTATCGTTGTCTCTGATTGGGGATCATATTTAGGTAGCCATTTACCTTTGGTGTTTTGTTATTTTGTTAGATTGTTCAGTGTTTCATTCTTTTAATAAATACGAATGTACTCATACCACGCTGCACCTTGGTCCGATCTTTATAACGGACATAACACATTGTATTTGTGATACATCAATATATTTAGTATGCAAAGGCTGACCAAACCTGTTTTTTTTAATTTTATTCATACATACTTTCCTCACCAAATCAGCGTATTTTTCAATCTACCAGTTGGTGCTGAAAACAAATTGAATATGCATATATTTAGATGGATTTCTGTATTCTGAACCCGTTTTCTCAATGTATTCTAGTGAGTCTGTCAACAAAATCCTAATTAAAGGTAAACCATATTTGAAGGGATGTCTTAAGATAAATGTACTGAAAACCCTATTGACTGAAGAAGAAAATCTGTTGGCCAGCAAGTGGGAGCCATTGAATGAAATGTATTCGGTGCGCGCAAGTTAGCCACACCTGTAGAGCGTGCCTGCATTAGGTACAGTGCCTTTAATACTTTGTAGAAGCACCTTTGGCAGCGACTACTTTGTGGGTAAGTCCACTATGACATTATGGGGTATTGTGCATAGGCCAGTGACAAAAAATATGAATGCAATCAATTTTAAATCAGGCTGTAACACAGCACAATGTGGAACAAGTGAAGTGGTGTGAATACTTTCACTAAGTCTGAGTACCACCTATTGAAGTGCGTAAGAAAGGCATACATGTCCTAAGTCTGAGTACCACCTATTGAAGTGCGTAAGAAAGGCATACATGTCCTAAGCTTGAATCAGCCCCGGAGTGCATAGAGGCCCACGTACACTTACAGCACAGACTGTGTCTTTAAATTCTCTGAACCACAGAATTATTACCTCACACATGGTTTCCTGTTTTGTCTGAAGTTGATGATCTGGGAGTTGTGAAGTGTACACACGGTTTATTTCGCTCCATTTTGCTCATGAGGCACAAAATACCCGTGGGGAGATGACAACTAGGACACACAAAACAGTAAAGGCTTTCACTATTGATCGTCAGAAACGAGCGCCTCGATTAAATACATAGTGCTGTTATAGCGCTATTGAAAATGCAAAGCTAATTTCCGATTGAGCTGACATATGCAGCGTCTACCATGAATGAGGTCTCCGCATATGCAGGAACATACATTTCAATTGCACTATAGCGCAGATCTTCAGCGCTACGGATTGAACTGAGCCCTTAGTGCTATAGTTTCGCAAGTTCTAATATCTCAAAATACCCGAAATTGGTATTATTACCAACCCAGTTTTAGAAGGAACGGTCCCTCGTATCTCCAAGTGGAGGTTGTCCAGAGTGCAGAGGCTGGCTCCTTTCCTCCGTGGATTAGTATGTGTCTGAGGTAGGACAGACAGAGTGTGTAGGCTGGCTGACCCCCTGGCTGATCAGCATAAGGCCAGGACAACACTGCAGCTCTCTCCATTAGCATGCACTGACACCGCCACTGTTTAATGCACTCCTCCAGTTTATAAATGCCCAACGTGCGGTAAACATTTCTGCAGAGGAAGCACACAGGTCAGCCACACACAACTGCATGTCCCTCACATTGCCCTCCCTGGGAGGACAGGACACATGCCCTGCCTTACTGCCCTGCCCTGCTGCCCTGTCCTGCCTGTCGAAGAAAACCAACCGGATGAAGCCAAGACATATTGTCACTAGCATCTCAGCCCAGGACTCAGACAGTTCTACAGGGTTTGTTGTGCAGTATTTGTTGATTTTTATGTTCAAGAACAGATTGATTATTACTTGTTTGATATGCCCAACACCAATACCCCAGAGTCCTATATTGCCAAGGTTATTGGCTGGCTGGATGGAAACGTGGTAATCTAATGGTTAAGAGCGTTGAGCCAGTAAAACAAAGGTTGCTGGTATGATTCCCCGAGCTGACTAGGTGAACAAATCTGTCATGTGCTTTTGAGCAAGGCACTTAACCCTAAATGCTCCCGTAAGTTGTTCTGTATAAGAGCATCTAGTAAAGATAAACGAATATGTGAACCGTAGTCTCATACACACTATGAGAGAGCTACACAGAGAAACATTCTTTATGTAGAAAGTGGGCAGTTTTTGGCGCTGGGAAGAACAATAACCAGGAGTGTTTTAACTCCATTAGTTCAACAGCATTTACTCTTTGATACAGCTACAAGCGCAACGGGCAGCTAATGGTTTTTTCATTGTAATCACCCCAAACGGAGCTAAGCACGTTGGGCCTGGAGAGCGACACATGAATCACCTAGCTAGTTCCTTTAGTCTGGGTAATTACAGCAAAGCAGGCAGCTTCATAACTGTTAGTGCCTTAGCAGCCTGGCTGGTAAATGATGCCTCAATTACAACCACAGATAGCCCCACTCTAAAGACAAGCCTGGTCCCAGTCCATGTTCGACTGCGAAGACATTACTTTCCCTAGTCTCACTTCTGTTTTACACATGATTTACAATGTGAGTAAATCCTTGTGTTATGAAAGGGGAGCGGGCGCTTTTTCATCTAATAACTGTAGCCTGCTTGTTAAAATTCACCACTTCCGTTATATATTAAAAACCCTGAACAAAAACCCTGAACTATTTAATGAATGAATCAATAGGTACTGTACAACAACACCCTGCTAACACCTAGTTTATCAACCCCCCTCCTACCAGCCCACTCTCATAGTCTCTAGTTGTGGCTGAGGGATGTCAGGGACATTGTCCCAGACTAATTTGTGCCTGTCAGAACCCGACCATATTTTATTCTACCCAATCAAAGAGAATATCATGAGGGACACTGGCAGACAACATGGTGGGAATGGAGGCTGGGGAAAAGCAATGCAATTTTCCACAGCATCTAAATCAACCACTGGACTCAGGTTATTCATCTCCATGGGAATGAAAACAAAATGGCCGCTGCCGGCACGGCTTTACACCGACGATTGTGCAGCATCCCCTCACTGTTGAAAATTAGGCAAAGGACCAATTCAATCAAATCCACATTGCAGTATTTACACGGTACATCATAGATATATCCTCTTTCACTCTGTCAAATCAAATCTGAGAATGGTTCTGCAGGGAACTGTAAAAACAGTAAGCAATAGGATGACTTACTATGATGTCAAATAACTCATTTTGTTAATATTTTTCAATCGTGATTGAGAGATTGCACTGTAGATAGCCTTTCTGTAAAGTGAACCAAGCTCCAGCCTGCTGAATGAAATGAAATAACTACAAGAGAATGGCAACCTATGTTCAAAGCACTCTGTTAATGTAGCAGCCCAATCAATATCTGGAGAGCAATGAGAATACCAAGGTTGAGCCGAGCATGAGGTTTTTCATTTAACATCACTAAATGTATTTAGAGATGCAATTTCAACAATCAAAAAGGCATCGCTCGAAGTGATCCGTCAAGTCCATTTCAGCCTTGTCACTTTCACCTTTTCAGTAACGAAAAAAAAATGATTAAACACGAAATAAAGACACAATACATCCCTCTGTCTGGCATTCCTTTATTCGGTCTCTTATTCTCTCCTTTAAAGTAGACAGAGAACATCTCCACAAGGCTTTCTGTGTGATTAAGTGTTTCCAAAAATACACGCTGAAATATGGACAGTTTAAATGTCCTTGCTATTTGCTTCCTTTCAATGAAGGTGTCTGTCTGGAGCAGGCGGAGGTGCTGGGAGATTAATTGAGTCTTGGATGCCTTCTGTCCAATGTGGCTTCCAGGGTACACGGACCGAGGGGAGGCCTGGACGGGCCAAAGTAAAGAGGCTATCTCATTAATATATGATTAATAGCCACTGGCCCGGTGATTAATTAGTGTTTGTGACAGTAAACTTTTAACAGGCCTCCATGTCTTCCCCTGGAATGCCCATTTGTCTATTTTAGCCCCCCCCCCATCCCCCTTCGACACACAGCCCTCCTGAAAGATCGAGCAACTTTGCATATTCTAGTCTTGTCCGATTTCATTCCGCTGCTCCCAGGAAGAACTAGCCAGGAATGAGGGCCCTCCTGCATGATTGATTGCTTAGCTTTTTTATTTGCAAGTTGGAAATCCAGGGAAGTTTTTTCAGCGCCTGCTTATTTCTTTACCCCTCTTCTTCTGTGTACTTGTTCCTCTCCGTCTTGAAGAGGTCCGGGGGCTCATTGATACAGGAATTTCTTCTGCCGCTGCTTTAGAATTGATTTGAGTCGCTGCTGTATAAGGTTGTACATTTTTCTCACAGTCCTCTTGTCCTGAATTTGCCTTACCCACGCTTACAGGCACAGAAGCAGGCATGCACGCAGGCACACGTACACACACACACACACACGCACGCTATTATGTGTTACGACGTGTTATAACTGTTATTACAAATCCCTGAGAGGAATGTTTATGCACAAATAGACATAGAAGGATCTGTTGAGTGAACAGTGTTGTGTGTGTCCTGTGCATGGTGATCTGTTTTTACTGTGATCTGTCACAGTGTAGCAGGACTGCTTATGTGTGTGGAGACATATGGTCATTAACAGTTAATATTTCTCAGAGCAGAGAAAGCCACAGATGGCCACCCTGTTTCACAATGCCTGGAACTTCCTTCTCTCCTCCATCCCTCATAAAAGTGACCCAAAAACACTGTTCTCTGCAGAGCCATAAAAACAAGTGTAAATGATTCACTTTGATTGCTGTTCACGCCAAATTAAGAGTTTGCCATTAACTGTGGCCACAGCGTCAGAGAAGCAGCTGCAGGCTTTACTCAGGCCAAAGCCATCTGACAATACTGCAGAGGGTTCTCAGACGTGCTCAAAGACGCCCCAATCCGTAGATCCGTAGATAAACACTGAATCGTAATGTTCTGATCATAACATTTTTATTTTCCAATTGAACTGATAATAGAAGGTTATCACAAACAAAGCTCTCTCTGTTTCTCTATTTCCCAAGACCAGAATGTCTTTTGCCCCCTCCTTGGCTGGGAATATCAACGTTAGGAGAAGGTAGAATTAATCCGAATATATGGCTTTTAATATAAAAGTGTATCATCCCTTCTATCTTTGTTATTAAGTTTGCAGAGTGGAGAGATGCAGCAGGGGATCAGAGGGTGAGTGCACGGCCACCTGTATCGTCCGCCTTGCTGTAGCACTCCTATACAATATAAAGAATTTTCTGGGAATGTGTTCAAAAAGACGTAGAGTTTTCATCATGGCCGTGGAGTGGAGTAACTTTCCCTTAGATTATCTTCATCGTTGATAATCTCTTTAACTACAGGGGTGAGCCGCTACACCTGAACTTCTCTATCCAGGGCTGTTGCAATATCGCTCGATAGCCAGGCCACTAATCCCATCATGCCTTGGGAGGACTTGGCGTGCTCTTCTGTCTGCTCTCTCTCCCCTCGTGCCTCGCCTCTACCTCTCCTCTGGTATTAAAACAGAAAGGGGAGGAAAACTGATTTAGAGTAGATCCATTTCATTTCAATAACCTGCATGATCCTAGCCCTTTCCTTTCAGGGTTGACAGGTCAGAGATCAGAGTTCGCAGGGGAATTCTCAGGGATCGGAGGAGGATGCCATGTACTGTAAGACTAAGGCCTGTGCTGAGAATGAAAAGAATAACGGCCTAGCAATGCATAGAGTTACATTTTTTTTTCTTCAAAGAGAAAACTATAAGGTAGAGTATTCAGGTATTTTAAACAGCATAAGGGTATTCCCAGGCAAGGTGAATGTAATGCAGTCAATGCATACCAGAATGTTTATACTTCTTTCGAAAGGTGTACAGGAAATGAAAGTGGGATATTTTCTCATCATGCATCCTAAATAAGGGCTGGTAGAAAATAATGGGGAGTTAATCAGATCAGCAGCACTCTAATTCACTGGGTATCGATCAGGCTGATTCCTAATGGGACTTTAGACCTATTATGTGTGTATGTGTGTGTGTGTGTGTGTGTGTATGTGTGTGTGTGTGTGTGTGTGTGTGTGTGTGTGTGTGTGTGTGTGTGTGTGTGTGTGTATGTGTGTGTGTGAGATTTCTAATTAAACCTATTTTGAATTACCCATGATCTTACTGGAGGAGGACATGTCCATTTTTTGCTTTCTATAACCACCACCGTCCCAGCCTGTGTGTGTGTATCAAATCAAATGTTATTGATCACATACACATGTTTAGCAGATGTTATTGCGGGTGTAGCATAATTCTTGTGTTTCTAGCTCCGACAGTGCAGTAATATCTAACAATTCACAACAATACACACAAACCTAAAAGTAAAACAAATGGAATTAAGGATTATATAAATATTATAATGAGCAATGTTGGAGTGGCCAGAAAGTATGTACAGTTGAAGTCAGAAGTTTACATAAACCTGAGCCAAATACATTTAAACTCAGTTTTTCACAATTCCTGACATTTAATCCGAGTAAAAAATCCCTGTGTTAGAATCACCACTTTATTTTAAGAATGTGAAATGTCATAATAATAGTGGAGAGAATTATTTATTTCAGCTTTTATTTATTTCATCACATTCCCAGTGGGTCAGAAGTTTACATACACTCAATTAGTATTTGGTAGCATTGCCTTTAAATTATTTAACTTGGGTCAAACATTTCGGGGAGCCTTCCACAAGCTTCCCACAATAAGTTGGGTGAATTTTGGCCCATTCCTCCTGACAGAACTGGTGTAACTGAGTCAGGTTTGTAACTGAGTTGGGATTGAGGTCAGGGATTGGTGATGGCCACTCCAATACCTTGACTTTGTTGCCCTTAAGCCATTTTGCCACAGCTTTGGAAGTATGCTTGGGGTCATTGTCCATTTGGAAGATCCATTTGCAACCAAGCTTTAACTTCCTGACTGATGTCTTGAGATGTTGCTTCAATATATCCACATAATTTTCCATCCTCATTATGCCGTCTATTTTGTGAAGTGCACCTCCTGCAGCAAAGAATCCCCACAACATGATGCTGCCACTCCCGTGCCTCACGGTTGGGATGGTGATCTTCGGCTTGCAAGCCTCCCCTTTTTTCCTCCAAATATAGCAATGGTCATTATGGCCAAACAGTTCTATTTTTGTTTCATCACACCAGAGGACATTTCCCCATGTGCAGTCGCAAACCGTAGTCTGTCTTTTTTATGGCGGTTTTGGAGCAGTGGCTTCTTCCTTGCTGAGCGGCCTTTAAGGTTATGTCGATTTAGGACTCGTTTTACTGTGGGTATAGATACTTTTCTACCTGTTTCCTCCAGCATCTTCACAAGGTCCTTTGCTGTTGTTCTAGGATTGATTTGAACTTTTCGCACCAAAGTAAATTCATCTCTAGGAGACAGAACGCGTCTCCTTCCTGAGCGGTATTACGGCTGCGTGGTCCCATGGTGTTTATACTTGCGTACTATTGTTTGTACAGATGAACGTGGTACCGTCAGGCGTTTGGAAATTGCTCCCAAGGATGAACCAGACTTGCGGAGGACTACAATTTTTTGGGCTGATTTCTTTTGATTTCCCCATGATGTCAAGCAAAGAGGCACTGAGTTAGGCCTTGAAATACATCCACAGATACACCTACAATTGACTCAAGTGATGTCAATTAGTCCATCAGAAGCTTCTAAAGCCATGACATAATTTTCTGGAATTTTCCAAGCTGTTTAAAGGCACAGTCAACTTAGTGTATGTAAACTTCTGACCCACTAGAATTGTGATACAGTGAATTATAAGTGAAGTAATCTGTCTGTAAATAATTGTTGGAAAAATTACTTGTGTCATGAACAAAGTAGATGTCCTAACCGACTTGCCAAAACTATAGTTTGTTAACAAGAAATGTGTGATGTGGTTTTAAAACAAGTTTGAATGACTCCAACCAGTAAGGGTTTTCCTCTGACGAAGAGGAGTAGCATGAAGGATCGGAGGACCAAAACGCAGCGTGGTAAGTGTTCTTGTTTTTTAATGAATAACGAACACTGAACAAAACAATAAACACGAAGTAAATAAAACCGAAACAGTCCCGTGTGACACTGACATGGAAAATAAACACCCACAACTCAAAAATTAAACCAGGCTCCCTAGGTATGATTCTCAATCAGGGACAACGATTGACAGCTGCCTCTGATTGAGAACCATACTAGGCCGAACACAGAAATCACAAATTATAGAAAAAGGAACATAGACAACCCACCCAACTCACGCCCTGACCATACTAAAGCAAAGACATAACATAGGAACTAAGGTCAGAACATGACACAACCTAAGTGTATGTAAACTTCCAACTTCAACTGTATGTCTGTGTGTGAGCTTGGGGCGTGATTGCATGTGTGTTTGTTTATATGCATGTAGTGGCTTTGGGAGAGGGAAGGAGTGACATAAATCATCAAATTCAAGGCAGCTGTTGGCTAATTAATGAATAGGAAATTGCTGAGCACCTCTCCCTTCCCTGCATGTTCCCTGATTCTCTGTCAATATTCTGCCCCTGTACTGATGATGGTTACTATATAAGCAGAACGGTATTCTGACCAAATGAATAACATTTGCTACAGTGAGGATCCACAGTCGAGCAGCCTCCTCGACTAACATTTTATTAGAGTTTAAGAGCTGAATCTTTCTGACTGTAATATCATCTACATTGTGCTTCTCCTCTCCTGCATTGGCATCCACTGCCTCCCTCGTGAACCCCATGACAAAGAGAAGTCAAAAGTGTTAGCACTATTGTCTTTTTTTGAAGGAATAGCTGTACTAATTTCCCATTTAGCGAGGTCAATAAAACCGGACCGAGTCCATTTGTGCTTGAAGCACAACTACTAAAACAGATATTATGTCCGCAATATCTTGTATGAAGTTCAAAGTAATCACCATTGTAGCTTTTATGATTCGATATACAGGCTAGTAATTTTATTAGTCTACACCCTGTACAGGAATGACTTGTTCTGTTCTGTCCTATAAAATAAAGTAGTGGTTCCCGTTTTTCTGTTAGTTTGTTTTTGACATAAATACATTCCATACGGCTTTCTTCATTTGACAAAACTTTCATTTGTGTTGTTTACTGTGTCGGCGTTAAAACACGGCAGGAAAAAAATAACTTTTGAAATGGGTTTCCTTTCTTAAATGAAAAGAGGAGGATGGAAGCTGGAAAAGAGGAGGGCGGAAGCTGGGTTTTTAATAATACACTTGACATCAGAGCAACATAATACAAGTCTGAATTAAATGGCCCCCGCCTCTTGCTTACTTTTATTAGGAAGCCTGAGATTGCATTGTTCTATCCCTGACATCATATTGCATCTCTGCTTTATTTTTGCATGGGATGGGGTTGTTCACCACAGTCCATGCAAATCAAAAGCCTTGATTTATGCACCTATCCCGTGGCGAATGGAACATTAAATTTAATTTTGCTGCTGTGGAGCGACGCTTCCACCTTGCTCAGGCGTTGACACGGTGAACCGGGCCTGCTGTGGCACAGGAATTCATTACTTCTTCCACAATATGCGAAAGCAGCATTTGAATGAAACATTTGTCTCTTGTCAGAACAGTGTAGCATCTACTCTCTCTATACAGATATATTCAAAATCGAAGGAGGAAAAAGGGCCTCATACTTGACTAACAAAGCAGTGCGGTGCGTCACGGTGGCACATTCAAATGAGGCCCGTTGGATGTGAGTAGCAGAGCAATCTGTTTCTGCCCCTGATCTCACATTACTGCTTCGTAATGTCGGGAAGAAATGGCACCAAGCACAGTAATGAAACATGTTTTTCCCCTTGGCTACTTTAACTACTATATGCCTCAATTTTGCACCCAAGACCCAATGCAAATGCAATGCAAAGCTACTTACAGACCAGGGAACAAGAACTTTTTTGTAGTAGTGGTATGAACATTCCTTTTGATAGTCACCTAACAATTCATTGATCTGATTGTGAGATGATTTGATTGCAGCCAGCTATCTGTCCGCGTATTCGTTTTCGAATTGATAACAACGTGACACATGTTATTTTACCGCGTTGACGAGATGAGAATATGATGATGAACAACAGATTTTTTGTTGTCAGCGTTGCGTTTAATTCAGTTGAGACTGATCGTCTGGAGCTGGTGTGCGCTGTGTGTCTGGGGCCACCGGTGGCGTACGGATAGCTTGCCAGTCTCACTGCTACAGATAGGTACCCAGAGGGAGCATGATATTGAACAAGTGGCTCCGCATACATACGTAACTTGTACGGAAAACGTTCATTGGCCACCAATCACCTGAGGGTCTCTGACAGCCGTTTCAGGGGATTGAGTAGTGCCACAAGGACTCCCGAGTCAAAACAGGCGGCAACATCCCACCACTGCCCTATGGTGAGCTGAGCTGCTGGACAGACAGATTACAGCCTCATAGCAGTGGATGTGGAAGCAGTGAGGTCGGGTGATTACATGGCCAGTGTGGTGTGGCCGACTGTGACCTTGTGAGAAAGTAAATCCCCCATGCAGGCACACCCATGGTGGTTGACTTCAAGGGTGCGCTGAATATTCTGATTGACTACTCTACCTCTTCCACTCTTGCTGACTGGGGTTCCGCCTCAACAGCCACTTTGATGGCAGCACAAAGACAAGAACACAACAGGAGGCATAACGAGATTCACTACTCAATACACCCCAGCTGGTAAGATAGTGCTAATTTAATATAGAACAAAAAAGAAAGTGAAAAGTTTCAACAGTAATTCTTAGAACTATTTTACAATAATTATATATATTTTTTAATCCTTTTGAGATTACCTCCCCAAAAAATAGAATGTTGTAATCTACCCGCGGGTAAATGAAAACTAAATGTTCATTATGTCCAAATCATTTGGGCATAAATTAGGCCTACAGTAGTTATAATGCTAAAATATATTTTGAGTAATGCACAGTGTTGTTCATTCTATCCCTTGTTAGAACAATATATAATTGTCCAACGAATCTCCTGCTAGAACAATGTGTCCACCGGTGAGGATGAGTATCTTTTCCTGTTCTTCAGTCACTGCAGTATTGAGATGACTCCAGGTCCCCTGGGCCCTTCCCCAGCTAAAGTGAGAAGCCGATGCCCAGATGCAAATGACTTTCCAAGGTCCTTGTGAATGCTCATTAACTTTCAGCAGGCATAAGTCCTAACTTTATTATTGACTGCACAGAATACACAATCCACCGACCTCTGCCACCTGCAACTAAATCTCTCCCCACCGATCCATCGCACTGATTTCTGCTACGGGCCAGAAAACTAGAGCCAGCAGTTTAGTCACCTTAAGTGTTTACATGCCTCCCCCACCCTGCCTGCTGCTCATACATGAATACAAGCCCTATACCGCCACATTACAACTTAGCTGTACATTACCTCCCTTCCAGTCATCAGTCTCCCTTCAGCACATTTTTGCAGAAATACTTGCTTTTTAGATTGATTTAATTATGAAATCTGTAAAGGACAGGGACACCAATATAGCACCTTTCTTTTAAGTGCATAATGGAGAAAGCACACATATCAATCAACATTCACAGCCAGATTATGACTTGTCATATTACTTTGGTTCATAACAGTTCTAAAGAATGATGATCCCAGGATGAGTGCCATTCAAAGACACGTCAGGAAGTAGGTTTATTTATTCTGCACTAGCCGTCCATTCCGTTCAGCCGCCTATACCTGTTTCATCAAATATTTACCGAAAGCTGAACGAATTCTCAGCCTGCCATTACATATCTCCTGGTCGGACCGAGTCGAAGTTTGGATCTCACCAAGCCCAACGCTTATGCAGATGAGGCACGGTGAATCAACATATTAAAAGAGGCTGACATTTGTCCTGATATATTGAATCGTTAGCGCGACAGAATCACTTAAGCAGGATCCACTAACATCAAGTTTCCTCTCATTATTGACCCCCACAGGCCAAGCCTGACAAGTGGAACTGCAGCAAAGTTCATTAATAATGTGAAATAAATCAATTGGCCTGGAAATAGTGGAAAAGGTGCAGACTGCAGTGAGGGTGTCTCAATTGCAAGCACGGTGATCTTGACCCGATGCATATACTCCTCGTAAACTCTGATGGAGCATGATTGTCATGTTTAAGAATGTCTGCACTCTGCCTGCATTCACCCCTACATGCATCTTAGTGATTTTCAGGCTATTTGCTGTATAGGCATATGTTATTGATATTGTACACTTTATGTGACATTATATAATTTTCAACAGAGTATATTTAAAATATTTCCTTTGGTTCCATAGAATAAGCAAACCCACTGCTTTACCTGTATTTGGACCTACAGTCCAAATACACCCCTTCGGGAGAAGATGGACAGGCCAGACCAGAGAAGAAGAAAACTCCACTCTTCTGTCACTGACATAATTCCAGATTAATTGACAGGTTTTCAAAGTGGGTTAGACTGAGTTACTAAAGTGGCAGACCAGTACAGTGAAATTGATAGCCCTTACAGAACTTAATATTTGGTGTGTTTCTGGGGGGTGGGGTCATTTCTCAGGACATGTGGTTTCTCCAGAGACAGAACATAAACAGAGACTCTCACAATATGAAGACAAATAAACCTCGCTCGCCTCGAAACCAACCAAAGAGCAGTTTAGAATTCCATATAGTCATCAATCATTTCACTGCCTGCGTTGCCCAGTTATTATTGTAATGATTCTCTTAGGAAAGATATACGAATATGTCACTTTAAAAAACATATATCTACAGTACCACTTGAATGAACCACAAGACCAAGGTCTGGAGTTAACATTCAAACAAATCAAACCCACTTTTATAAAAGCTAAATCATTTTGTTACGATTGTGCCATATTTGGTAAGGCTTACTTTCAAAGAACTCAGCCTCCTAGCTCAGGCATTTTTCTTGTTAATCTTTTTATAAAATTGATTCAATTAGAATATAAATTGAGCCTCCAATCTCCCATTGAATTAGTTAATATCAAAATGAAGTGTATTTTGTTCTGTTACTTTTCTTCTCTTTAAGATTACATTTTTGAATGATGATTACTCTGTTAGTATGTTAGTTTGAAGTTATTTTGTCACTGCAAAAGTGACACACTCATTTTTGCGGCCTGTCTGTCTCCGTCTCTCATTTCTTCATTATTCCTCACTCCATCGATTCCTTTTCTTCATCAACTGCCTACACGGCAACCAGACCTCTCACACCTTGGTAACGATCGGCGTGGCAATGGCAGGCGGAAGTGCAGTGTCAGCCAATCAGGACGTCCTTCAGCAGCCGCCGCTGTCACATTGGGAGAGGTCAGACCTGCTGACAGAGGAGGGAAAAAACGGATCTCTTAATTTGCCATTTTCACCTGAAAAAGGATCAAACTTCAGCTCAGGCAAATGAGGAGGCATACCATTAATCAGCGTGCAGTAAGAAATTACAAATTGATTGTTACATGCAGATTATAGCAATATTTCAATTGATGTTGCACGAGTCATGTACTGTATATGTACTTAGGTGTACAAGGCATCCACATTACTGAATAGACACATTTCTTATGTAATTTTTACAAACATAGTTCTCCACTATGCCACCTGGTGGATCATGGAAAAAATGTTGTTCTCATGAGGATACATTGCAGACTTGAAGCAACATAGCAAATGTAATTCTGGGACTCTCAAAGTAGTATGATATTTTACGTTTGGCATGGTTACATAAGACAGAGGGTTACTTAAGGCAGAAACAAAAAGATGGTGGTTGGTCAGGGTGGATTGGTGGGCGTATAATGTGCATGCAACCCAAAGGTTGTGTGTTTGAATCTTATCACAGACAACTTTAGCAACTTGTTATGGCTGCAATCCCTATATCGGGATAAGTGTCATCAACAACCGCTGAATAGCATATAAATATTACTATAAATATTTATATTCATGAAATCACAAGTGCAATATAGGAAAACACAGCTTAGCCTTTTGTTAATCCACCTGTCGTGTCAGATTTTGAAATTATGCTTTACAGCGAAAGCAATCCAAGCGTTTGTGTAAGTTTATCGATTGCACGATAAAACATTAAGTACACTTAGCATCAGGAAGCTCGGTCACGAAAATCAGAAAAGCAATCAAATTAATCGTTTACCTTTTGATGATCTTCGGATGTTTTCACTCACGAGACTCCCAGTTACACAACAAATGTTCCTTTTGTTCCATAAAGATTATTTTTAGATCCAAAATGCCTCAGTTTGTTTGTCGCGTTATGTTCAGAAATCCACAGGAAAGAGCGGTCACGACAACGCAGACAAATTCCAAATAGTTTCCATAATGTCCACAGAAACATGTCAAACATTTTTTATAATCAATCCTCAGGTTGTTTTTAAAATATACAGTGGGGCAAAAAAAGTAGTTAGTCAGCCACCAATTGTGCAAGTTCTCCCACTTAAAAAGATGAGAGAGGCCTGTAATTTTCATCATAGGTACACTTCAACTATGACAGACGAAATTAGATTTTTTTCCCTTTAAATCACATTGTAGGATTTTTAATGAATATATTTGCAAATTATGGTGGAAAATAAGTATTTGGTCAATAACAAAATAACAAAATATCAATACTTTGTTATATACCCTTTGTTGGCTTGCGACTCTACGTCTTACAGGAACGCGCTCTCAGGCCAAGCACATGCACTGTCGTGGATGCAAGGTCCGATCACTTCTGACACCAATGTAATGAAACAGCAGGGAGCAGGTCTCGAACCCTCGACCTTCGAGCCCGGGGTCCGGCGCGCTATCGACTGTGCCGCAAAAGCATGCTCGAACGGCAGGGTCGATTTCCGTGCTTATAAACCCAGGGTCGTTACAATATAATCGATAATATATCAACCGCAAAACTTTGCAACTACTTACTACTTTTGATCTACTTTGCAACTACTTAGCATGTTACGAACCTTTCCCCTAACCCTAACCTTAACCCTTTAACCAAAGTCCTAAACTTAACCCTAACCTTAACCTTAACTCCTAGAGCTAACGTTAGCCAGCTAGCTGACGTTAGTGTTGGCCACCTATCCACCTAGCTAACATTAGCCACAACAAATTTAAATTCGTAATATATTAAACGTTTAGCAAATTTGTTACAGATTGTACATTTAGCAAATGACATACTGTGACATATTGTGTGAATTGAAATTCACAACATTTTGTATGAATTGCAACATATCAGATGAATTCAGATGAATATCAGATGAATTTGTAACATATCATACAAAATTATATGTTATGAATTACAATCCACAAATTAATACATACCATACGAAACTACTAAATGTGGAGTCTTGGATTGACGTACAGAATAATAAGAAATGCTCTGAGACCACATTGCTGTACCAGGACTTGATGCAACCGGTCGGGATGCTCTCAATGGTGCAGCAGTAGTATTTGGAGAGCACCCGGTGTGGCATGCCAAATTTCGTCAGCCGCTTTAGGAAGTAGAGACGCTGTTGCACCCTCTTGACAAAAGTTGTAGTGTTGTTGGTCCATGTCAAGTCCTCGGTGATGAGGACGCCGATGAACTTGAAAGTGCTGACTCTCTCTACCTGGTGCTATGTAGCCTACTATATCATGCTGTATTTCAATTGTCTGCTTTCCCTCTCTTCTAATGAGGTTATGTTATTGGCCTTTGAGTGGTTCTGGTATAAAATCAAACCATTTGATCAATTGCATAATGGTAATTATATTATATTCGAAGGTAATTGAATTGCTCTACACCAAGAAGTGGATAAATCCTGCTGGCTCAGCTCTCCTCTGTCCTACCTCAGCTCTTATGGCTTTGATCGAAGTCATTTTGACCACGAGCTGTAGTGGTACCTTGCCTACAGGGTGCAACTCATTTGCTAATTGAAAAGTGATTGACAAATCAGGTCCCATTGCTCCATGACTGGGAATCCCCATTGCCAATTTACAGTCCTATGTCTATGGGAAGACGGTAATTCTATCAAACAGACTGTCTGTCTTACATTTGGTATTTCTAGAACAGAACAGAGCTCCTCAGAAGCAACCAAATCCTTCATTGTAATTCCCTCTGGAAGTCCCGTCCCGCCCTGTGGCTGAAATGTCTTCTGTCAGTGCCTCTGAAGGTGAGCAATAACAAATCTGCAGCCTAATGGCCAGTGAATTAAGCCTTCAGGCAGTATAGACAGCCAGGGGGAGAATGGAGGTGAATGGATGCTCTAGCTGAACAGGGAACTCAGGGTAGGCCCAATCCCCTATTACGGCCTCTTCCTCCTAGCCCCACATCACCTGTCAGATAGACTGGTCCACAATCGACAGAGACAAACCCTGTGACAGCAGCAGGGGGAAAAGCGGGGTGCAGCATCAAAGCCCCACGCTCCCCAGGGGGACCCCTCTGGAGCCTGTCTGATGGTTGTCACTAGTTACAGAGAGAGCTCTACTTGATTAGGGAGAGTGGATCTTAATCTTTAAAAAACTAGAGAAGCCACAAGTAATCGGGAACCCTATGCACCCACCGCTGATCGAAAGAAACTGACAGGAGAGAAAAGCGAAAAAGAAGAGACGAAAGTGAGACTTTATGGAGAAGAGACGGGGGAGATTAAATAGTGGCGTGCTGGCTATTGTCATGTGGTGGTTAGGCGTGCACATTGCATGGCAGAGAGCAACACTTTTTCTACATGGCTCCACAAAGTCGAAGAGTTAGCCAGAGTTCTAGGGTTCCAAATTAAGGGTTGATGGATGTTCTTAGGCTTCGTGTGATGACTAATAAAAGTCATTCGCCATGTTTTTTACAATAATCCACGGGTTCTCATGCCTTATTGCGTAAATCATGTGGAAGATGTTCTAAATGCCGGGGGTGTTTGGGTAAAAAGGCAGAAAAAATATAAACAAATGTGTGGAAGCCTTTGCCCCTCCCCCACCTTCTTATTGCACTCTCACCCTTGACCTCTCTCTATTTAACCCAGCCTGTGAGTATGAAGAAAAGGCCAACCTTACTGCTGTGAAACAGGTTGCTGTTATCTCAAAATAATACGTCCACGTCAGCTTCCCATCACTCTCCTGTTCAAATTAAGTATCTGAAATGATCCTGATTATCGTTACAGAGAGGTACTTGTCCCTGATTGAATGGCAATGGCAGTATTTACGGTCAATTTAGCAGCATGCTCTTATCAATGCAGGCTTTACATAGCCCCCGTTTTAAAATACCTAATTAGCTGGAAAATACACGACAACTCAATTGTGAAGATGGGTGGAAGAGAATGAAGCAGCAATCTGGGTAAATGTCTGCTTACAATAGATACACTTGTTATGGTGCCTGGCTGCTGCTGTTCTGCTGCAGGGCTGGGGTCTGATAATAGACTGGACAGTGGTGGAAAAGGTACCCAATTCTCATACTTGAGTCAAAGTAAAGATACCTTAATAGAAAATGACTCAAGTAAAATTGAAATTCACCCAGTAAAATACTACTTGAGTAAAATAATAAAAGTATTTGGTTTTAAATATACTTAAGTATCAAAAGTAAAAGTACAAATCATTTCATATTCCTTATATTAAGCAAACCTGGTGGCACCATTTTTATTTTATTTAGGGACATAATTCAGACATAATTTACAAACAAAGCATTTGTGTTTAGTGAGTCCGCCAGATCAGAAGCAGTAGGGATGACCTGGGATGTTCTCTGTTTAGTGAGTCCGCCAGATCAGAAGCAGTAGGGATGACCTGGGATGTTCTCTGTTTAGTGAGTCCACCAGATCAGAGGCTGTAGGGATGACCAGAGATGTTCTCTGTTTAGTGAGTCCACCAGATCAGAGGCTGTAGGGATGACCTGGGATGTTCTCTGTTTAGTGAGTCCACCAGATCAGAGGCTGTAGGGATGACCAGAGATGTTCTCTTGACAAGTGTGTGAATTGGACCTGTCCTGTTAAGCAATTAAAATGTATCGAGTACTTTTGGCTGTCAGGGAAAATGTATGGAGTAAAAAGTACATTATTTTCTTAGGATTGTAATGAAGTAAAAGTAAAATTTGTCAAAAATATAAATGGTAAAGTAATGTACAGACACCCCAAAAAATGACTTAAGTAGTACTTTAAAGTATTTTTACTTAAAGGACATTACACCACTGGGGCTGGATAAGGGTATGCTACTGGTGGTTAAACAAATGCTTTGCACAGCATCTCATTGATGAGAAAAAGGGATCAGGATAACCTATATATATATCTATAGATATATATATCTATATATATATTTTTTTTTTTGCATGTCAGCTATTCATTGTGAAATTACAACATCAATGCAAGGATCAGTGTAAATGTATGTTATTCTGTTTTGGCTAAGGAATAAAAAAAATAAAATAAAAAAAAAATCTCCATACACTATACTTCAATTTAAACATGTAGAGGAGACTGGGGTCAATTGTAACATGTTTAGTCTTTTACTTTATAGCTCAGAGACCACTTGATCTAGGCCGGTCATTTGTCTCCTAATCACACCATTTATAATTGTCGGGGGCAATTGTAACAGTAGCTGAGGTCAAATGTAACACCCCAAAACTGTATCAAATAAATTCACTTAACTTGAAAAAAATCATGTTTATCAATTATCATATTATCATAGACACATGTAATGATTTTGCAAGAATTACAACAATTTCTATATACGTAACCAATATTTACAGTAACACCTGTTTGTGGTTCCTCTCAAAACATCTGAATAGTCTGATGGTGACCAAATGATTATATCTGTTTACAACGTCTTTGGCACGCCCAATTTTTCAGTTTTTGATTTGTTAAAAGAATTTGAAATATCCAATAAATGTCGTTCCACTTAATGATTGTGTCCCACTTGTTGTTGATTCTTCACAAAAAAATACAGTTTTATATCTTTGTGTTTGAAGCCTGAAATGTGGCAAAAGGTCGCAAAGTTCAAGGGGGCCGAATACTTTTGCAAGGCACTGTAACACCATAGTACCCTCCAAGCTCCTCATCAAGCTCGAGACCCTGGGTCTCGACCCCGCCCTGTGCAACTGGGTACTGGACTTCCTGACGGGCCACCCCCAGGTGGTGAAGGTAGGCAACAACATCTCCACCCCGCTGATCCTCAACACTGGGGCCCCACAAGGGTGCGTTCTGGGCCCTCTCCTGTACTCCCTGTTCACCCACGACTGCGTGGCCACGCACGCCTCCAACTCAATCATCAAGTTTGCGGACGACACAACAGTGGTAGGCTTGATTACCAACAACGACGAGACGGCCTACAGGGAGGAGGTGAGGGCCCTCGGAGTGTGGTGTCAGGAAAATAACCTCACACTCAACGTCAACAAAACTAAGGAGATGACAGCAGAGGGAACACCCCCCTATCCACATCGATGGAACAGTAGTGGAGAGGGTAGTAAGTTTTAAGTTCCTCGGCATACACATCACAGACAAACTGAATTGGTCCACCCACACAGACAGCATCGTGAAGAAGGCGCAGCAGCGCCTCTTCAACCTCAAGAGGCTGAAGAAATTCGGCTTGTCACCAAAAGCACTCACAAACTTCTACAGATGCACAATCGAGAGCATCCTGGTGTGCTGTATCACCGCCTGGTACGGCAACTGCTCCGCCCACAACCGTAAGGCTCTCCAGAGGGTAGTGAGGTCTGCACAACGCATCACCGGGGGCAAACAACCTGCCCTCCAGGACACCTACACCACCCGATGTCACAGGAAGGCCATAAAGATCATCAAGGACAACAACCACCCGAGCCACTGCCTGTTCACCCCGCTATCATCCAGAAGGCGAGGTCAGTACAGGTGCATCAAAGCTGGGACCGAGAGACTGAAAAACAGCTTCTATCTCAAGGCCATCAGATTGTTAAACAGCCACCACTAACATCGAGTGGCTGCTGCCAACACACTGACTCAACTCCAGCCACTTTAATAATGGGAATTGATGGGAAATGATGTAAAATATATCACTAGCCACTTTAAACAATAATGTTTACATGCCCTACATTATTCATCTCATATGTATACGTATATACTGTACTCTATATCATCTACTGCATCTTTATGTAATACATGTATCACTGGCCACTTTAACTATGCCACTTTGTTTACATACTCATCTCATATGTATATACTGTACTCGATACCATCTACTGTATCTTACCTATGCTGCTCTGTACCATCACTCATTCATATATCTTTATGTACATATTCTTTATCCCCTTACGCTTGTGTCTATAAGGTAGTAGTTTTAGAATTGTTAGCTAGATTACTTGTTGGTTATTGCTGCATTGTCGGAACTAGAAGCACAAGCATTTCGCTACACTCGCATTAACATCTGCTAACCATGTGTATGTGACAAATAAAATTTGGTTTGATTTGATAATTATGCTAGTTTGAATTCTTAGACATTAATTAATTAATTAATCAGGACAGTATATGAAAAATACAAACAGTGGGAAACTTTCACCCCCCGAAAAAAATAACATTTGTCCATAAATGTGTAAATAGTGAGATATTTTGCTGAAACTTTTCAAGCAAGGAAATAATCTAAATGGGCATGTACTGAGAGACTTTCTTCACTCGAGTTTGTTTCTGTTGGGAGAAATTCACGGTGCCACAATTGCCCCCTGTTAAAATTGTCCCTGGTCTCCCTATGAATGATGAGTTTCTAGTTGTAAAATAAAAAAAAACAGTCATAATTCAAATGTATTTTAAGCATTAGGGAAGCATATCAAATCTAATCAAATCTAATTTTATTTGTCACGAGCTTCTTAAAAAATAGGTGTGGACTAACAGTGAAATGCTTACTTATGGGCCCTTCCCAACAATTCAGAGAGAAAGAAAATAGTGAAATAATAGAAAAGTAAAATACATAATAATAAAAGTAATTATAGATAAACAATGAGTAACGCTAACTTGGCTATATAGAAGGGGTGCCGAGTCGATGTGCAGGGTATGAAGTAATTGAATAAAGTGTCAGATAGTCATCACATACGCTGCTGCTGCTATTGTTTACTAAAAAAAGTTAGTGCAATAAGAGTCAATGCAGATAGACTGGGTAGCTATTTTGTTAACTATTTAACTAACTATTTAGCAGTCTTATGGCTCAGGGGTTCAGGGTCCTGTTGGTTCCAGACTTGGTACATCGGTACCACTTGCTGTGCGGTAGCAGAGAGTATAGTCTATGACTTGGGTGGCTGGAGTGTTTAGGGGCCTTCCTCTGACACCGCCTGGTATAGAGGTCCTGGATGGCAGGGAGCTTAGGCCCCCGTTATATACTGGGCAGTCAGCACTACCCTCTGTAGCGTATTGCAGTTGGATGCCAAGCAGTTGCCATACCAAGCGGTGATGCAGCCAGTCAAGATGCTGTCAAGGGTGCAGCTGTAGAACTTTTTGAGAATCTGAGGGCCCATGCTAAATCTTTTCAGCCTCCTGTGGAGGAAGAGGTGTTGCCATGCCCTCTCTCAGACTGTGTTGGTGTGTTTGGACCATGATAGATCCTTAGTGATGTGGACACCGAGGAACTTGAAGCTCTCGACCCGCTCCACTACAGCCCAGTCAAATGTAAATGGGGCGTGCTTGGCCTTGCCCTCCGTTCCCTGTAGTCCACGATTCAGCTGCTTTGTCTTGCTGACATTGAGGGAGAGATTGTTGTCCTGGCACCGCACTGCCAGGTCTCTAACCTCCTCTCTATAGGCTGTCTCATCGTCGTCGGTGATCAGGCCTACCACAGTCATGTCGTCTGCATACTTAATGATGGTGTTGGAGTCGTGCATGGCCATGCAGTCGTGGGTGAACAGGGAGTACAGGAGGGGACTAAGCACGTTCCACTGAGGGGCCCCCATGTTGAGGGTCTGCATGGCGGATGTGTTGTTGCCTACCCTCACCACCTGGGGGAGTCCCGTCAGGAAGTCCAGGATCTAGTTGCAGAGGGAGGTGTTCAGTCCCAGGGTCCATAGCTTAGTGATGAGTTTGGAAGGCACTATGGTGTTAAATGCTGAGCTGTAATCAATTAGCAGCATTCTCACATAGGTGTTTATTTTGTTCAAGTGGGAAAGGGCGGTGTGGTGTGCAAGAGAAGCATCATCTGTGGATCTGTTGGGGCAGTATGCGAATTGTAGTGGTCCCATTGTGCTTGGAACGATGTGTTGATGTGAGCCATGACCAGCCTTTCAAAGGGTTTCATGGCTACAGATGTGAATGCTACAGGGTGATAGTCATTTAGACAGGTTACTTGGCATTCTTGGGCACAGGGACTATGGTGGTCTGCTTAAAACATGTAGGTATTACAGACTAGGTCAGGGAGAGGTTGAAAATTTCAGTGAAGACACATGCCAGCTGGCCGGCCATGCTCTCAGCACCTGTCCTGGTAGTCCGGCCTTGTCCTGGCAGTCCGGCCTGTTTAAAGGTCTTACTCACACTGGCTACGGAGTGGGTGATCACACAGTCGCCCGGAACAGCTGGTGCTCTCACGCACGGCTCAGTGTTGCTTGCATCGGTGCGAGCATAGAAGGCATTTAGCTCGTCTGGTAAGCTTGTGTCACTGGGCAACTCGTGACTGGGTTTTCATTTGTAATCCATGATTGTTTGCAAGCCCTGCCACATCCGACAAGCATCAGAGCCAGAGTAGTAGGATTCTATCTTAGTCCTGTATTGCCGTTTTGTCTGTTTAATCGACACTGCCATTCAGTTCTGGTGATGCATAGAAAAACCAGCTTGAATATTATCCATATCTTTGTTAAGCCAAGTTTCCGAGAAACATAGGATATTACAGTTCTTCAGGTTCTGTCTCGAATGGAGCTCATCCAGTTTGTTCTCCAGTAAATGTAAATTCAACAATAGAAAAGTGGTTAGAGACGGATGATTTACTTGCCTTACATACCATACCATCATAAAAGACCATCCTCTTTCTTTCTCTCTTTCTTCTCATTGCATCTCTTTCATAGGGTTTTCATAGCTGTACTTTTCTCCCAAAAACAAACGATAACTTGGCCATACCTTCAAAGTGTCCTCAGGGGTTTCTAGATAATGGGACATGCTGGACCTACCACACACAGGACCACAAGTAGGGGGGACCGAGAGCCCTGCCACTGCTGCGATGCAGCAAGGTGCCTCTGGAAAGAAAACAGGCGAGACCCAGGCATCAACAGGCCTCTGTTTATCAAAGCAGGTGCTGCAGGCCTGAATGTGGCCGCCTCAACATCTGTTTATAATAAAAACTCCAGGACTCTATCAACTATGTACGTACATAAATGATGTGGAAATACAAACATTCAAATTTAAACTCAAACGAAAGCTATTCTGGGCATTAAAACTAAATCGACTAAAAGCTTTGAAATGCTATGTTTGGCTTTTAAAATCTAGTCAAGCATTGCACATTAGAATTTGGATTATTGTGTATTAATGCAATAATCTGAACTGTGGAATGCCTTTGACCGGCGGCACGATCATGAATATCACTTTCCTCTGTTTAATAATGCAAATGTGAGACAACATCTATATCCATCACTCACATGTTTGACCGAGGAAAAAGTATAAACTGTTGCTTTTGGCACCATCCTAGCCCAGCCATAAACCACTGTTAGTGCTGTTTCCCCGTTCTCTTTTGGTGGCAACAGGGAAGGAATTCATCTTCTGTGGCAATGAATGTTGCAATGAATCCATCTTACGGGCCTGCCCATCTGCCCAGAGCAGCGTCTATTGGCAACGATTCCAAAATGCTGCATATTGCTAATGTGACATTGAACAATAAATGGATGAAATGCTACTCCTTCACAAACTGCTCCAACCCATCATAGCCTCACACACACAAAATTGCTCCAAAGCTGGCCAATAATAGACAGGTGAGTTAATCGAACATCTACCACCACATAAAAATGCTCATATTAGTCGGACTGGAAATATAATCCAAGGGAACACTCTCATCAAAAGATTTGCCAACCACACACGAGTAACTCTTTGGATGCTTTGAAGGAAAAAGCAATAGTGTTCTAGGGTTGAATATCTGGGCGGCCGGGCCGGTCCTGGGCCTCCTGTGGGTCAGGCTGTTTTCTCTCTACACACAGGGCACCGCTGCACTCCCCCGCACCAGCCAGTCTGACGTGAGCTCACTGTGCGCCGTTTATTTGTGCTGCGTCGTGTGCGGCAGCCAAATCCCCTCTCTCATTCAACATGGTCTGGTCTGCTACTTTTTCCTGTTTTGGGTTGGATTTTCTGTTTAGCTATTCCCTCAGAGAGAATCTTGCCCTCTCTCCATATAGGATTGAGTGCTTGTTTGAGGTTGAGCACATATTTGTAAATCTAGAATGCTTATGGAAGACAAGAGGTCTTGGGTTAAAAAAGCAAGTCCAAATGTCAACCCAGTACAATAAGGAGCTTGCGTGCTTCATGGACAAAATGGTCCACATTTTATCTGCTCTTTATTACCTCTTCAAAACCTAATCAAAAGGTAGACTGGACATGGGAATTAATGTATTAGCCTACCCGTAAACTGCGGTCACTGTACAAACAGTGGCCATTCAAAATGACCACAGTAACAGAGATGCCGAGTCTTATTAGGAAAGTGTCAAATGACCTGTTGAAATGCGCCTCTACGTGAGTTACAGTATCTCTGATTCAATAGCTACTTCACAACACTTTCCTCCCTGGTCCTCCCAGGCGGCAGCAGCCAGAGGCAGCAGGTCAAGGGTCAGGGGGTTATCATCATCCTCTACTTTCGCTAATTACAGGAAGCGAGAGAGGGGAGTTTAAGCCTGAAGCTGCTGCAGCATTTCCCTGCATCGTCCTGATGGGAGCAGCGTGGCAGCAGTTCAAAATCCTGTTATGGAAATATTTAATATTTAATACATCGATTAACATTAACAACTCGGGCAGAACTGTTTCAACAATTCCATTATTATTTGATATCTCTCCATAGAGCGATGATGGGTGATATAATGAAAGGTGGATCTCTATTTCAACCTTGAAGGGGTTGGGCAAAGTGCCAGTAATGAAGATGTATTAAACCTTAATGTAGCTTAATGTAGCAGGTGTCATATATATAATGTCCAGAAGCTCTTTCGAAAGCATTATATTCATCTCTACTACCTTAAAAGCCACTAAATCTTCTGCGCTAAGTTAGTCTGGCTATGATTCTCCTCCTATTAATCGATAGAAAAATTGTTAACACACCTTCACTGGGATCCATTAGAGTGTCCCTGGGTAATAAATGTACCCATGGTGCTCAGATGGGGTGGGGTGGGGGGGGGGGTGGGTGGGTGGCAAACTGCCTTCTGCACTCAGGTTAATGGCCAAAGTTGAGGGAAGTGACCACTAAATCTGCAAGGACACCAGATTCACACTGGCTGCCGAGCTTCTAGCACTGGCAAATGACAATGCCTAAGAGCTCAGTGCTAATCAATTGTTTCTGTGGGAGAGGAGAGGAGGGCGAGAGAGGGAGGCCATGCAGGCTGCTCTATGAGGGAGAAGAGAATAGTTGTGCGAGAGAGAGAGAGAGATAGAGAGAGAGGAAAATGGAGGTGGTCATACTGAGAGACTGTAAAGGGGGGGCATGCGGTAAGTATGATTCATTTAACCTCAGTTTGCATCCATACGAGGCAGTTTCATATAGGTTCAGATTTTGTATTGATACAAAGGCCATTTATCACTGTTGACACCCTGGCATTGGGAGAATTGCTTTGATGTAACGTTTCAGTACTCTTGAGAATGACCTCTCAGACCTTTTAGAGAGAACATTACAAACTGTTACTCACAAAATGTACTTGTAAAATTCATCCCCTTACATATTTCCCACTCTGTCAATGAGTCACATTGAGATCTAATGATCAGTGGGCTTCTGTGGAAAGGAGGAAATAGATGCCATCTGGAAAGATTTTCACCCACCACAACTAAGGCCAAAGTAAGCCATGAAAAACTCAATATACACACTCTTTATAACACATTTTCAGAGCCATTTTCCATAGTATTTCCCTGCAAGCCTGACACTTTCTGGAATCCAACCATCTGCCATATAACCCTGTCCAGTTACAGTGCATCTCCAATGCTATAACTTAGCATCATCCCATAATGTAATTCAGTTAACCTGCAGAGAGAGAGAGGGAGACAAGCCAAGGAATATCTCCGAGACCTCTTAGCAAAGCTATTATTATTGGGATGAGTCAACTTCGATGCATCGCGCTGTAAAAAGACCCAGAGAAGAATGTAAATGGCTCTCCCCTTTCCACACAGAACAGTGGAGACCGGGCCAGCCGCTTTACTTTAGCCACACTTCCAGCTGCTGTGAAAATGAGATCAGTTGGAAAGTGTATGTGACAGGGGCTAATTAAGTCACATGATGCAGCCAAACCTGCCCGGAGGAGAGAGAAAACACCAGAGGCAATTGCATTCACTTGATCTCGTAATGTGGCCCATCAGAACTACTAATTCAATTGCACATCCATTCTGCCAACTCCTCACCATTAAGCACACATTTAATTGCATCCATAAAGCTTTTAATATGAGGCACACAAAGCAGGGGGACATGACACCACCCACACCACTGCCCATCCGCAAACAGCTGTCCTGTTCCTGTCTCGCCCCCCCGGCAGTCACCACGGTGATAGTGGCCTGCATAGAGTTTTAGGGGGGACTCGGGGTGTGTTTGTGTGTGACAGCAGGGGGGTGTCATCGGACAGCCCAATCCTGTTAGTAATACATCATTATTAGATGAGCGTTTAGGGCCCATTTCACGGTTGTAATTCAAAGGAGGGGAGGTTAGATATCGCCCTGGCACAGGAAGAGACGAGAGCTGTAATTTGAGCCTGACAACCCCGGCTATTGTTGTGGCACCATACCCGCTGCTCGTAAGGAATGTCTTATCTTTCAGCCAGGCGAGAGCTTAGCGCTGCTACACAAAGACGTCCTGATAAGGGGACAAGCACAGAGAACTGAGAGAGGAGGAGAGAAGGAGAGTGGAGGAGAAGAAAGGAGGAGGAGGAGAAGGAGGGGTGATAACATTCCCTGTTCAGGCAGGGACCGTATTCTTGACAAGAAAAAAGACATATATAAAAGCCAAACAAAGCTCCCGATGAGACAGACCATCAATACCCAGAGATGTACACAATCATTACCATCCCCAAACAAAAGGCTGGTGTCAATTGCACCAGTGTTATAGAGCAGTTTCTCAAATTAAAACCTTGTCTGAAACCGCATCTTATGGCAACAACTATTTAGTGGCCATATTTTATGGGCCAGACCAATGAAAAGCAATAGCTGTTTTATTTCATGTATCTGCTCTTGCCAGCTGCAAGGGAAAGACTCTTAATAGGAGCTGTCGATCAATGTCAGAGTCGGGGCTGAGGGAGCGAGAGGCTGACTGTAATAAACATGAAGGGGAGATAACACCAGGCAGACAGGCACAGAGAGACAGGGCCCTGCTGTCTGCTACTGATCACAGCCTTGTTAACCTACACCACAACTGTCCCGTTTGTCATCTTATTTTGTAACACTCATCATTTGTCACGCCCGATGGTTATCAGGGGGCTGCTCTCTCTTGTTGCTCTTAGCAACCACTCTGTTTCCCCTCTGAAAGGAGCAAGGTGTAATATAGGGAGGGAGAGGATAGGAAGATGGAGACGTGTAAATAATGTGCATTATCTCTAAAAACAATAGGTCTGAGCTGATGTCACATATTGGTTTATGAGGTGTCTGTATGTGTGATTTGTGTTATTCTAATGAAAGTCTCTAGGTGTTGGGGATTGGACATATTGGACATCTGTTGACTCAAGATTCAAGATGGCTGGTGTCGATGTTCAGACAGACCTGTGCTTTCTGTCGACTCAAGATTCAAGATGGCTGGTGTCGATGTTCAGACAGATCTGTGCTTTCTGTTGACTTGCAAGTTATCATTATTGCTCCTTTAACATTTCTCTCCTTGTGGATTTATTTGAGGTACTGGGTAAGTAATGTACCAATGCATCCATCACTACAGCAATGTCAATAAAATACAGATAACTAACACCGCACTGGGCACAAACTGGTTGAATCAATGTTATTTCAACGTCATTTCTCAACATATTGTGACGTGGAATCTACATGGAAAATACATTAGATTTGAGAACAAAAAATCATAAAAATCAACTGTTGTTTTTTGAGGGTCAAATTTCAACCACAGGATTATATCATCATGGTAACCAAATTTTAATATAGACAAACCTTATATATAAAATATGTAGGATTTTTTCCTTCAAAACAATGTCAGATCTCCACTATCAGAAAAAAACTACAGGCTGGGCAGTAGCTCCTACTGGAAAACAGATCCATCTACAGCTACCTCTCAGTCTCCCATCCAGGGTTTTAACCAAGCCCCATTTTTAACCAAGCCCCGTAATGATATTTAGTGACATTGAATTGTTTTTGGTTGTAAACATAACCAAATATCAATATCTTATTTATTTTTTATTTTTTGTTGCTCTTACAGCACCTGGTATTCCCAGGCGGTCTCCCGTCCCAGTACTATCCAGTCATGTTCAGGGTGGCATGGCCACAAGCATATTTGTTTTAACACGATTTCCTCCCCAAATGAAGTCCCTTGGCTAATCTCTACAACTCCTCACTGGGCTTGGGAGAAGGTTAAGTCACACACGACCACCTACTTATTGTCATACTGCTCCAGAACAACAGAAAAGGACCTTGTGAAGATGTTGGAGGAAACAGGTACAAAAGTATCAATATCCACAGTAAAATGAGTCCTATATCGACATAACCTGAAAGGCCGCTCAGCAAGGAAGAAGCCACTGTTCCAAAACCGCCATAAAAAACTATGGGACAAAGATCGTACCTTTTGGAGAAATGTCCTCTGGTCTGATGAAACAAAAATAGAACTGTTTGGCCATAATGACCATTGTTATGTTTGGAGGAAAAAGGGGGAGTCTTGCAAGCCGAAGAACACCATCCCAACCGTGAAGTACGGGGGTGGAACCATCATGTTGTGGGGGTGCTTTGCTGCAGGAGGGACTGGTGCACTTCACAAAATAAATGGCATCATGAGGATGGAAAATTTTGTGGATATATTGAAGCAACATCTCAAGACATCAGTCAGGAAGTTAAAGCTTGGTCGCAAATGGATCTTCCAAATGGACAATGACCCCAAGCATACTTCCACAGTTGTGGCAAAATGGCTTAAGGACAACAAAGTCAAGGTATTGGAGGGGCCATCACAAAGCCCTGACCTCAATCCTATAGAAAAGTGGTGGGCAGAAAGGAAAAAGCGTGTGCGAGCAAGTAGGCCTACAAACCTGACTCAGTTACTTTGTCAGGAGGAATGGGACAAAATTCACCCAATTTATTGTGGGAAGCTTGTGGAAGGCTACCTGAAACATTGACCCAAATTTAAAGGCAATGCTACCAAATACTAATTGAGTGTACGTAAACTTCTGACCCACTGGGAAAGTGATGAAAGAAATAAAAACTGAACTAAATCATTCTTTCTACTAACTGACCTAAAACAGGGATTTTTTACTCGGATTAAATGTCAGGAATTGTGAAAAACTGAGTTTAAATGTATTTGGCTAAGGTGTATGTAAATGTCCGACTTCAACTGTACATCTCCTTCAAATGTTGATATTTGGTTGTGTTGACAACCAAACACAAATTCAATATCCCTTTTGAATTTCAATAAATACTCAATTAACTTGTCAACAAGTTATATGTTGGATTCACGTTGTCACGCCCTGGCCTTAGTATTCTGGGTTTCAGTCCTGAGCTTCCCCTCAGTCCTGAGCTTCCTCAGTCGTGAGGCACCCCTCAGTCCAGGTGGGCTCTTTGTTGGGGTTAGTAGGCCTGGGTCGGCGGAGAGGGTCGCCAATCAAGGGACGCGAAGGAGGTGGACAGAGACTGTTGGAATGGGGTCCACGTCCAGCGCCAGAGCCGCCACCGTGGACAAACGCCCACCCAGACCCTCCCCTATGGATTTAGGTGGCGGCCGGGAGTCCGCTCCTTTGGGGGGGGGGTACTGTCACGCCCTGGCCTTAGTATTCTGGGTTTTCGTTAGTATTTTGGTGAGGCCAGGGTGTGACATTGGGATTTATGTGGTTTGTTTTGTCTGGGGTTGTTTGTAGTATGGTATTGTGGTTAGAGTAGTACTCTAGGTAAGTCTATGGTTGCCTAGAGTGGTTCTCAATCAGAGGCAGGTGTTTATCGTTGTCTCTGATTGGGAACCATATTTAGGCAGCCATATTCTTTTGGTCTCTTGTGGGTGATTGTTCCTGTCTCTGTGTTTGTTGCACCAGATAGGGCTGTTTTGTTTTTTTCAAGTTTCTTGTTTTGTAGATTGTTGTATTTTCATCTTTATTAAAGATGTAAAAAAATAACCACGCTGCATTTTGGTCCGCCTCTCTTTCACCAGAAGAAAACCGTTACAGAATCACCCACCAACCAAGGACCAAGCGGCGTGGTAAACGGAGGCAGCAGCAACAGCAGCAGCAGGAGAAGCAACAGGTGCAGCAGGTGCAACAGCAGCAGCAGCAAAAGCAGCAGCAGGAGGAGCTAGCACGGCAGAGCGGCTGGAAGCCCGAGAGGCAGCCCCAAAAATGTCTTGGGGGGGGGGCACAGGGAGAGTGTGGCAGAGTCAGGAGTCAGACCTGAGCCAACTCCTTCTGTTTACCGTAAGGAGCCATGGATGGAATTGGAGCTGTCGGCGAAGCTGAGTCTGAGAGTGTTGAGGATGTATTGGACAGAATAGAGAGAAGGCTGTTGGTTTGGCATAGTATGCAGGGCATTTGCCCTGAGGTGCGTGTCCACAGCCCGGTACCACCAGTGCCGGCACCCCGCACCAGGCTGTCTCTCCGTCCCATCAACACAGGTGCTCCCGCCTGTCCGGCGCTACCGGAGTTTCCGCCCCTCAGTCCAGAGGCGCCAGAGCCCCTCAGTCCAGAGGCACCAGAGCCCCTCAGTCCAGCGCTGCCGGAGCCTTCCTCTCCAGCATTGCCGGAGGCTTCCCGTCTGCCCAGCGCCGTCTGAGCTACCCATCTGCCAAGCGCCATCAGCGCCGCCTGAGCCGCCCGTCTGCCCAGCGCCGCCCGTCTGCCCAGCGCCGCCCGTCTGCCCAGCGCCGCCCGTCTGCCCAGCGCCGCCCGTCTGCCCAGCGCCGCCAGTCTGCCCAGCGCCGCCAGTCTGCCCAGCGCCGCCAGTCTGCCCAGCGCCGCCAGTCTGCCCAGCGCCGCCAGTCTGCCAGGAGCCGCCAGTCTGCAAGGAGCCGCCAGTGCCGCCAGTCTGCAAGGAGCCGCCAGTGCCGCCAGTCTGCAAGGAGCCGCCAGTGCCGCCAGTCTGCAAGGAGCCGCCAGTGCCGCCAGTCTGCAAGGAGCCGCCAGTGCCGCCAGTCTGCAAGGAGCCGCCAGTGCCGCCAGTCTGCAAGGAGCCGCCAGTGCCGCCAGTCTGCAAGGAGCCGCCAGTGCCGCCAGTCTGCAAGGAGCCGCCAGTGCCGCCAGTCTGCAAGGAGCCGCCAGTGCCGCCAGTCGCCGCCAGTCAGCCAGGATCCATCAGATCCGCCAGTCAGCCAGGATCCGCCATTCAGCCAGGATCTGCCAGAGCCGTCAGTCAGCCAGGATCTGCCAGAGCCGTCAGTCAGCCAGGATCTGCCAGGGCCGTCAGCCATAATCGGCCAGAACCGCCAGTCAGCCAGGATCTGCCAGAACCACCAGCCAGCCAGGATCTGCCAGATCCATCAACCTGCCTGAGCTTCCCCTCAGTCCTGAGCTTCCTCAGTCGTGAAACACTCCTCAGTCCAGGTGGGCCCTTTGTTGGGGTTAGTAGGCCTGGGTCGGCGGAGAGGGTCGCCAATCAAGGGACGCGAAGGAGGTGGACAGAGACTGATGGAATGGGGTCCACGTCCAGCGCCAGAGCCGCCACCGTGGACAGACGCCCACCCAGACCCTCCCCTATGGATTTAGGTGGCGGCCGGGAGTCCGCTCCTTTGGGGGGGGGGGGGGTACTGTCACGCCCTGGCCTTAGTATTCTGGGTTTTCGTTAGTATTTTGGTGAGGCCAGGGTGTGACATGGGGATTTATGTGGTTTGTTTTGTCTGGGGTTGTTTGTAGTATGGTATTGTGGTTAGAGTAGTACTCTAGGTAAGTCTATGGTTGCCTAGAGTGGTTCTCAATCAGAGGCAGGTGTTTATCAATGTCTCTGATTGGGAACCATATTTAGGCAACCATATTCTTTAGGTCTCTTGTGGGTGATTGTTCCTGTCTCTGTGTTTGTTGCACCAGATAGGGCTGTTTCATTTTTTTTCAAGTTTCTTGTTTTGTAGATTGTTGTATTTTCATCTTTATTAAAGATGTACAAAAATAACCACGCTGCATTTTGGTCCGCCTCTCTTTCACCAGAAGAAAACCGTTACACACGTCTCCAACTCAACCATAAATTAAAGTTAAAGAATGGGCTTAAGCCAGTGGCTCAACTATTCAAGCAGTAGATACATCTCATTTAAATGTTGATATTTGGTTCCATTGTCAACAAAACATAATTCAATATTATATTTGCAATAAAGTAATAGACATCCATGGCCACATTTTGAGGTTACTGTAAATATAAATGTCTTCTTTAATCATATAAAGTGTGCATGTTCAAGATAGAATGTATAGGTCATTGCAGGTCGGTGGACATCTTCACAATCCCTGTAATAATCTGTGCAGAATCTCGAACAGCATTGATCACTTTCAATGTACTTTTAATGCAATCCAGATCATTTGGTTCTGCTATTAGATTTAAGCACAATGATAAAATATTAATCAGTTACATAAATCAACAAAATATCTAACATTGAATTTCCATTTGAAATTTGTTTTGCTTTTAAATGGTTGAAAGCGCATTGATAGACATTTACCAAAACCTTTTTCTATTGGACTTTGGTTCTGCTTTTAGATGGTTAAAAGCATAGTGATAACACATTGGAAATTCAACTAACCTTTGCTCTTTTTGAGTGTGTGATCATAGGTTGTGATCTCATTGATCAACGTCTCAACCAAATATGAACAAATTATCCACGTTGAAATGACGTGGTGTGCCCATTGAGACAATGCCTGTACTAATGATACTAATTCTAACAATTCATTTCCACATGGAAGGGATATGTGTGTGTTCGTGTATATTTTGGGGAATCCACTTTTCCTCCATCCCTGCACTCTTCCTCCGCAACCTCTGACCTCTGTTGGTTAGAGCAGAGAGGTACTAGCTTGGTGGATAATCATGCAGCAATGTTCAGGGTGCAGTTTTAATCTTTACAAAAAACCTTCACCCCGGTCCCCCATCCCACAGGAGGAGATTAAATGCTTCTTCACATTAGTAATGTCAGCACAAAATGATTATCTTTTCTGAATAATTTATCCCAGCCCTCTATAATTTCCTTATCTCTCCTTTTTTGCCTCTTTTACTGTGCAGGAGACGGTAAATGGCTGTTAGTCTTCAGAAAACCTATGGATCGCCGTTTCCATCAATCAATTAAAAAACACTTACCTTACACTCAACATGATTTATATCTTGTTAATAGAATTGTCTCACTATATCCCTATATTATTATACCCTTAATTCCATTAGCTATTTGCTTAATGCTCTTTTTAAGGCTGACCTCCAAGAAGAGAGATAGGGGGATTAGTCTAATATTGGCCAGAAAACAGGGCCTCTTTCTGGGAATGGTGTAGGTCAGGGCAGGTAGAGGGCTTTGGATGCCGGCCCACTCTTCACTAGCCTCCTCACCAGAAATACTGTAGTCTACTGTAGCTCATGTACAAAAGTCACTGAACCTCAAAGGGCAGATCCACTAGGAATCACATTTACTGTATGACATTCAATTATACAACCCCCTTCAGTGAACAAGACTGGTTCCCCTATTTCACATGTTGCATCATGGACTGTGGATAACATGCTGAGGTATGCAGAATGTCTATCAGTCAATAGAGATGCTATTAAATGATCTAAATGTAACTATGGTGTAACAAGAAACATATATAATGATAACTGAATCCCTATCAATAGATATTTGCGGACAAAAATCTGGCGTGCATCCTTTTTCAACGTAAACGACTTGACAATAACGTTTCCAGACTCTTAGCTACATGGCTGGCAGCTACACTGTTCACCTCCACGGGGTCTACTATGAGCAGTGCTAACGTATCATTTAGTCAGATGCCCTTGGCAGTTGCATGTAAGATACGTTTTAAATATTCATCATGCATTGCCCTACAGACCCTTTACCGTCCTCTGCCCAATACCTCAGGGGCCCAGTAGCGCCGGCCTTAAAAAAAGGATGAGTTAAAAAACTACCAGCAAGTGTCATCAAATAATCAATCATCTGTCTCCACCTTGATTGCACTCATCTATTACTTCAACATGTTGCATAACATTTCAATACATTAGGAGAGAATGAATAGGGGCCGCATGGCGGTTGGGTTCCTTTGGTTGTACAGGAAGCAGCTCAGTACCAGATGAATTCAGTGGCCCAGCTAATGAGGATCAGACTGTATCTCACAACCTTTGATACCCAACTGCCCGTCAGCCAATAGCAAACAACAAAGTCCCTCCACCTTCCGGAGGGGGAAAGAGACAGTGGAATGAAAGAGAGAGAACTTAAGTATCACAGGTCATTGATAGTGTAGGCTACTTGTCAGTGGTCTGAGAGTTATTTATATACAGATCTGCATTGTTGGCGAAAGATCTGAAAGATATCCTAACAGTTTCACCCAGCCAACATCGAACTGTATTTAACTGTATACAGTCTTATACAGATGTAGGATTTTAATTTGAGCCAGTTTGCTGCAGCAGGAAAATAATCCTGCAGCAAAAGGAAATATTAATTATTTTCTGGATTATACTTCATGGACATTTTTGTAGGGGTTGATACATTTTTCGCAAGGGAAAATCAAGTCTGAAATTTGAAAGTGGAAATTCCAAAATTCCAAAGCCTTTTTAAACCTCAAATACACGCCAAATGTTACATTTCATGCATTGCAAGTTCTCCTGCAACAGGATGATCAAATGAAGATCATACACCTGTAAAATAAGAGTGTAGATAATGCAGAGCACATGATGGCACAGTGAACATTTCATCCTGCAGGTTTATTTTGTCTAAATGATATTATACTGTAGCTATAGATCACAATTCCCACAAAGATAGTCTTCCTGAACAGTGGGGTTTGGGGTATCTAACCATCCAGCCTGAGGTTCCGATCAGTACAGTAACAACAGAGCCAGAGGCACCCTGTGGCATGGCTGAGGAGAGAGGGCCAGGGTTCCCAGACTACAGCACAGCCAAAGCCCCGGCCAAGCTCTGGTCCACTTATTAAATTAGTCTAAATCTTTATGGCATGATCAATAGCAATGTGTTTATTTTCCTGCGCAGTGTTATTCATTAGAAATTCAAAGAGCCTTAAAGAGGCTCATTAGGGTGTGATTTGCCAGGGCGGCCTGAGATGTATGGGTCCTTTGTGAGGGAGGCAAAAGGCCAGGGAGACAGGGGAGGGCAGATGGCTTTCACAGGACAGGCTAAATATAGAGCGCCTCGACCGAGACGTCTCTCTCTGTTCAGCTTGTGTGGCTCAGGGTCTCCCACAGGTTCTGAGAGAGAAACATGGACACACACGTATGCAGATGGAGACATTACAGACACAACATGAACACACTTATAGAGATACAAGTAGGTGTATGCACAGACACATGCATGATATATTTACATATGTAGGAACTTAATTTGACCAATATCGTCACAACAAAATAATCCTGCAGCAACAGGATTTGAACATTTAGTCCATTAACACTTTTCCGCCGATGCAATGTTGCTTGATTGGTGATTAGGCTATTAGCTGGCCAAAAATATGTTACATGAAAAGTGCAATACTGTTAATATAACCGTGTGTTTGTGCAGGTTTCCAGCGAATTTATGCATTTCCTGCAGAACAGGACAATTCTTAGAGTGATCAAATTAAAATCCTACTTATGTACAGCTACACACACATGCTCACACTGTTTTTGTATACGCAGGACATATTGTATAGAAGCAGTTGACGTAGGAGTGAAGCACACTGCATTGAATTTCTCAAGTTATATTTGTGTGTTTTGTTAATATTCATAATAATAATAGATTTGATTGTGTGTGTAACCAAAATAACTATTGTATTTTAACCAATGTATTGTCCTCAGGTTCAAATGATGTCAGGCATAATACTAGATATGATATTATAGTTACAGTTAGCGTATATCCGTGTATCTTGGAAACAGTGGGAGGGACCATTCATCTAGTGTCATGCAAAACAAAGCTAGTTTGACATTATCACATTATTGAGTTAACATTATTTGGTGTACAGTCGCCAGTCCTTCAGATAATTCAATCTAAATTGAATGAAAGTGCTCAGACCTGATCCGACTGAGGAGATGGAACATTAATTGACATTTGCTGAAGCCAAACAAAGGACACCAAAGCAGTAATGCTTCGTTAAAGACGTTAAAACCACAGAGATTAACTGTCCGTTTCTATCCCTTATTGTTTTGAAAATGAGTTAAACAAGTCATCTATCTGGAGAATGAAGAAGGACGTACGAGGCTGACCATTCCTCTGGATTTATGGGAATTCATTTAAATCAATATTCTCTCGTATGATTAGAGTAGTATCACGGTAAACCTCATTTATACAAAAACAGAATTGAAAGAGATGCTCTCTGTCATAGAGTATAGGGAGTGGTTATAGGTTCCCTTGTTTTGTCTGACCTCTCTCCAGTCGCAGGCTGCTATAGATATTAACAAATCCCAGTGCTCCCTCACCAACTGATTTTAAAGACAGCATGATTGTGGGGGTTTGGGATGAGGGGTTAAACTGGTAAGAGCATGTTTGCTAAGCCATTTGAAGCACATTCTCATATGGGCGGCGGTAGAGATGGGGTCTGCGGAGGGAGGCACATGTTCCCCCTTTCCCTTTCCATTTCAGTGCACCTGAGTGCATTGATGGGATGACCTGGACTTGATCTTTGAGGGCAACATGCCTGATGGTTCCTGCAGATTGATAAATTGATTCAAAACTATTACCATGGTAAAAAAGCAATAAGGTCATAAAAATTGCATCGGTCCAGCTAGATAAGTAAATCCCAGGCATTTTGGGGAGACGGGAGCTCGGGACAGGAGGAGCAGGCCGGGCATGAGGTGGAATGAGAGAGCGAGAAATGACTTTGAAGAGCTCATCATCTTCAATCTATTTTTCCTGACTCTGCTCCATGCCGCCGCATAGAGGCACTTCATTACAGGGGAATAACTGTACACAGCAGGCAGAGCTCCGGCCAGCCTCCTGCTCCCCCGGGCCCCCGGGGGGCTCTAGCTGGTTAATACCTCATCACTGGCTTCATTGAACGCTTTAATCTGCGCTCCTGTGATCAATAGAATCCCGCTGTAAATTAAAAGAACCATTTCGTGTAATCAACCCAGTTAATGCCCATTCTGAAAACCATTATTTGTGGAAGGTATTTAGGGGCAAATTGTCACTGTGACATGCCCCCCCCCATGTCTCAGAACCCCCCCCCCCCCACCTACAAACACACGCAGTCACCCCCCAGACCCCGGCCACCCACGCTGACTGACAAAGATTATCGAAGTACAAGGTTTAGAAGGACAGGCAACACGGTGGACAGAGAGGTTTGTGTGTTGGGGGAAGAGGGGTTCAGAGGGATGGGATGGGATGGGGAGGACAGGCAAGAGGACACAGAGGTAGAAAGAAGAAAAGAGAGTGGGAGGACAGAGTAGGTTGGGAGAGAGTAGAAATGGAGTGGGATGGTTATATGTGAGAAAGGAGAGAGAGTGGGAGATGGAAGAGAGGATAGATAAGTTAGGAAGGAGGGGACGTGCCCCGCCTCCTCGTGGCTCCCGACACATACACACCCGATGGGGAAGAAAATGAAATTTTCCAGCCCGCTATTTCTGCAGCAAATTCAATTACTGTAGGCGCTTGTACAAAGAGCTGTGACTTCTCTGGGCCTGAGATTGGAAAAAGCTGATGGCTGATGACAGTGAATAACAGGACAGGCTTTGACAGGACAGGTAAAATGGTGGAAAAGGGACCGAGAATATATTGCTCTGGTATGGACAGATGGACAGATGGTAAAACGGTGAAGTACAGGGGAGGTGATGGTAAAATGATAGTGAATAAGGGATATGTATCATAGGGAATATATAGTTTAAAACAGTCTAACAGTCATGAAATACTATATCAAACAACAGCCTGTAAGAGTAAGTAGTTTCAGGACAAAATAAGTTATTTCTTAACTCTTACTGCAATATAGTGAGACGCTATATGAAATAGCACATAGCTCATGTTAGCCATGATAAATCAATAGTGTATTCTGTCACCATTACACAATTAGTCATCCTCCATCACCCTCCCCTTAAAGGGATACTTCGGAATTTTGGAAATGAGGCCCTTTATCTACTTCCTCAGAGTCAGATGAACCCGTGTATATCATGTATATGTCTGTGCATGCAGTTTGAAGGAAGTTCCTGACTAGCACTAGCTCAATGACCTCCAGGATGTGCACTAATGCATGCTAGCAGATACCCATAGACTTCCAGTCATTGCAATAATGCTAGTTAGTTTCGTCAACCAATGCAATCTTTAACTTCCTTCCAACTGGACACAAACACATACAAATGGTATCCACAAGTTCATCCGACTCTGGGGAAGTAGATAAAGGGCATCACTCCCAAAATCCGGAAGTATCCGGAAGTATAAGATAAACACACCTGAAATGATGGAATGCACCCACGCAGACACACATGTAGACGCGGACGCACACAGACGCACCAGCAGCGCAATAAAGTTCATTTGAACCCAATGAATTCATAGTGAGTTTCATGGTGTAGTATTGCACATATTTAAAATGATATTTTCCTGAACAAAGGGGTTGACAACTTTGCCATTTGTGGATTTTTTGGGGGGGGGGGGCGGTAGTTCATGAAGCTCAACTGCACAATATCGAAAACCCATTGACGTGGTCTCAAAGCTTTGTCTAGCTTGGCTAGCTACTGGAAAATTAGTAGCCGGTCGTGTAATCCTGATCGCCTGCTCCTCCTTCCCATTGTGCTCCAGTTTAATTTCTCTTTTTGTCAGCAACAAAGCCCTTGGAATGATCCACAAGGAAGAGGGGATCTATAGCATTTGATTCCAATTCCAACAAAACCCTAAGGGGGACTTCATAAGCACCGCAGCCTCTCATGTTTCACATGCAGACAGACAGAGACGGGAGAGAAAAGCTATTAAAGTTGTATCTTAAAAGGTCAATAACATTCGGTGTAATGACTCTGACTATTTAATCCAAATGTATGGGTCTGTCGCTAAGCCCTTTCCTGACATTGATAGACTTGAGTGGCAGTGAAGGATCCCCCTGTCAAAACAGCCCTGGCTGAGAGGTAATGAGAAACGCCACTTGAGCGTAAAGTCTCAGCGGCCCTTAACGATACGATAGGTGTCACAAAAGGCATTGTTTCTCCTCCTAATCAGTGGGATTGTCTGTCTTCAAGTGGTATGTCATGTCGTGGGTGTGTGTGTGTGTGTGTGTGTGTGTGTGTGTGTGTGTGTGTGTGTGTGTGTGTGTGTGTGTGTGTGTGTGTGTGTGTGTGTGTGTGTGTGTGTGTGTGTGTGTGTGTGTGTGTGTGTGTGTGTGTGTGTGTGCAAGGGAGGCTGAGTGGCGTTGCGTTTTGGAGATGGGCAGATATGTAACTGTGTCTGTCCAGACCAGAATCTTCGGTGATATCATCTCTCCCTCTCCCGGACATCTAATGTGATATTTGCTCTTGCCGTGGCCCCAGAATCCGGTGTCAAGCCAAGCATCTCATCTGCAATGTAAGACAATTTCCTCACATCTGAAAAGACACTGTCTCCAGTCAATACACTATAAATTGCTCTTGGAAATAAGATCATCTTAACTAAACGCTATCTGCTCTCCTCCCGGGATTCAGAGGGTAATCCCACCTTTTTTAATCATTTGTATGTTTTGTTGTTTGGTAGATCTACCCAGCACTTATAATGTCTCATAGGCGAGCCCATCAATCAGATTGGTCGTGACAGAAATCTCCTGCCACAATATTACAGGTTATTAAAAGGATGATGGGAAGGTGGTGTGTTTGTGTTGGCTGAAGCCTCTTTTCTCATTTTTCGAGTGCCGGGAAGGTGCATAAACTAGCAATTCATCCTCACCCTCCCCGTCAACAAGTGTAGCAACCCCCCAGTCCCCCCTACTACTCCCCCAGTCACTCCCTCGGCTGATGAAACACTGTTCATCTCATACTCTACACACAACTGCCAGACAACCAGCCAGTCATCCAGCCAGACAACCAGCCAGCCAGTCAGTCAGCCAACCAGCCAGCCAGTCAGCCAGCCAGCCAGCCAGCCAGCCAGCCAGACAGACAACCAGCCAGTCAGCCAGAGCCAACCAGTTAGTCAGGTAACCAGCCAGCCAGATAACAAGCCTACCAGCTGGCCACAAGCCATTCAGCCTCAGAGCAGAATACCCGCCAACCAGCCAACCAACTCGCCAGCCAGAGAACCAGTCAAACCAGACAGCCATTTCAGGCTGAAAAAATAAACATTCATATTCCAAAATCAGCAATCAACAGTTGTTAATTATTTGATCAGATGTTCCTAATGAAATGTATTGACCTCAACCCTGCAACATATGATAAAGCCAGTTGAGTGCAGACATTGTCAAAAGTGATTCTGTAGAGACAGGAATTTAGAGGGCAACCCCAAAGCACAGACAAAACGAAGAGTCTGTGTGTGTGTTAGACAGTAAAGCTGAAGAACACAGCAAAACATGATTTACCTCTTTCCCAAGGCTCTGATCAAAGTCTGAGAGCAAGTGTGCTGGTTTACTGGCTGCCTTTCCCTCTCAGGCTGCATCGTCTTAATGAAATGGGATTTTACTGGTTATCTTTCCAACAAAAAAAAAACACAGTTTAGGAAACGCAAGTGTTTTTTCACAATTGAATCTGTAATAAAACAGGAAGATGAAAAAATAAAAAAGTTGCATTATTTTTCAGATCTGACATAGCTTCCTGCTGCTGCGGGACCTCAGAGACATTATAACATTTGACCTTTATGTATCAGAAGCTCCAAAATGTTGAATTAAAGCATTTGAAAATATGACTGAGAGATGAGAGATGAAATGTTGAAATGTTGACGGGTGAAATTGTTGATTCATACTCGATGAAATCAGCTGTGACGACATCTTTAAGGACGTGTTCTCTGCCCACACAGACAGGGCGAAAGAGAAATGAAATGAATTGAAACCATAGATGGTATAAATGATATATAGGCAATAAATCTCTTAGAAGATTTATGATATAAGCTTTGATTAGTGCTTTGCAAAACATTGCTTTGATTAGTTAGCGCTAAGAAGAAAGAAAATGAATGTCTTTATTTGAATTGAAATAAAGTCTTATCATTTGGTATTTAAATAAGACAAATGGTGACAAGTATAAAGTAATGACTCTGTCTTTATGCTGGCCTTGTGTTAATAGGACTTTTATCTCTGTTCAGGATATTAATAACGGAATACTGTGGGAATTAATCCTTTTGATCATTAAGAGTTCAGAGATGAATGAATGGAGCAGTGGTGCAAGTCGTTATAAAGGGTTAGGAAGGGCCCAGTAGTCATTAATAACATAGTATTAATACCTCTGTGATGTCTTGTTGATAATGTTCAACCATTTAATGTTCATATTATCAGCAAATGGCAAATAAATGGCCCCGTTAAAGACAAAAACAAAACAATGTATTATTTCTCTGAGGTGTTGACTATCCTCTCTGTCCTGTAAGAACACAGCTTTACCAGACCCCTGTACCATACAGCCTACCTTCCAGCCAAGACAACCCCTCTCCTCTGATAGATTTATTTCAAAAGAGCAAAGTGGGGCGATGCCACCAGCGTTACGGTGACCCCATACATCACGCCTCGTGTGAGCACATATTAAGTGCTTTTCTCATCCCCCCCGCCCATTAAAAGTAAATAATCCGCAAAGGATGAGGCATTTGTTAAGGAGGCATCCTATTCCTCATACGTGACAGGTATCTGTTTATACACACAGCCGGGCAGGTGTGCAGGGAGGAAGGGAGGCACAGGGGAATGGTGATGTGAACTGCTACAGGGAGAGGAAGAGGACAGGCATTCATGTCCAGATCTACTCTGGCTTCGCACACTGCTTCTCATGTACTGTAGGTAGAGGACCAAAGGGATTTTGTCCTCCAGGTCCCTGGTCAAACCATCCAAAGCATTGCTCATTGACATGGAATAATGTCCGACTAGACAATATACAGATAAGGTCACACATCCTTGCTTCGCTTAATGGCAATTAAAAGGTTAAAGATTTTGTGTCCATATTATGGTGATGATGCCCTCCACCATAGACATCAGCGCCTGTAAAGCACCTTCATCCATCCTCAGCACATAAACCAGGTTCTATTTACTTGCTAGACATCCGACTTAACAGGCATAATAAAAGGTAAAGGAGACACAATATTAAGTTCATTAAGTGAATTATTTTCGATAATGAGCAGAAAGCGGAGAAAGAAAGAGGAACCAATTACTAATTAAGTCCCATCATCACATTAGAATGAATGAACATTATGCGGCTACACCGCTTTCATGTTGTTGCATATTTATTACGCTAAATTAATTTAATATCCCCCATATAAATCATGCAAATTTATGAACTGAAGGTTTCATTTATTGCAGCATATTAAGTCATGTTCCATGTAGGAGGTGGCATGGAAATGAGGCAATACCCAAGGTTAGCCAGCGTTATTTATGGCCTCCCTGTCAATTAATACTAAGCTGGCTTTTATTGCACTTAAATGTGCTGTAGAGGAAGGTGAGGGCACTGACAAAGATCATCAGACAGACAGACGCTAGAGGCTACACATTGGGTGCGTTCCTCTGCCCAGGCGTTGCTAACCCCAGGATAGGTATTTTACCTGTCAGCTAACCACATCACATGTTAATTAAAGCCATCTGTCGGTCGATGACACAGTCGATGACGTGGTGGCACATTGGTTGATGCATGCAACGTCTGAGCAGGGGATCGTGACCATAATCTTCCACACACACAGACAACTCTCACATGGACCAACAACATCTGGGTCATTACAGTGGCCTCATCTGCAATATCTGCATTTGGTTGATAGGTTTGAATCTGGCTATTTGGTTAGATAAATCAAATCAAATCAAATGGTATTTGTCACGTGAGCCGAATACAACAGGTGTAGACCTTACAGTGAAATGCTTACTTACCAACAGTGCAAAAAAGGTATTAGATGAACAATAGGTAAGTAAAGAAATAAAAACAACAGTAAAAAGACAGGTGAAAAATAAAAGCAGTGAGGCTATATACAGTAGAGAGGCTATAACAGTAGCGAGGCTACATACAGACACCGGTTAGTTCCGAGGCCGTCATTGAAAATAAGAATTTGTTCTTAACTGACTTGCCTAGTTAAATAAAGGTAAAATAAAATAAATTTTAAAAAGTCGGGCTGATTGAGGTAGTATATACATGTAGATATGGTTAAAGTGACTATGCATATATGATAAACAGAGAGTAGCGATTACCTATTCAGGAGTCTTATGGCTTGGGGGTAAAAACTGTTTAGAAGCCTTTTTGTCCTAGACTTGGCACTCCGGTACCGCTTTCCATGCGGTAGTAGAGAGAACAGTCTATGACTGGGGTGGCTTGGGTCTTTGACAATTTTTAGGGCCTTCCTCTGACACCGCCTGGTGTAGAGGTCCTGGATGGCAGGCAGCTTAGCCCCAGTGATGTACTGGGCCGTAGGCACTACCCTCTGTAGTGCCTTGCGGTCGGAGGCCGAGCAATTGCCGTTCCAGGCAGTGATGCAACCAGTTAGGATGCTCTCGATGTTGCAGCTGTAGAACCAATTGAGGATCTGAGGACCCATGCCAAATCTTTTTAGTGTCCTGAGGGGGAATAGGCTTTTTCGTGTCCTTTTCACAACTGTCTTGGTGTTGGTGATGTGGACACCAAGAAACTTGAAGCTCTCAACCTGCTCCACTACAGCCACGTCGATGCAATGGGGCGTGCTCTGTAGTCCACAATCATCTCCTTAGTCTTGATTACGTTGAGGGATAGGTTGTTATTCTGACACCACCCGGCCAGGTCTCTGACCTCCTCCCTATAGGCTGTCTCGTCATTGTCGGTGATCACTGTTGTGTCGTCTGCAAACTTAATGATGGTGTTGGAATCGTGCCTGGCCACGCAGTCATGGGTGAACAGGGAGTACAGGAGGGGACTGAGCATGCACCCCTGGGGGGCACCAGTGTTGAGGATCAGCGTGGCAGATGTGTTGCTCCCTACCCTCACTACCTGGGGGCGGCCCGTCAGGAAGTCCAGGATCCAGTTGCAGAGGGAGGTGTTTAGTCCCAGGATCCTTAGCTTAGTGATGAGCTTTGAGGGTTGTATGGTGTTGAACGCTGAGCTGTAGTCAATGAATAGCATTCTCACATAGGTGTTCCTTTTGTCCAGGTGGGAAAAGGCAGTGTGGAGTGCAAAAGAGATTGCATCATCTGTAGATCTGTTTGGGCGGTATGTAAATTGGAGTGGGTCTAGGGTTTCTGGGATAATGGTGTTGATATGAGCCATTACCAGCACTTCGTGGCTATAGACGTGAGTGCTTCGGGTCTGTAGTCATTTAGGCCGGTTGCCTTTGTATTTCTTGGGCACAGGGACTATGGTGGTCTGCTTGAAACGTGTTGGTATTGCAGACTCAATCAGGGACATGTTGAAAATGTCAGTGAAAACACATGTCAGATAGAAGGACTTTAGACATAGGCCTCAATAACATTTCAAACTGTTGTAAAAATGATACTTTCAAAAACGTTTTAAAAGTATACCATTTAAAAATGGTAATTAACATTTAACTGAACCATGACTGTGATAGATTAGGCCCTATATATAACTGAACCATAACTGTGATAGATTAGGCCCTACATTTAACTGAACCACAACTGTGATAGATTAGGCCCTACATTTAACTGAACCACGACTGTGATAGATTAGGCCCTACATTTAACTGAACCACGACTGTGATAGATTAGGCCCTACATTTAACTGAACCATGACTGTGATAGATTAGGCCCTACATTTAATTGAACCACGACTGTGATAGATTAGGCCCTACATTTAACTGAACCACGACTGTGATAGATTAGGCCCTACATTTAACTGAACCACGACTGTGATAGATTAGGCCGTACATTTAACTGAACCACGACTGTGATAGATTAGGACGTACATTTAACTGAACCATGACTGTGATAGATTAGGCCCTACATTTAATTGAACCACGACTGTGATAGATTAGGCCCTACATTTAACTGAACCACGACTGTGATAGATTAGGCCCTACATTTAACTGAACCACGACTGTGATAGATTAGGCCCTACATTTAACTGAACCATGACTGTGATAGATTAGGCCCGACATTTAACTGAACCACGACTGTGATAGATTAGGCCCTACATTTAACTGAACCACGACTGTGATAGATTAGGCCGTACATTTAACTGAACCACGACTGTGATAGATTAGGCCCTACATTTAACTGAACCATGACTGTGATAGATTAGGCCCTACATTTAATTGAACCACGACTGTGATAGATTAGGCCCTACATTTAACTGAACCATGACTGTGATAGATTAGGCCCTACATTTAACTGAACCACCGCTGTGATAGATTAGGCCCTACATTTAACTGAACCACGACTGTGATAGATTAGGCCCTACATTTAACTGAACCACGACTGTGATAGATTAGGCCCTACATTTAACTGAACCATGACTGTGATAGATTAGGCCCTACATTTAATTGAACCACAACTGTGATAGATTAGGCCCTACATTTAACTGAACCACGACTGTGATAGATTAGGCCCTACATTTAACTGAACCACGACTGTGATAGATTAGGCCGTACATTTAACTGAACCACGACTGTGATAGATTAGGCCGTACATTTAACTGAACCACGACTGTGATAGATTAGGCCCTACATTTAACTGAACCATGACTGTGATAGATTAGGCCCTACATTTAACTGAACCACGACTGTGATAGATTAGGCCTTACATTTAACTGAACCATGACTATGATAGATTAGGCCGTACATTTAACTGAACCACGACTGTGATAGATTAGGCCCTACATTTAACTGAACCACGGCTGTGATAGATTAGGCCCTACATTTACCTGAACCATGACCGGGATACATTATCTACAGACATAGGGTGAAAACATTTGGACAGTATAAAATCACATTATAAGTGAGTTATGGTCCATTATAGATGAGGTTATATAGTTTTTAGATAATCAAGAGATTGAAAATGATATCCATGGCATAAATAAACATGTGGATAGTGACACAATATAGGAGAGTAATGTAACTCACAGGTCACAGTGTTTCCTGTGACCCATCCATGCGCTGCAGGGATTCACATATAAATAATGGATGCAGACAATCTATCGGCAGCTGTATCATCTGAGAGAGAAACCTCCGTCATGCTATTAGATGAGCTAATGTGGAATGAAAAGCACACAATGACTTAGAGGGGATAGCTGCACAGGGTTAAACGCTGAGCAAATTAAATCCACAGAAAATCTGTGTTCCTCCTGCCTGTGTCTGGAACTTTTAAACATGAAAGGATTCTTTAAAACGCTCCTTTTAAATGGCTGTCCTGTTGAGTGAGACCCCTGACACACCATTGGCAGGGTGAACATGATTGCCGCGGTTCTCTATGGAATATTCAAACGGTGCTTTATAAAGCCTGGAGTATGGGTCATAACACTCTGATTGTTCCTAACTACTGCAGGTGCTGTGCACAGGCAGGGTCATATCTCAGTCGTTAACGAATCTCTGGAGCGGCCCTGTGCCGTTAGAGTGATGCGGACGGCAAATTCCCTGCAATTTAGTACCAGTAACTGATGAGGGTCACGCCAGGTCACTTTCAATTTCCACTCGGAGAGGAGAAAAATGGAAACAACTCATTTGCACAAATTTGAATAATTCGCTCACTCAAAAAAGAAGAAAAAATGAAGAAGAAAATATGCTGGGATGATGAGTGAGAAAGAGAGGATAAAGAAAGAACAAAGATGGGGAAGGAGGACACTGTTGCACCTTGCACAATAATGATCCACAGCGCCTTGGATCGGCTTGCATAAAGACTAATGATGAATATGACAGAGGATATGAATCCAGATGCAGAAATAAAGCAGCCCTTTCTCTCTGCAGTCTCACATGGGAGTCTCCGTAGTGAGCTTTTAAACTTCTCATAAATGTATTAAGATTGCACCGGGCCATGAAACAGCTGTAGACAATTAATCTTCTGCAAATCTTATCTGAGGAATTGGTTTCTGCAAAGTAACATCTGCTGCTAGAGGTGATTATTCATGGACAACGCACATCCGCCACACTTTTATGCATAGGGCACGATCATTGCCATTGAAGTAAAAATTTATAGTTTTCCCTGTTCAGTAAAAATAACATTCAGCAGCATTAAAACGTCATCCATCAACATTGTCCTGGGGCCCCTGGCCATCCAAAGCAGAGAAATTAAAAAGTATTCATTTTGCTTAGAAGTTATAAAGCGTGCTGCTCCGCTGAGCTGATATTTGCAGCACTGCTTTAAAGAATAAAATTTCAGCAGTAGAGTTGTGGTACTGGAGGAAAAAGAGAGCAGAATTCTCCCAAAATTACCCTGAGAGACCTTTATGAGAGATTCTTTATGAACAGAAGAGGCATGCAGGGTCACAGTCTGTAAGTCTACAGTTTTATTATGTGCTCAATTAAATATAAGTTTTCTGTGACTATAATAATTGTTTAAATCAGGGGAAAATGTAATTCACACAATTGCTGGGATGGAAAGGATTAAAATAGTAGTTTTCGGAGGACTAGCCCTTTTTCCGATTTCTGTTGCTGTTCATTTGCTGTTTTTCCTACTGTAGCTATGCAGCTATGTGCAATCCCGCTAGCTATTATTACATTGTGTTTATTTGTAAAGGAATAACTAAGTTGCATTACTGCATGCATAGAGATCCCAAGGCACCATCGTTATTTTCTCCCTATTAATTCCATCCTCATTGTGTCTTCTTCATTTCCCAACTGTCGCCATCTCACAGATAGCAATATTATTTACAATATAGGCTGTCGCCTGGAGCCAAGCCAAATGCAATCTTAATAGGAATTTGATCATCAGTAACTTTGGCTGCGTGTCAATTAGTTTGTTTTTTTAACACAGCAAAGCAAACAATATGTCCTCCCTCAATTATTTTGACTAGTTTTGACTTTTTGGGGAAGACAAAGGGAAAGGTAGAGATGTCTGTGAAAGGTTACACACACAAATACAAAATGTCCAGAGGAATTGGGAATTGCCTACATCAAGTGTATATGAATACAGTAGATGCTGCTTGTCAAAGTGAATTAAATCTAGTTTAGGATCAGATCCAGAATCAGGTCTAAATCTACTTCTGAATACTGGTCTACCACAGGCCATGACGCTTGTAGGTACACAAAGGCTCTGTACGTCCATGTATTCCATAACACAGTCATTCATCAAAGGCACTCAATTATTCCCTGCAAATCAAAGCCCTCTCGCTCTACGCCATGCCTGCAATGGAAAAGCCATCTGAGAAGTGTGAAGAGTTCCGTCAGACTGAGCTACCTGCCTGGTCGTCGGTCCACATTACAGCTCTGTGGAGGAGATGATGTTTAAACCTGAACATGTATTGTTCACTGTGACATGCTCAATTTATCATTAGTTGTGAAAGAGAGAACGGATGAGTACACTTTCAATTTAGTTCCATTGCTTTCTTCATTCATCATATCCTCCCTCATCATCCATCATCCCCCGCCCCTTTGATTTGTACGAAAACACACTTTCATAAATGTAACGCAATTAATCATCAAGGCTAAGATAATTTTATATTAACGGAGCAATACATTTATATGATTATTTCTTTGATGAACTTGCGCCACAGTGAGTTTCATTGAATCCCATTCTTAGATAAGATCATCTCCTTTACTCAGTGAGCATGAAAGTGAGGGGTGTCGAATCTGGTTCTTTGGTATCATTTCTTTCTAGGTTTATGTACATTTCCCAGAGAACGGCATCGGCCTGCATTCAGCACCCACTGGCCATGCCTTTTATCCTCTTATAACAAGTCCTAAGAAATTGAAAAAGTTGCTGCAATAGATAGGAGGTGACCTGGAAACAAAAGCAATCAAAGGGAGGGGAGACGCTGAGAGCCACTGCCAGCCTCCACCACGCTCCACGTTCAAGGTGAAATTCTGCTACTCTGTCAATAAAAGAAGAAACACCTTTTGAGGCACAGGGCCGAGGGCAAAGTGTAGTCTGCAATTACACACCTTCATGTACCTCACCAAAGGACATTTTTCATGTAGCTCACCAATTTTTTTGTTTCCCTCCCAACACAATGCATTTTCTATTTTGTCAAAACAGAGGGGAAAAGGGTCTGTGGACTCTCTAATCTGTGTTGTAGGCTGTGATGAAAATGAGTGGGCTCTACCAAAACTTGCCTTCACTGTGAAAGCTTTTTAAACTTTCTATTCATGGTCATGATATTGCTGTAAGATTACATATTTTACTTACACAATATGGATATACTACTGTACAAATGAACGTACAACAAAATAAAAGTCCCTCAAGCCAACCATGCAATCTAGTCGAAAAGATTCCTTTCAGCATTTGATGATAACTAGATAAGAGCATAATTATTTCTCAAACAAAATTATCTTGAATTTAACCACAAATCAATCAGCTCTCCACTTGAAGAACTTCATTGTAGCTCAATCAAAAAAAATCAATGTGGACCAATTATAGCCCGTTTCATTAGTGTATGCAAATCAGGCAGGATCTTGAAAGAGCCGGTCTTATATTTCCCCCTCCTGGCCACCAAGTCACTTTATCGGGGGAATGAACACACACACACACACACATTCTCATGCACACTCACACACTAAAAACAGAAAATGGAAATTCTTGAAACTTTGCAACAAACTTTGTTGGAGACGTTTTCTTTTCATACTTTGTTTTGTGCTGTTTGTTGAGAACCAGCATGGTGATAACGCTGCGTGTCTGTCTATGGGAGGCTTGCTTTGACCTGTGTTAATCCCGATTTGGTCCTGGCTATAGTGTGACATGTCATAGCATCACGTTCACCCTGTGACGGGAGCTACAGTCCAGTCTGGGGCCATGCCTAGGAACGGCAGACACACTGCTCACAGAATTGAAGCATCGCACACTTGTCTCATTGTATTATTTATCTGCCAAACAGACAGACATCCTTCATCCCGTTGCAATTGTAGCTCTGATTTATAGTCAGGCATTCGCTGGAGCTGTGAACCAAAAAAAAACAGAACAAATGTTGTTTTCTTTGCAACAAAACATATAATATTTGATAACTATCAGTCTGATTCATTATGTGATGAAATAAAGCAGGTACTGGATCAATGGTAATTTTCTTTCCCTTTCTTATGAAGTCAAGTGACTAACTAAGCACACAATAAATTGGCTTGTTGCTGAATAATTACAGAACTCAGAAGAGATTCACAGTGTCATTGGATGAGATGTATGCAGTGGTAGATAGCTCATCCTGAGCCTCTCTCTGACTGATCTCTCTCAGTCAGAAGCACACAATCGGACGAAGTGGGATTGAAGCTACGGAGGACTGCTGGTGGAAGGACAGACAGCACAGGTTATCTATTCACACACCTCCCCTCCAGCTCATCAGGACACGCTGTCCATCCATGTACCTGACTTTTGTCTTTTGACTAAGCCCAAAACGCACAAAGGGGAAACTTGTGATGAAATTGATGCAATAACATTAGGGAGGCAGAGACCAAAAAAAAAAAACATTTTTTTTTTATTGAGGTGCATCGTGGGGCTGTAGAATGAATAGTCTTTCCTGACATTATTCTCAATGTCTCTATATTGATTTCTGTCTGTGTACATTGAACCTCAACATCACATACATTAGCCTAGGAGTTCCACTCGAAGCATAGAAGGGATGGCAGAACAATGTTTTGAAAGACATTAAGCCCTAACTAATGGCAGGTCTTAGACAGAGCCAGAGTCATCTACCCTCCTGACTGGTCAAGATGCTCAGTTCCAGGCAAACTGTGATTTAAAACGATGTCCTCCATGAACTACATTCTCCGGGGGAAATGATTCAATTTGGCAATGTATTCATATTTACTGAGTGTACCTGCATTACATTTGTATAGATCACTTTGGAGTAAAAGTGAAATGGAGAAAATCGAATCAACATATTGAGACATACCGGGCAGTTGTATGGAGTCTCCAGTCATACAGGCCCCGCAAGGGTCACTCCCATACCTTTTATGATGTCCCTTTGAAATCTATCTGAATCACATTAAATTGGATATAAAGATGTGCAGACACATACATCACAGTAAATGGTGTGGTGGAGCATCGCTCGCCAAGAGTCCCACCTCAACAATCGGGTTATAAAATCGGCTTTAGATCCGATTAATAATTCACAATCCTGTTAGAAGAGAACAAACATTTCTGTTCAAGCAATTTAAGTTGCGGGATTGTTATTATAGCCGGGTGCTTGAGCCGGGCTGGGAGATGGTCTCGGTGTGGGTCTGCGACCGAGGAGAGGCTGTGAAATTTAAGCTGGCTCCAGCTCACTGTGTGCGGAAGAATAACTCAATGCTATTTCACAGTCTCTGCTTTCTTTATTAAAGCACCGTCACAGTAAACATGTCTTACCCACGCTTATCTCTGCAGCCATTTGATTTGGGATCAAGAGTACGTCCTTGTCCCAAAAGGATGACCTTGGTTAGATGATAGTTGTTCTATTGTTAGACGTATACAGGATCTTAGTCAAATAAGCCTGTTATATTACCACACAGTTAACAATCACTCCCATCTTCCTTTCACAAAGTAACAGAACCGGAATGTCGTATTTTTACACACCAAGACCTCAGCTTATTGAGTAATCATTTTCATTAATATGAACATTTTACAACATTTGTATAATTTTTTAAAATGAAATTAAATATTTGTTTCTGGCGATTTGTGTTTTGTATGAGTTTTTGGAGTGTAAATCTTAAAACAAAGCTGTATGGTACACCAAATACAGTTTTAATCAGCCGTGATCTAACATGATTCCCACACCCCATACTATTCAACTTAATAGCAGCAGCATTTCTTTTTTTAAATTCAAACTTTGGATTGTAAATGAGCTGTTGATATAGAGTAAAGGTAGTGAGATATTTTTGTGTGAGTGGATTCTTCCGATCATGGACAGAGTAAGAGTTGGTGACGTGATTGTTATTTGTTTGAAAAACCTGACTCCTAGTGTTTTATATACGACATTACACGCTGAATTGTACAACTAGCTCCAGACAGACACAACCTCTAATTAGCCTCTATAGGCGTTTCCTTATACCTATACATCTAATCTTTTCAGATATACACAAATGCTTAAGGGTTAGGCCATGGGAAGTGGTTTTCAGGGCTGGGCCAAAATGTAGATTTCATAACATTTAAGATTTTAAGTAAAGCAACAATAAGTCCAGTCTTAAAATAAATAAATCAGACTTTGATCAAAGCACCTCCAAAACATGAATGTATATATTGTTTATATGGGGTTGCATTGTGCGGAGCATAATGTAACATAAGAGGCACAAACTGTACAAAGCAATATTAATACTAGTACAAACTCTGAGTCAATGTAAACACATTCTTCGATTAAGGTGAGTTTAGTTAGATGGCAATCAGAAAACGTAGCATTACTGTAACATTAGAGATGATTTTATACCATAGTACTACTTGCAGTGAAGTTTGAAATGTTTATGACTCTATAAAATATGTAATTGCGCAGTCTTTAAAATAAGGCATTTCATGCATTAAAAGTTGATACGTGTTGTGTATCAGATTCAGATATCAATCTAAACTCTATTCACCACACAACTATGATGAATATAAAACAAATGCCTTTGTTTTGGAATAAATCCAGTCCATATGCATTGTAGTGTGTAAAATACTTTGTCCACAGTGTTAACTCCAGAGTCACTGTCTCCTGGTGGTCTCTGTGTGAGGCTCTTGGTAGTTTCTACCTTTCTTCCCCATAACCATACTGCTGTACATCTTCTGTTGCTGCTCTTTAAACTCCTCTTTCACCTTGGCTCTCTTCAAACTCCCATCCCTGTAGAGAGACACAGAGGAGACTGAAGGTCATCTGAAGGTCATCTAACACGGCTGACAATAACCTTACAACCCATTATTGTGGAATAATGTGGTTCACAGCACATTTTCTTCTGATTCCAGGACTCTATTACGATAGAATGGCATGTTTTAGAAGGATCTTTAGTGAGATTCAAGCACGTTTACGGAACGTTTCCTTACCACGCCATGTCCAATAGCCCTCCCTGATGTGCGATAGCAGACTTCACTCTGTTGGCAAACTGAGCAGCATCTTCCCCTTCCTGTCCAAAATGGCAATGAAGAGGGATATGATTAATAAACATATAGAGAGGTCTTTGAGGGGTCTTATGTATGTCTATGGCCATGGGGGTAGGAGGTGTGTGCACTCTGTAAGGGTTTGTGAAGAAAACACTACATCCAAGTCCAATCTGTTGGTCATGGGAGGGAGTAGCTGGCAGTAATACAGCATACACAGTGTGACAACCTACCCGCCTGGTCATGGGGGGCAGGTACCACACGTTGACCACGATGGCCCAGCTGGTCATCATTCTCAGCAGGTAGTTCACCATGTTGTACTTGGCACTGTTCCAGAAGGCATCTCCAAAACGAGGGTCATACTAACAGGGAAGGACAGAAAGGAGGAGATTTGAACAATTATAAAATCAAAAGGCTGAGAAAAAGTCAACACGTAACAAGGCCAATATGGTGTCAACTTGATGATGTATTCATATAATAAGTGTTCAGCGACATGCTGCTTGATGGGGATTTCAGACATTCAGATTGCAGCCAGTACCTTGATTGCAACTGGGTATATAGTCCCTCCAATCTCAAAGCTTCCCTTCTTGAACATCATGACCGATGTGTTGTTGATGCAGGTTCCTTGTAAGAGGGAACAGAAATAGTCACGAGACCACCACAACCACAGTGTCCAGTGGTGTTAGGCTCTACTTCAATTCAACTCAGTCAATTCAGGAAGTAAACTGCAATCCCTTATCGAAAAGTAATAATGAGGAAAATTGGAATTTGAGTTGACCTCGTGCATTGACTGAATTGAAATGGAATTGACCCCAATCACAACTTCTCTCCAGACTGCAGCAGAGGAAAGACCTGACAGTCCAAGTATAGAGACTTACCCTCAGGGAAGATCAAGATGGGTAGATTGGTTTTAGCTGCAACATGAGCCCTCAATCTGGGAGAGGATGGATGGGGGCAGATCAATAACCAGGACAACACTAATCATGATGAAAACAATATATAGCAGATAGGATGATTGAGTGGCTGTAATGGCAATGTACTGTATATCGTCATACAATCAATATATGCACCATCAACATCGGCATGCGATTCATTTACTTTTCAGAAGAAACTGAGTAAATGTTTAGATGAAAAAGACATATCCTGCTGTCTTTTCCCATTTACTTGCTGTCTCACCTACTGGTAACAGCATTTCGGTCTCTCATCTCCGACCTCTCGAACCAGACGTGGGGGCAGGACCTCACCATTGACCTCTGGATGACCCCCATCAGCCCACCGTGACTTTGACCCACCTGGGAATAATACCAGACACAGAGAGCATGACAACTCTAGCCTGCTAAGAACCAAAAGTGATGGATGAGATATCAAATATCAGTGATATGTTGACCAATGTTTATGTTACCCACCATAGCGTAGCATCCATCATTGGCCAAAATGACAATGTCAATAGGTGAGGTGTGGTTTGCTACGCATATTCCTCCTTTTTGTGGTTTATTCTCTCTGTCAAAAATAAGCATTTATTTCATTGACATCGAAAAATGTTGATACTAACATTACTTCCTAAATGTATTTCTAAGTAGTTTGTCTGGATACTAACTTGTTGTGGTATTGAATGGTGGCAGAGAGACCTCTGGCACAGATCCTGTAGCACATCAGATGGACTAATTCACTGAGCCAGTTCTTCAATCTAGAACACAGGAGCAATGTACGGTAACAGCCAAAGGATATTCCATTTTCTCGAGCAATATACCCACTCTCGAGCTAGCCGGCTCGTTGAGATATAGGAGCATTCAATCTTCCTATCACCACAATTTATGAAAGTTCTACAACGTTCCCTTAAAAACTCAGTAGCGTACCACATCGTAGTTACCTCTTGTTAGGTAGAAATCCCACCAAGGTTGTCCCAATCACCAGCCAGGTCAACCCAATGATTGCCAGGGTTATCCTAAACGGAAGAAGGGATTACATGTTGAAAAAGAGTCTATAGAAATGTAAACGTATACCATTCTACTATGGATCACATCATATTGAGTACATGATCGGTTGACATAAACTGAATTGAGCTGAACTGAAATGGGTAGGACACTGGCAGGACGAGGTCAAGAGGTCAAGAAGGGCAGGTCAGACCCACCTGAGAGGGAAAAGGACACAGTAACGTATGATCACGCCCAGTCCCCAGATGATGGTGAGTCGCAGGCTGATGTAGTGGAAGTTGTGGTTGGTGCGGGTCAGGAGGTTCCAAGAGACCAGCTCCTCAGAGGAGAAGCGCTGAGTCACCTGGTCGTCCACGATGCTCTCCAGGCCCTTTATGTAGAAGTAGAACGAGTCGCTCAGCGCAAACTCCCCCCTCGATATGGACTGGGTACGATACCGACGCAGCTCCCCCATCTCCTGTTCCATGGAGCCCCCCTCCCTCTGGATGAGTCCTGGCCAAAGAAGAGGAGACAACAGAGATTATTAACTGAGGCGTTTACAGTACCTTATACCTGTGGGTTTAGTCCATACTTAGCGATTTAGGACATAAAATAGAGAGGTGTAAGGAAGGGCATGGATAGTATAAGTGTACCTACTGATTGTAGTACCTAACTATCTATGATATCCCAGAGAGGGTAAAGCTGATGAGGAATGGAGGACTGTTGTGGCATAGCCGATCAGTACGAGGCCTCTCAGTACCAGGTACCACTGAGAGCACAGAGTAGAGAGCTCCCATTCCTTTTCTTCAGACACAGCCGCACTGTATTTTGCCCAGCTTCAGTAAAACACTTCCCTTGTGCCATGATTATACAGTAATACAAGCTTAATTATTTTGTTCACAGACATTGAGTTATAGACGACAGGAGCAAACATGGTGGATTTTGTAATCTTTGCTAAACGATTTGCTAAATCTTATTGCACAACATCACGGTGGTGACTTGTCCTTCCTGTGTTTCATACAAAATACAAATAAAAGACCTCTGTACTTTTTGAAGTTTCCTGTCACATCTGATTTACAATACCAATGTTTGTGACCAACAGATGGCTGAGTGTTAATTCAACGACATTGGAATTCGAGATAAATAATTTATAGACACCACAAAAAGTCCCCAGTATAAAGCCTGACACAAAACCGATCTATTGGAATCTTCAATGCGGTTATAAAATAGCATGTGATATACATGTCCATTAAGTACAAGTATTTAACACAATATAGGGCAATTGGTATCATAAAGTTTGCAGAGGATGGTGAAGTGACATCTTTCAAATGTTTATTTCCAGAAAAAGCAGATGACGGTGGCACACAGTATTTCACAGCATATGGGTCGAAGGTTAGGCTACACAGAGAGAGTGAGTTTTCTGCCTGAAGTTACGCAATCCGCAATTGCATCATCGGAGTGGGACAGGGCTGCTCCAATCTACACCCACACATGAGCCACAGGAGCTGAGTTGACCAATCACAAGCCCCTACACTGACACACAGTCACATATGCAGGGTATACTCCTTCCAGACCGAGCTGAATCCAATCCCTCATATCTAATCGCAACTTTGGTCATTTATACTTGAATAATTAAAAATGTATTCATAGTATAAATGTTTTATATTCATGTCCATATACAGTACCAGTCAAAAGTTTAGACACACCCACTAATTTGTTTTACTATTTTCTACATGTAGAATAATAGTGAAGACATCAAAACTATGAAATAACACACATGGAATCATGCAGTAAGCAAAAAAGTGTTAAACAAATCAAAACATATTTTATATTCTTCAAAGTAGCCACCCTTTGCCTTGATGACAGCTTTGCGCACTCTTGGCATTCTCTCAATCAGCTGCATGAGGTAGTCACCTAGAATGCTTTTAAATTAAAACCTTGCCTTTATGTTACTTTGTGGAATTTCTTTCTTAAAAGCGTTTGAGCCAATCAGTTGAAAGCTTTGCACACTCTTGGCATTCTCTCAACCAGCTTCACCTGGAATGCTTTTCCATAAGACTTGAAGGAGTTCCCACATATGCTGAGAACTTGTTGGCTGCTTTTCCTTCTCTCTGCAGTCCAACTAATCCAAAACCATCTCAATTGGGTTGAGGTTGGGTGATTGTGGAGGCCAGGTCATCCGACGCAGCACTCCATCCCTCTCCTTCTTGGTCAAAAAGCGGACTCCAATCAAGTTGTAGAAACATCAAGGATGATCAATGGAAACAGGATGCACCGGAGCTCAATTTCAAATCTCATAGAAAACGGTCTGAACACTTATGTAAAAAAAACTGTTTTCGCTTTGAAATTATGGGGTATTGTTTGTAGATTGATAAGGGGGAAAAAGTAATTCAATCCATTTTAGAATAAGGCTGTAACTTAACAAAATTTGGAAAAAGTCATGGGGTCTGAATACTCTCTGAATGCACTGTAAACCCATCATCAGAGATGTTAAAGGCCAATCATGGTCAATCTGTCGTCTGCATTGGCCGTGTAGCATTTACTGTGAGGGGATTCATACCTCTTGCGCTTCGCGGGGCAGCGCAGATCTGTTGAGTAGAGCTGATGAGATGGAAGTTGTCAAGGAAGCGAGTTTGAGTTTATACAGGACCTCCCGCCTTCACAATTGTGTAACACTCTCTATATGGAGCCTCCAACCACATTTTTGCATCAAGCATAAATTGGCTGCAGGTGTGGTTCAACTTTGAGCACCAATCGGCATATCTCTTGAAGGTTTTGGCATTCAGCTCCAACAAGACACTTTCTGAGCACTTATACAATGGGCAAGTATGTATGGAAAGTTTTGTTCAAATCAGGGGTGCTGTCAAAAAGTGATTGCTCTGCTACAAACCAACAGAATTCAACTTACTGGATGTATAGTTGAAGTCGGAAGTTTACATACACCTCAGCCAACTACATTTCAACTCAGTTTTTCACTATTTCTGACATTTAATCCTAGTAAAAATCCCCTGTCTTAGGTCAGTTAGGATCACCACTTTATTTTAAGAATGTGAAATGTCAGAATAATAGTAGAGAGAATTATTTATTTCAGCTTTTATTTCTTTCATCACATTCCCAGTGGGTCAGAAGTTTTGTCACAACTTTGGAAGTATGCCTGGGGTCATTGTCCATTTGGAAGACCCATTTGTGACCAAGCTTTAACTTCCTGACTGATGTCTTGAGATGTTGCTTCAATATATCCACATAATTTTCCATCCTCATGATGCCATCTATTTTGCGAAGTGTACCAATCCCTCCTGCAGAAACCCCCACAACATGATGCTGCCACCCCCATGCTTCACGGTTGGGATGGTATTCTTCGGCTTGCAAGCCTCCCAATTTTCCTCCTCACATAACAATGGTCATTATGGCCAAACAGTTCTATTTTTATTTCATCAGACCAGAGGACATTTCTCCAGCAAGTATGATCTTTGTCCCCATGTGCATTTGCAAATCATAGTCTGGCTTTTTTAATGGTGGTTTTGGAGCAGGGTCTTCTTCCTTGCTGAGCGGCCTTTCAGGTTATGTCGATATAGGAACTGTTTTACTGTGGATATAAATACTTTTGTACCTGTTTCGCGCCAAAGTACGTTCATCTCTAGGAGACAGAACGCGTCTCCTTCCTGAGCGGTATGACGGCTGTGTGGTCCCATGGTGTTTATACTTACGTACTATTGTTTGTACAGATGAACGTGTTACCTTCAGGCGTGAATGAATCAGACTTGTGGAGGTCTACAATTATTTTTTCTGAGGTCTTGGCTGATTTCTTTTGATTTTCCCATGATGTCAAGCAAAGAGGTACTGAGTTTGAAGGTAGGCCTTGAAATACATCCACAGGTACACCTCCAAATGACTCAAATGATGTCAATTAGCCTATTAGAAGCTTCTAAAGCCATGACATAATTTTCTGGAATTTTCCAAGCTGTTTAAAGGCACAGTCAATTTAGAGTATGTAAACTTCCGAGCCACTGGAATTGTGATACAGTTAATTCTAAGTGAAATAATCTGTCTGTAAATAATTGTTGGGAAAATTACTTGTGTCATGTACAAAGTAGATGTCCTAACTGACTTGCCAAAACTGTAGTTTGTTAACAAGACATTTGTGGAGTGTTTGAAAAAAATAGTTTTAGTGACTCCAACCTAAGTGTTGGAGTCACACCCTGGGAGTGCTTAGGCAAGAGGCCCGCGGGCATACATATACCCGTAGTATATACCCGTAGTATATACATATACCCATAGTATATACTGTCTATGCACACTAGGTAAGACCTGGGCAGACCACTCCCTGTATTTTGGTTAGTGCACCAGGTGGTGCTAGTTAGGTAAGTAGTGGGTAGGCAGGTAAGGTAGGAGATGGGGCTTTGATGTTTACTTTCTTTGCTTTGGTTCCTTCCAGCCCCTTTTCCCCAAAATGACCGTGTGACAGAATAAATTCCCTGTAAACGGTAATTCTCTGCCTTTTGTCATCCTTACTCGCACCTACAGTCCCATACCTCTTTCACGCCACGGGGAGTTGAGTTGTAGCAGGGTGTTGCGTTCCCTCTTCCTAACCTTCCGACTTCAACTGTATAATAGCATTATACCTGTGTAATTAATCATTACTACAGGGTTATTCACATTTCAGTTAGGGGCAAATACCGACCAAAAGGTATTGATTCAAATGGTGACATTCAGCATAGCGAAGAAAACATAGAAAATAATTAATTTGCGCAAAAGTTAACGAAGAACATAAAGATGACAGTTTTATAGCCATCCACAATAAGTTACACAGACAGGGTCTCACCACTCTGGCGCAGTGCATCCTTTCCAACTACTTCAGAGCTCTGCTCTCACAGGGGAAAAAACTGCTGTTCCGAATTAGCTCCATTCATTAAAATCACAATTTAACCAACCCCGTCCACTTTTTGTGACAACCTGGACCTACCTTTTGGTTTTCAAGTATTGAAACCAAAACCAAAAGTATTTTCATAAACATGAAAAGGTGAATGTAAGAAGCGCTCATCATTTCAAATAGGTTATATGTTTTGCTAAACAGCATATAAACACTAAATAGGTCAGGAGCCAGACAGGGAGCCTAAGAAGCAATGAAAATCAATTATTTGGGCTATATTATTTCAATTATTTCAAGGCTATAGCCTACAAAGAAATACATTGTGAGGCATTTGCGAGTGCGGCCCAAGGCTGGTAGGGACATAAACGCTCAGCATTTCAACAAAATGTCATTGTATTGAATCATTATATCATCCGTCAATAAATTGCGCATATAGGCTGTAACTTACTTAGAATTATATAGAAATTAAACGAAAAATGCTTTATAAGGTTCAGTGAGTGCCTTTGAATTTGAGTTTGGCCAGAGTCTGTGGCTTCAGGCTCATGAAATGGTGCCTGGATAGCAGGCCAACAGCAGAGAATACCCTCTCCTCGCTTGCAGAGCCACTGGGGATGCTAAACACCCTTCGGTTTTTCTTCCCCTATAGGTAGGCCTAAAGTTTTTTGGGGCAAAATAACACAATCAAAACGGAAAGCTCCTTGAAGGTGGGAATATGCCAGGCCTATTGGGCCAAAATCAAATATGGTCTATAGTATAAATAATTAAACAAAAATGAACTAAACTTTGAAGATATCAGATTTGTTTGTTTATAATTTTCTTGCTACAATGACACACTTAGTTAGCTACCCACCTTGTTCCTTTCTTTTAGCATGTGCACATAGTAAGTACCCCATCATGCTATCGGGATATGTGTCTTTTCAGATTCCACAGTGATTCTTTAGTTGTGGACACTACATCACCGCACTCCCACTCTTGATCTTGGTCCTCATCTTTGTAAGTCACCTTGATTTTGCACCTGTGTGTTTTATCAGTTTCTTTAGCGAACTCCATGACAGTAGGTAAAGCAAGGGGCTATAGGAACACACAAGTAGACTACAAATGCATGCTGGGCAGAGCACGCCCCGAGCTCGTGAAGTGAGCGCTACTGGAGTGAAATTGGAGCGGCCGAAAAGGCCGACGCTCCAGCCTTTGGGAATCTCGCTCCGCGCTCCAGTCAAATTGGGCATGTTCTGCTCCAGCTCCACTCACATACTCTTCTCCAGACCAGTCCAAACCTCAGCATGAACTCATGAATGGGTAATGAGTGTAAAGTCACTCACCAAAGGGTAGAGGAGCAGGCACTGGCAGTGTAGATCGTTCCCTGTGTCCTCTCTCGATCCGCAGGGTGGCCCACTGCCCAGAGAACAGTTATTTTCAGTTGACCTCTCACACAATGCTTTCTACATATTGCCTTTTAATTGCCTAACTGCCCTTGCGTGCCCCACTTTGCACATTAACTATGTCTGTCTGCTCTAAAGGGCCAGGGAGCAACATGAATACAATCCTACACAATAATAGAGAATATAGCCTACAGTAGCCTGAATTTGATCAGATTAATAGATTGACAAAAATTATTTTGGTTTTCATAAATCATCTTGTTTTCCAACAAATAATATTCCTTTACCTGAACAAAATCACATATTTCGCCATTACATGCTATTCACGGTTATGCTTGATGAAAATGATTTAGAATAAAATAATACACTGTGAGCTGTTCTGGATATCCAGAATTTGAGCTCTTCCAGAATTTACAGCACAGTTTACATTTTAGTCATTAAGCAGACGCTCTTATCCAGAACCATTTCCATTGGTGGGCGCATACATGTTTTCATACTTTTTCGTCGGGTTTTCGTACAGTTACCTCCAGTATTTTGACCAGGATCTGAATGTAGACAGAAGTGACCCCCAGGGAGAGGCCAAACATGGCAGGTATCATGATGAACCCTATCATCACGGAGAACCACACCTGCAGCAACACAACCGCTATACTCCACAGGTCCTCCATCCCTCACTCACACAGATCTGTCATCCACTGGTATGGCACATTGGGGTCAAGTTACCTGCAGAACAGACACAACAAATAGCTACTCACTTCAAATAAGCATTCTGGTTGTAGACAGGAGAATACATTGACTGCATACGTTTTGTCGGCCCATTTTCAAAAAAGTATAACTTGGCCCTATGTATCCATGGTTTTGAAACAGGATATCAACACCGCCTAGTTACAGCCAAGCCGAGAAAGAACCACTTGAAATAGTTTACTACGCTACTGAGCCTACCATATCCGAGTTGGACTGCAGAACATGAAACGTTTCAAAATATATCAAGAGTAATAGCAAACCTTGGAAGACCTCTACGTTGTCTTAGAGAGTTTTCCATTCTGTACCTCCCTGAAACGGTAGCTAGTATAGTCAGACACAGGACTGTACGCAAAGTTCTGTAGTACAAATAAAACCCCTCCCCCACTGGCGAGTTTCTTGAAAGAAGTTGACCTTTCGTGCACATTCAGCTGCGCAGCAAGAGTGCATGCCATTGCAGAGGATAGGCGCTGTTTTTACGCAGCCTTCCTTGACAACGGGAGGCATGGCGGACTCAAACTCCTCTGTTCGCATCTCCGGATTTGTTCTTGGTTCATTAATGTTTCACCACTTTAACAGTGATTCTGATGTGGTAAGTAGTTAGCTAGATACATATTATAATTCATGATTGGAAAAATATACATTAGCTGTGCACCTATTAATCAGGTTCGTCTACAGAAAATACGGGCAACTAACGTTATATCGTTAGCTAACTTTTTCTAGCGCCACAACAGATAGGTCTGACCACATATCCCACTTATTCAGATGCTGGTTATCGCCAGGTTGTTTATTATATTTAACTCACCTCAGACATGTGCCTCATTACATTTTACAGGAAGGTCTTATTCCTAGTGAGAGCAAAGCTGAAGCGAGAAGCAACATCACTGATTCTCAAATCGACAACATACAGTTTGAGCATACAATAAGTGGGTCATCAGCTGTGCACTTGAATCATCACAATGTCATCTTGGCTACAGTGTGAACTGTTATCTCACCGTAGTTTCTGTTCCAGACTTTCAGAAACATCCTGTCGCAAGCTCAATAGGTAAACTGCAAAGATGAAAGGTTTCTTAAAATTGTGATTCAGCTGTGTGTGTATTGCTACAGTATTTTGATCATTTCTGCTAGCAGCATTTCACTTCCAATAAACGCCCCAAGCGTCTATAATAGTATAGGGGAGGTGAACCAGGATGAAGTAAGGCACCTTTTGTCAAATTATAAGGAGGTAAGTGGAATAAGATACCTTGGTAATATTGCTGTCACAAATAAGGATATTTCAACTGAGTCCAGGGAGAAAAAGAACATTTGCCATTATGCAAGATGTTTGCATTTCTTTCCTATCTTGTTTGATAGCCAACAAAGCACACTTTTATTCAGCCTTTAACTATTTAATAATAATGTATTCAACTTCTAACTTCAATAATAGAAATCTCAAAGTGCGTCATAAGGGGGAAAAAAACAAATAAGCAATGTAATCATGACAGGTCAAGTCAACCAATTGCTGCCAAGTCTTTGAAAGTTGCATCCACTGCAGATGTAGAGGGTCAGTTCATTCATGGCTTGAGCGCACGGAGGTACTACTACATGCCTGAGCGTAGGGAACTGGTCAGAAGATGGTAGATGATGCTGGTGGTGGAGTCTGCTGATGATCTTGTTAAGGGCAAGTCAGGGAACCAACCAACCTGCGCCATATAGACACTGGACTTCTCTTCTTCCACTCTGTGTAGTGTGGCATCCACTTGGGTGATGCCTCAGCAGCTTTGGGCGGCAGAATGCTCACTACTCAAAGTTCAGAATAGTAGCCAGTCGTCCTGACTATGAGCCTCTGCCTCAGCACTTTATTCCTCCATCTCCCATTCCTGTTACACTTCAAGCGACTCCTCACATGATCAGGAACAGGCAGCCAGGTGAAATAAAAAAAAGGTGGTACAGTGCATTCGGAAAGTATTCAGACCCCTTGACTTTTTCACATTTTGTTAGGCTACAGCCTTGTTCTAAAATTGATATAATTGTTTTTTCCCCCTCAATCTAAACACAATACCGCATAATGACAACGCAAAAACAAGTTGACATTTTTGGAAATTTGTATCTGTTTTTTTTATTTGTAATACATTTGCGAATATTTCTAAGCCTGTTTTCACTTTGTCATTATAGGGTATTGTGTGTAGATTGCTGAGATTAAAATAAATAATAATCAATAATTTAAAAAATAATAATTTTAGAATAAGGCTGTAACATAAAAATGTGGAAAAGTCCAGGGGTCTGAATACTTTCCGAAGGCACTGTACGTGTCCAAATAAATGTTTCTAAAGAAACATTAGCCAGCTAACTAGTCAAGCAAAAAAAAAGTTCACCTGTCAGACAATGTGCAAATCCGTGGCTCAAAACCACCAGATATACAATAAAAAGTAATTGTCATTAAAAAAAATGTTGATTCTGAAAGCAAATTAAATATGTACAAATGAACAGGAGCTCTCTGTCTATGCTGCTACCAGGGCAACTATCAACTTCAACTTTATTTGACTTTCCTATCCAGGAGAATGTGATTGGTTGGTATAAACAGCAGAGATACACAGATCAACAAATTACCTTCAGAGAGCAAGTAATCCATGAGAACCTGAAAAGAGCAGTCTCCAATCAGGAGCTGATGTTTCTGCTACTGACACCCAGTGAGGTCACATCATCAGGCTCCACTCACAAACTGGGAGTATGCAGTCTACAGATCACATTGCAGGTCAGTACATTCACATTGTGATATCCTTCACACTGTTTTTAATGAAACTGTTAGTGTTTTGTCATGGGATCTTTAGTGAGTGATTGTATGTTTTTAAGGTCTGAACTCTGTTGCACTGTCTAAGTAGTCAATACCGCAGCGTTCCTGTCCGGGTCAGCAACCTGGGTTTGTTGGAACAGCAGGACTACTGGAAACTGTCTGCATCTTGTTCATCAGTCAACTACAACCGTGCTGTTTGGAAACACAGGTACTAGCTTTGCTGACCCCTGGGCCTTGGGTACTATTGACTTTGAAAAATGTAATCTGAGTGTGTTTGTCTGGTACCTGTATGACTAGTCTTACACTTCTCTATTTTGCTGTGTAGATATAGATTATTCTCCTTGGATGGATCCCTGCAAGAGGTGGATGAGATTAATGAAATGAACAACTCCTTGCAAGGCAAACTGAAGGTAAGTTGAACGGATAATGTAATGGATAATGAAAACAGAAATGTAAAAACGTACAAATGACTATGTACAACCATTGGTAAACATGATGGCGTCACCTGGGATTTTGGTTTATTTCTCTTCAGGTGGCATGTAAGAAAGTGGAGGAGAGTGAGCGATTGGTCGAGGAGCTGCTTGCAGATGTTTTGTCTCTAAGGACTGTCAGTGAGAGGAAACAAGAGCAGAAAAATTATGACCAACTTCTGCTGTTCTATTTATCAATTCTTGATTTGTTATTTTATCTTGTGTGTGTTAAGCATGTTTTACTTACTTTGTGTTCCCCAACTCAGCAGATGGACTCCACTCCAGCCCAGTCTCAGGAGAATGTACTGCTCTGTGAGGCCATTAAGACACTGTTCCCTGGGGCAGCTCTACTCCAAAATACAGGCTCTAACCTTCCAGGGGTTCCACGTGCCTGAGTTCTGCTGCAACACCGACCATGGCATAGACATCACCACAACACTGCCTTTGATCCTGACTCATACAGTCCCCAAAGCCAGGAAGGGGAGGCTTGGTAGAGGTGGAGGGACGTCCTGGAGAAAATGTCCCCTTTGGGAATCATCTGACACGCCCAAGAGGAGGAAAAACATGCTGGAGGAGACTGAGGGGTCTTCATTGTCAGTCAGTGGGTCAGAGACTGAGGACGATTTGATACCAGCCAATCAAAACAGAAATAATTTAGACATGTCTAACAGGACAAAAATGTACCACTCAAATTATTACTTTGCATAAAAGTGTATGGAGTATAGGAAAATCTGTGACATTCCCCTCAATTACTGAAAACATATATTTAGGGATGCCTTCAATTTGCTTCAACATTTTAAATGTAAGAACTGTCCTTGAAATAAAGTGATATTATTTCAGTCAAAAGTTGACACCTCATTCCAGGGTTTTATTTGTAAGATTTTCTACATTGTAGAATAGTGAAGCCATCAAAACTATGAAATAACACACATGGAATCATGTAACCAGTGTTAAATCAAAATATATTTTGAGATTATTCAAAGTAGCCACCCTTTGCCTTGAGCTATGCACACTCTTGGCATTCTCTCAACCAGCTGCATGATGTAGTCACCTGGAATGCGTTTAAATTAACAGGTGTGCCTTTAAGTTAATTTGTGGAATTTCTTTCCTTAATGCCTTTGAGCCAATCAGTTGTTGAGATGGTATACAAAAGAGCCATAATATGGACTTGGTCTTTTACCAAATAGAACAGCTCAAATAAGCAAAGAGAAACAGTTCATTACCTTGACATGAAGGTCAGTCAATGCAGAAAATTAAGAACTTTGAATGTTTCTTCAAGTGCAGTCATAAAAATCAAGCGCTATGATGAAACTGGCTCTCGAGGACTGCCACAGGAAAGGAAGACCCAGAGTTACCTCTGCTGCAGAGAATAAGTTCATTAGAGTTAACTGCACTGCTGATTGCAGCCCAAATAAATGCTTCAGAGTTCAAGACACACCAACAGCAACTGTTCAGAGGAGACTGCATGAATCAGGCCTTCATGGTTGATTGCTGCAAAGAAAACACTAAAAGGACACCAATAAGGAGACTTGCTTAGGCCAAGAAACACAAGCAATGGACATTAGACCAGTGGAAATCTGTCCTTTGGTCTGAAGAGTCCAAACTTGAGATTGTTGGTTCCAACCGCCGTGACGTTGTGAGACAAAGTAGGTGAACGGATGATCTCTGCATGTGGATCCCACGTGAAGCATGGCGGTGATGGTGCTTTGCTGGCGATTTATTTAGAATTCAAGGCACAGTTAACCAGCATGGCTACCGCAGCGATACACCATCCCAGCCGGTTTGTGCTTAGTGGGACAATCATTGTTTTACAACAGGACAATAACGCAAAACACACCTCCAGGCTGGGTAAGGGCTATTTGACCAAAGAGAGCAATGGAGTGCAACATCAGATAATCTGGCCTCAACCCAATTGAGATGGTTTGGACCAGAGTGAAGGAAAAGCAGCCAACAAGTGCTCAGCATATGTGGGAACTCCTTCAAGACTGTTGGAAAAGCATTCCTCGTGAAGGAGGTTGAGAGAACGCCAAGTGTGCGCAAAGCTGTCAAGGCAAAGGGTGGCTACTTTGAAGAATCTAAAATAGTTTGATTTAACACTTTTTTGTTAACACATGATTCCATGAGCTATTTCTAGTTGATGTCTTCACTATTATTCTACAATGTAGAAAAGTGCAAATTAAGAAAAACCCTTGAATGAGTAGGTGTCCAAACTTGACTGGTACTGTATATAAAATAGTTAAAGCTGTAATTGAACTTGTACAGAATTGCATTAAATTATTTTCACATGTGTAGTGAGTTACGATTATTGGTCTCATAACTCAACCCAAGCATGACGGCTCAAAGACGAAACTAACAAGCAATCTTCCACATTGAAAAATGTTTTAATACACAATTACAGTATCTATGCTAGACTAGCTCCACAATATAGGCGGACACAGTTACTCCAAGTGCCGGATGTCACAGATGTTTGGATCTTTCATAAAATGTGGGTTCTTGTGGGTTACAGACATGAATCCTGTGGAGGAAAATATTAACAGTATTTATTATAGGAAGGACTGGATGATCAAAACATGGTCATTTTGAGCCAGACCAGTCTGTAGCACACAAAGTATTACAAATCCTCTGTTCAGTAGTGATAGATGGCGCATTGAAGTTTCCAAAGAGAAACTATTACAGAGCAACCTCGATTTGATCATATTGTTCACACATTTTCTCATGTAGCGTTGTTCACTCTTTCTGTGCTTGTAGATGATCCCACAACTTTATTTCATTACAGAGAAAATTGCCATCACTTGCCATTGACTACAATGCATTATGAAAATGTGTCTAAAGTATTTTAAGAAAACACTCCAAACCAACTCATATTACATCAGAAACCCATGTCCCTGCACTCTATTTTGTAGAAATAATTTTACTGTCCCATAAATCCATATCTGCGTCTTTTTATTGTGGACATTGTTTTCAAATTTAGTGTGAAGACATCATTCAGAATGGGATTCTGAGTGAATGAGTTGGTTTGGAGTGTACAGTCAATAATAAAAGTGTGTGATTTGAGGGCATACCCATCGAATGAGCTTTCTTTATGGCTTTGGCGATCTCCCGCTGTTTCTTACCACATAGACCTAGAAAATAATAAACACCTTGATACGACAGCCTCTGCTCTGATGTATACATTTTCAGCACTTTTCCTGACCAAGTTCCCACCTGTTATGTGCCTGCCGTAAACTCTTCCTGTGTGTGGGGATATAAACTGGGACAGCAGCTATTGGAAAGAAGTTTGGAGAAAAATTAGGCAAATTATAAATAAACATGGGATATTTGCGCATCACAGCACTTAATACAGTAGTCTAATGACAGACCTGAACATTCTTGAAGTCCACTGTGATGTTACAGAGAATGCAGCCCTTCTGTGGTTGTTTGTATGGATTCTCCATCTGTAAAGGCTGGGGAGATAAACATTCACGTAAATCCATACAACAAATGTAGTTGTCATAGACCTTGTAGTCAAATGACATATAGCTTCAAATCAAGTTGAAAAAAAAGTAATAATTCTCTTGACATGTGGAGGACTGTTACTCCTTGAGCTAGCCCTTCTCATGACTCCAATGCATGGATGCAGTGGGTCATTCAATGTCCATTATGATTAGCTCAGGCATAATGTGTAGACAGAGCTTTGGCGCTCTAAATGCAAATACGTCTCACACGATAGTTTTGGAAACATTTATAACTTACATAGAAGCGATAAATAATTGCTCAAATACAAAAGATACACTTGCTGATCGCAGTTTAGCAAAGTTGCTTCCATAAAGTCGTGGCCAAAAGTTGAGAAAGACAAATATTAATTTTCACAAAGTCTGCCGCCTCAGTTTGTATGATGGCAATTTGCATGTACTCCAGAATGTTATGAAGAGTGATCAGATGAATTGCAATTAATTGCAAGGTCCCTCATTGCCATGCAAATGAACTGAAACCCCAAAAACATTTCCACTGCATTTCAGGCCTGCCACAAAAGGACCAGCTGACATCATGGCAGTGATTCTCTCGTTAACACAGGTGTGAGTGTTGACGAGGACAAGGCTGGAGATCACTCTGTCATGCTGATTTGAAGCTTCCAGTCTGTTATTCAAGCTCAAAGGAGGGTGGTGCTTGGGATCATTGTTCTTCCTCTGTCAACCATGGTTACCTGCAAGGAAACAGGTGCAGTCATCATTGCTTCGCGCAAAAAGGGCTTCACAGGAAAAGATATTGCTGCCAGTAAGATTGCACCTAAATCAACCATTTATCAGATCATCAAGAACTTCAAGGAGAGCTGTTCAATTGTTGTGAAGGTTTCAGGGCGCCCAAGAAAGTCCAGCAAGCTCCAGGCCCGTCTCCTAAGTTGATTCAGCTGCGGGATCGGGGCACCACCAGTACAGAGCTTGCTCAGGAATTGCAGCAGGCAGGTGTGAGTGCATCTGCACGCACAGTGAGGCGAAGACTTTTGGAGGATGGTCTGGTGTCAAGGGCAACAAAGACAGGAAAAACATCAGGGACCGACTGATATTCTGCAAAAGGTACAGGGATTGGACTGCTGAGGACTGGGGTAAAGTCATTTTCTCTGATGAATCCCATATCCGATTGTTTGGGGCATCCGGAAAAAAGCTTGTCTGGAGAAGACAAGGTGAGCGCTACCATCAGTCCTGTGTCATGTCAACAGTAATGCATACTGAGACCATTCATGTTTGGGTTTCTTCTCAGCTAAGGGAGTGGGCTCACTCACAATTTTGCTTAAGAACACAGCCATGAATAAAGAATGGTACCAACACACCCTCAGAGAGCAACTTCTCCCAACAATCCAGGAACAGTTTGGTGATGAACAATGCCTTTTCCAGCATGATGGGAGCACCGTGCCATAAGGCGAAAGTGATAACTAAGTGGCTCTGGGAACAAAACATCGATAGTTTGGGTCCATGGCCAGGAAACTCCCCAGACCTTAATCCCATTGAGAACTTGTGGTCAATCCTCAAGAGGCGGGTGGACAAACAAAACCCCACAAATCCTGACAAACTTCAAGCATTGATTATGCAAGAATGGGCTGCCATCAGTCAGGATGTGGCCCAAAGTTAATTGACAGCATGCCAGGGCAGATTGCAGAGGTCTTGAAAAAGAAGGGTCAACACTGCAAATATTGACTCTGCATCAACATCATGTAGTTGTCAAAAGCCTTTGACACTTATGAAATGCTTGTATTTATACTTAAGTATCCCATAGTAACACCTGACATAAATATTTAAAGACACTGAAGCAGCAAACTTTGGAAATTAATATTGGTGTCATTCACAACTTTTGGCCACGACTATACAGTCATGGCTGGGGAGTGAAGTTTCATACCTCGGTTTGCCCAGTGTTATTTAAAATTCTGAAGGATGCAACTTGGCTAAACTGCCTACAGTAAGTGTATATTTTGTAATTGAAAGATGATTTCTCGCTGATGTGATAGCACACTTCTAATCGTTTCCAAAAACACATCGCAAGGATTGCTAACGTTCGTAAACGTTACAACAGAATGTCGGTATTTGCAGTTCATTGATCCAGTTGTTTTCTATGCGGGGTGGAGTGAGCCTCTAAACCTGGGTATACCGTTCTCGAGAGCTATCCCTGAGCACTAAAGGGTAAATATGAATCAACTTATATTTGCATTTAAAAACGTAATCCTGGATCCATTTAGTCTATTGATAACGTTTTACTAGTGCACTCGTCGAAAGGTAGCTCGCTAACGTTAATAGGTGGCTTTAAAATGGCTTACCATGTCATCGTTCTTCTGGACTACATTAGACGAGCCTGACAGACTTCTGAGACATTGTTCTGTGATAAAAAAGTAAAGCGGACATTAACTCGCAAAAAATATAGAGGTTGCTCTGGCCAGCTAGATAGATAAACGACACATGTGGTTGGCTAGTTAATGATGGAAGGCATAGCTAGAGGTTAACTAACGCTAGCTAACATTAGCTATCCATTTAGCTAATAGGTTATCTTAGTGATTATAAACGTAAGTATAATCATGCTTGTATCACTAGCAATGCAATTAATTCAAAACATTGAACATCATTCTTACGTGTGCCTCCAAGCTGTGCAAATGTGAATTGTAAAGATCGAAAGCTTCGGACAGCAAACATTTTTGACCTGCGAAGGAAAGATCCGGATGTTATTTGACGTAATCTTCTTCTGTGAGATTTACCCGCGGTTGACATCCAATTTGTTGCATTACCGCCATCTTCTAGACTGGAGTACAACTCCCTTATACTTTACTTGGAAAATTATGTACTGAATAAATGCCTTACCATCTAACATTATACTCACTAATTTCAAAATTATATAAAATAAAATTAACACCCCCCTACTCCAAAATGTTTATATATTTACTCCTACCTCTTGCCATCACCCTGAAAGGATGGGACATCACTACTTAACACATCATGTAACTCTTACACACCCAAATACCTCTCAGCAGCTGCAACCACAACCTACATTTTCTGAGACTTCCGATCCATCCCTGCAGTATAATTAATAACCACTGCTATAAAAACTAAAAATCCAATCTTAATGAAACATAGTTAACTTTTTGGCCTATCCCCATGTACTCGTATATCTCTACTACTCTCCCCTTAACCAGTCTTCTTCTCCTTCACTGCCTCAGCATGACAACTTCTGCCCTACTCTAACCCTGGAAACCTCAAACTGCCTCTCTCGCAAGGGACATGTCTGACCCCCAGCGCAATGTGCACTCCTACAATTAACACATTCCACTACTTTCCCCAATACTACACATTCCTCTGTCTTGCCCTTCTGCACATTCCTCACACATTGGACCCTCCCTCCTTCACACTGCCCATAAGCTTGACACCTGTAACATCTTAATGTACTCGGCACATACGCTCGTACAGGATAACTTATATATCCTAACTTCACTTTGTCAGGCAAAGACTACTTCAAAACTCAAAAGAACAGACAATGACTCTGTTTCCTCACCCTGTCTGCGTCGCTTCAAACGACGAGATCACATACACCGGGAATATTTGCCCTCAGCTGGTCAACGTTTATATCTACTACTACCCCAGTTACCCCTCCTTTCATTGGTGCCTTTTTCTTGAGATCGAAACACTTCGCTTTATTGACCCCCATTCGTTTTACTTGGACCGCATTCGTCCTCAGCAGAAACACAAACGATTATCACTAGACCACTTCAAGTTACCCTCACCGATTCCGCAATTGGATCAGCCGAAAGGCAAGAGTCCACTTTTTCCACAAACTTCACTCCCACTGTCAGACTCTTCTTCTTTCTGATCCTCCGTGCATACCTCGGTCTCCGATAATTTTACCGCACCTACCACCTCCGATACTTCACCCTAATTACTCGTCTTCTGCTTACACTATCTACAATTCTTTTTTGACAAACAATATCCCTTTTTCCACAATTTGTCCGATTTAAGCTCATCCTCTTCTTCCCTCACTCTCTTAGACCTCTACTCTCTTTTGTCCTCCATTCCTCCTCCGTTTGTCTCGGCATTGCTTTCCACATGCGAATAATTAACACGAAACATTACCCCATAGAGACGCAAACCCCTCTCTGTCGACCAGCGAGTAAAATCGAAATTGTGGCGCCAAGATTGAGCTCAGTCTATTTGACGTAATTTCCTGTTCACGTTTATATGTTGGCCCATGATCTAACGTTCCTCCCAAAATTAATGTATTTTCGAAGTGATAGTTTGTACAATTTCCACATATCAAATCTAAAACTTTCATATAATATAATGAGTCTAATATTCAAATACAGTACGGCACATATAGACTGATTGTATCAATAGGTCGGAAAAAAGTTCCGTTCTCCACCCGACTCAATTTATAGTTACAATCTTTACTCGTCTCTGATTGGCTAATACGTTAGACTCATGTTTACAAAATCATAGTTGTCGTTTGTATTGTATGCATCCGGTTAGTTACTCTTCAAAATGTATTCTCTATTTTATATTTTGAGTTCTCGGTTGTTAAAGACGATTTGATAGTAAGCCTAGTGTTAACCATGTCTAGTCAATTTAGCTACTTTCAGCTAACGAAAAACGGTTGAGTTTGCTCACTTACCATTTAGCGTGAAGTTAGCCAACGTTAACGTCATCTATCTATTTTTTTTCAAGATCGCTTGCCAACTCACACAGTCAGCCAATTTGACTCAGTAGCAAATGAATTGAGGAGCTCACCCTGTCAGCCAACATGATTCTATTGTATTTACTAACGTTACTTAGCTAGTAGCTCGCTAGCATGCCAACATAGCTGGAATGCTACTAGTGTTTGCTTAGGCTAACGTCAGTAAGGTGTCCGACAGAGTCAGGTTTGACAATGAGTGCCGAAATCAAAGTAAAACGACAGTCCTCGAGGAAGCGGTCCAGGGATAGACGAATAAGTCATCTCACGCCCGCAAGGAAAAGGACCAGTGCTTCTGGACGACAATGTCCTGACAACACGGGACAGATAGAGCTTTCCAGAGCTTTGGACCAATCCATGGATGCAAAGTTTAGTGAGGTGGGTAGCTAACTAATATCACAATGGTGCATTATACACTTCTTGTGGTCTTGTGATTTTACTGTAATTTCAATATGATATTGAGTGAGTTACAAGTGCATTTAATGTTTTTTTAACGTTGCTGTTTTTGCAGTACTGCAGTGACCCTGAGGACTTATTTGGGGACTATGACAGCATTGGAAGCGACAGCTCTTTCCTGGCAAAGCTCGATAGAGTGGGGCAGAACATGAGACCGCATGACATTGAACATACAACCAGCAGCAGATGCCCTGTGATTCTGCTTGCTGGGAACCCTGACTTCACTTCACTGAAGTCTTCAACAGACAACTGTCCGAAACAATCATGTGATGACTCAATGACAGAATCATTCCTGGAGAGCTTCACAGATGATGCTTTCCTAGACATGCCAAGCTCACAACTCGCTTTTCTACAAGATCCCCAAACAGCAGACAGGAACTGCCGTACAGATGAAGACAAAACCTCCATGCCTATGAGACATCCTGAGAAGTCTGTCAGCACTGAAGATAGAAATGAGAGGCATATCGCCCCCAAGGCAAGGAAGAGCGTGTCCGATCATCTGAAGAGAACTATGATGGCTAATGCAGCAACTCCTTCTAGTGTCTCCCGGACTGCAGTGCAGAAGGAGGCCGTAGTTACAGAGGAGATCAGTGTTGCCATGCAGGCTATGGAATCTGTCTCCATGGCGACAACAGACCTTGGGCCTTTCTTTGGTCTTCCCACCAAAGTGAAGGAGCTGATATGCAATCTCAAAGGAATCAAAGATTTATATGGTGGATGGATTTCTATTCCTTTTCCCTGTCTAATTGCATGTCCTCACTAGTTCTGCATCAACTTTAACATGGCTATGTTTTCAAAGTGTCTGGTTGTCTTGCTAAGTGTGAGTAATTTGAGTTCTTGCCCTGCTTGATATTAGAGTATAATCAATCACAATGCTCTCTTATATTTCAGAATGGCAGAAAACTTGTCTAAACCTGGACTCAGTTCAGCAGAGGAGAAACCTCATCTACTCTCTTCCCACCAGTGGTGGGAAGACTTTGGTGGCTGAGATTCTTATCCTCAAAGAGCTTCTGTGCAGAAAGAAGGATGCCCTTTTCATCCTGCCTTATGTATCTCTAGTGCAGGAGAAGGTATTGTGGTCATTGTATATAATTCCTCTTTCATCCAACTGTACAAAGGAATTATAATTAAACATTTTTGTATGTCAATGGCAAATCTGAGCACTGTGTTTTGCATGCCTTCCCAGGTTCGAGGGTTGGCCAGTTTTGGCCTGGAGCTAGACTTCATGGTGGAGGAGTATGCTGGCAGTAAGGGCAGGTTCCCTCCAGTGAAGGGAAGGGGCAAGAGGTCCCTGTACATTGCCACTATAGAGAAGGCACACGGCCTGGTAAACTCTCTCATAGAGACCAACAGACTGGACAATGTGGGGCTGGTGGTTGTGGATGAGGTATGCAAATATCTTATTACATTGACATCTGAGATGTTATCATTACAAAACATAGAATAGCCACTCACTAGACACAAACAATGTATCTGTTGATGCCTTGTGTATTGGACACAATCAATTATATTGTACTGTAGTATCCAATTATTTATGCCACTCCATTTCTCTTCTTATTAGCTCCACATGTTGGGTGATGGTAGCAGAGGAGCTATCATTGAGATGACTCTAGCCAAAGTGCTCTATATCAGTAGTAAGTGTGACTGCTATTTCACTCATCATATTCATGGTGAAGGAAGATGTTTTGAAAATTTATGGGAAACTGATTTTCTTCTTTACAGAGTCAACTCAGATCATTGGAATGAGTGCTACTCTGGGCAATCTCCAAGATATACAGAAGTTTCTGAAGGCAGAGAGCTACACTAATGACTTCAGACCGGTATGATATTCCCTAACTACAGACTTGATCTACGCAATGCTATTTGATCCTCTGTGGTATGCCTCCTTGTTTGTGAGAGTCCACATACAACATGAAAATCGCCAACGTATTCCTTGAAAGCTTAGTTAAAAACCAATAGAAGCTGCACTGCGTGTTGTGTTCTCCATTGTCTCTGTGATGGTTGGCCACTGATAGCCATGGTGTTTCAGGTTGAGCTGAAGGAGTATGTGAAACTGAAGGACAGCATATACGAGGTGGACCCCAAGGAGGAGGAGTGCTTCAGATTCTCTCGGGTCCTGAACTTTAAGGTATAATCATCCATTTGATTTGAAGAGCCATCATTTATATATATTTGATGATATACTGGACTCCAGTGCCAGGCAGTCAGCTTTTGAACGGCGGACTCACATTGTATTTGAAGTCTTAGCACCTGTCTAATTCTTTTGTTTTCCAGTACTCCAGTGCCATGCAGAAGATCGATCAGGATCATATTGTTGCCTTGGTGACTGAGGTCATTCCAAGCCAGTCTTGCCTTGTTTTCTGTCCCACCAAGAAGAACTGTGAGAACGTGGCTGGGATGATATGCAAGTACCTGAAAGAGTAAAAAAATACATCTTTGATATTTATCTTCTCTGTACTCCAAATCATGGTCAGTCCGTCCAGTGGTTGTGATTGTGTGGATTGTGATTGATACAACATGCCACTTCTTCTTGAATTCTCCAGGGACTTTATCCAACACAAGCAGGCAGAGAAGGCTGTGTTGCTGAGGGAGCTGAGGAGCAGTGGGAATGGCTCCCTGTGTCCGGTGCTCAAGAAGACGGTGCCGTACGGCCTGGCTTACCACCACAGTGGGTTGACCAGTGAAGAGAGGAAGCTGGTGGAGGAGGCCTACTCTGCAGGGGTTCTCTGTCTCCTCACCTGCACTTCTACGCTGGCTGCAGGGATCAACCTACCTGCTCGGAGGCAAGTCAAAGCAAGGAAGCATAACCTGTCCGAACAGAAGTTGCATTTCTGTGTTAGATAGCGACATTTATTGTAGACTTGATTGGATCCATCATTGTGTTTGGACCAGAGTGATTCTGCGTTCTCCGTACGTGGCGGCAGACTTCCTGAAGAGGAGCCAGTACAAGCAAATGGTGGGGAGGGCTGGACGGGCCGGGATAGACACTCTTGGAGAGAGCATCCTCATTCTACAGGACAAAGACAAAGTCTTGGTAAATAACAGCTACAACCATAACAGTAAACCTATGCATGTAGTGACATCCGGTCCTTTATGTTTCCACGCTCTGACATTTTATGGCAGATCCTGTCCATTGATCCTGTCTACCTTTTTGTATCTTCAGGTCAAGAAGCTTGTATCCGCGCCAATGGAAATCTGCATAAGCAATCTAATGCATAGCGACGGAAAGGGTGTCCTGAGTCTCATCCTATCCGCCATTGGATTAAATGTACTTCTGAAAAATATCCATAAGTGAATTACAGAAAAATCCATTTCCCTTTTTAAAATGTCTCTTTTTAGCAAAGAACTTTGTCTTATCAAATGGTATCGGTCACATACATGTGTTTAGCAGATGTTTTTGCTGGTGTTGTGTTTCTAGCTCTGACAGTGCAGTAATATCTAACAATTTCACAACATATACCTAATACACACAAATCGAAGTAAAGGAATGGAATCAAGAATATATTAATGAATAAATTGATGATACTGTTTTTGCCGGTTTTCTTTTGTCTCCCTTCAGATCACGAACAGCTTAGAGCAGATCAGGGACTTCATGAGTGGCACGTTGCTGTCTGTCCAGGAGAAACAGGTGTGCTTGGAGAGGAGCCTGTGGGAGGTGACACAGGAGTGTGTTGAGCTGCTTAAAGAGAAAGGCCTCGTCACCGTTTCCACAGAGCCACAAGATGGGTCCCTGCAAGTCACCAAGCTAGGAAGAGCTACTTACAAAGGTGAACTACTCTCAAACTCGCCAGAACTGGTGTTAATTTCATTTCTATTACCATACAAGGAAATTGTTCATAGTAATCCATTTAAATCCTGTTACAGAGACATTTTTTTTTCTATGAGTCAATGCTACAGTGTTTAGTGTATCTGACCTCTCCTCCTCAGGCTCAGTGGATCTGACCTACTGTGACCTCCTGTATAGAGACCTGTCTAAAGGCCTGGAGAGCCTGATGCTGAACAGTTTCCTCCACCTCATCTACCTGGTCACACCCTATGACATGGTCTCCCAGTGTAAGCCTGACTGGATGGTCTACTTCAGACAGGTTAGAGCCCAGGTCTTATGTACTTCTTGGTTGTCTTTGTTCATTAAACGTAGATTGGTAGGTAAAATACCTCAAATAACAATTTTGTTTTTATGCATTTCTGGTGTGTTTAATGAAAATATCTAATAATGAAGTACATTTTGTATATATAATATTGTTTTGTGCAATAGTTTGTCTTCTGCAGTATTTAGTACAACAATTGTTGTGTAAGAGTTTGTTTTGCTTCTCAATTCCAGTTCACAATGTTATCAGCTGCGGAGCAAAAGATGTGTGCAGCAGTCGGTGTGTCTGAAGGTTTTGTTGCTAGAAAGGCTGCTGGACAGAATGTCAAGAAGGTAAGAGTATTGAGGAAGCATGGCATGATTTAAGTACTGTGAAATCAATAGTGTCATATTTTCACAGTTCCTTAGGTTGAGAGACTATCACTGGATTAAGGTATTATGGGTTTATACTTGAGTACGTTGGCTTAAAAATAACATTATGTTCATCTCTAGATTAATCCTGTTTTTTTTTGTATCTTTTTTTTTCTCCTTTTAACCCCTAGATGGAAGGCAGACTTAACTCATTTAAGTCATGAAGATAATGAACCCTAAATATCTTGTGATGTGAATTCAAATCTGCTCTCGACATCTGCTCTCTACTACTGATCATTCATGTAATAAATGTAGCAACAATGCAGTGAGCCAGTACTGTGCCATTATGTTGTACTGTGCTGTCCTTGCCATAGAAGTAGGAATAATTCTACTTCCTTGGTCCTTCCCAAATGCTCTGTTCCCCCAGAACGTTGACCAGGTGGTGGTGAGTCGGCTGTACCTGGCCCTGGTACTGCAGTCCCTGCTGAAGGAGACTGACCTGTGGAGCGTGGCTGACAGGTTCCAGCTCAGCCGGGGCTTCATCCAGACACTACTCAGCTCTTCCTCAGTATTCTGCTCCTGCGTGCTGCACTTCACCGAGGTAGCTGCCAGCATAGATGTCATATGATATTATTGGGTCCCGTCCAAACAGAGCCACATCCGAGACTCTTTGCAGTGTTTCACAGAGGTGCCCTGAAAAGACAAAAGCTTTGTTACTTCAGTTACTTCCATTTTTACATTTTAGTCATTTAGCAAACAGTGTTATCCAGACCGACTTACAAATCAAATTGCATTTGTCACATGCCCCGAATACAACAGCTGTAGACCTTAGAGTGAAATGCCTAGTTACAAGCCCTTAACCAACAATGCAGTTTTAAGAAAAATACATAAAACATAAGAAATCAAGTAACAATTAAAGAGCAGCAGTACATTAATAATAGCGAGGCTATATACAGGGGGGTACCGGTACAGAGTCAATGTGCGGGGGCACCGGTTATCGAGGTAATATGTACATGTAGGTAGAGTTATTAAAGTGACTTATGCATGGATAATAACAGAGTAGCTTAATGTTCAGTAGTCTTATGGCTTGGGGGTAGAAGCTATTTAGAAACCTCTTGGACCTAGACTTGGCACTCCGGTACCGCTTGCCGTGCGGTAGCAGAGAGCACAGTCTATGACTAGGGTGGCTGGAGTGTTTGAACATTTTTAGGGCCTCCCTCTGACACCACCTGGTATAGAGGTCCTGGATGGCAGAAAGCTTGGCCCTAGTGATGTACTAGGCCGTACGCTCTACCCTCTGTAGTGCCTTGCGGTCGGAGAACGAGCAGTCGCCATTGTAGAATGGCGCCGGAGAGGATGGCTGACATTTTACGTGCTCCCAACCAACTGTGCTATTTTGTTAGTTATGTTTGCGTTTGCTTTTATTGCTTGCTATAATTTTTCTTTTTAAGGTGTCCGACGGTAAGGATATACTGCTTTCCTGGGAACAGGCCCAAATCCTCGTCATTTGCGTAAAGAAAAGACGGAGGAAAGGGAGCGAGTAAACTGCAGTCAGTTTTATTGGCCAACGTGCAATCATTGGAAAATAAAATCAATGGCCTACGATCAAGATTATCCTACCAACGGGACATTTAAAAACTGTAATATCTTATGTTTCACCGAGTCGTGGCTGAACAACTCAGTGACTACCTGACTAACGGTTAAGTGCCTTGCTCAAGGGTGCATTGACAGATTTTTCACCTAGTTGGCTCGGGGATTCGAACCAGCAACCTTTCGGTTACTGGCCCAACGCTCTTAACGTCTAGACTACCTGCCGCCCACTACTGAGAATAGCTCCTAAGTTGTATGTTCTTTTGCTTTCTCTTTTGACCCCAGTGATCTCACTGTGCCCTCTGTGTTATCAGGAGCTGGAAGAGTTCTGGCCCTTCAAAGCTCTCCTGACTGAGCTTACCCGCCGGCTGACCTACTGTGTCCAGGCCGAGCTCATCCCTCTCATGGAGGTAGCAGGAGTCATGGAGGTCAGACTTTAAAAAAAAATCTCTTCATTTTTTAGGCATTATAGCATCATGATATTGTCCTACCTGGCAACAAAAGGTCCATAAAAACATATCCACGTCTTGGTATCCAGTCACAAGAGCTATTGTCCTAGCCAAAGTTTTCTGGCATTGTTCCAGATGTTTTTTGCATGCTTGTAACCCCTTATCTGCTTTTGACAGAGAAGAGCCAAGCTGCTGTACAATGCTGGATATAAGACACTGGCTCATCTGGCCAATGCTGACCCAAACGTTCTCGCCAAGACTGTGGAGAACCTCTTCAAGAAGCAAGCTAATCAGATTGTTGCTTCGGCAAAAGTATGTCCGATGTCAAATGCCTAGTATACGTACAGTTGTGCTGCTGTTTCCTTCCTGAATACAAACAAGGGTTGTAGAAAATTGGATTGAGATGTGACTTGAATTTGCAGAAGTTGTACTCTGTTTGATCATTGTCCTCCTGTGCTGTCTGTTTTCAGATGCTGCTGAATGAGAAAGCTGATGCCCTTCAGGAGGAGATGGATGACTTATTGATGATGCCTCTTGATCTCCTCTCTTTGTAAAATGTTGCTGCAGTGGATTTATTGTGTGAAGAATACTTTTATTTTTCTTGGTGTGTTAATACTTTTTAGTGGTGTATCATTGTTTGTCGGAGTGATATTATAAAATGTATTTTTGGGATGTGGAAGATTTTTTTTGTGTGTGTGTTTTTTTTGATCCCATAGAGATGAATAAAATGCTTCTGTGAGCGTCAAAATCATGAAAGAATTCACACTCTGATTTAATTGGTCACTTTTATATAACAGCATGTGAATAATTTGACAGGCTTCCAAATGCTTGACCCAATATCAGTGAGTAGTGGGACATAGTAAAGTAGTTATTGTAACCCTAATTTCTTTACTTATTTATCTATAACCTTCACCTTCTCTTGGTTCTATGATAAAGAAGAAGGTTACAATTAAGTTATTTTCTATAGTTTAATCTTTTCAAGTAGTAGCAGCAGCGGCGGCAAGTTCTACAACAGGTTCAATGAAAAGTCGTCATTCAGGGCAGGTGGGGAAGAGACCCATCTGTTTTGAGCCCCACCTATTTAGCCTGTTTTGCATGTTATTTTGGCATTTAATACGTGTCACATATCAGTTTGCAAACAATGTATAAAATAATTTAGTTAATAAAGCCGCATACAAACATGGCCTCTTTTTTTTTCTTGAGTAAGGCAGCTCCAAAATGCAGGTGTTTCAGACTTTTTCAGTGCTTTCTGTGGTGTTGGGGCAGCCAGCGGCAAATATGAAGCGTAGGGGTTGGTAATGTTCTCTAGTTCCGCTGTGATTGGCTCAGTGTTCTGTCACTCATGGGGACACTACTTCACTGCAAAATCTAAGGGTATATCTTCAAGCCCCTTGGATGCTGCCATGGAGTTATATTAGAAGTGCCCATCCAAGAAGGCTCAAGGTCATTGACCAGAGATAAAATTATGTGAAATCACGTTATATCTAAAATAGCTTTGATTGGACAGATCATGTCAACATCATACTTTCAAAATCTTAGCTAGCAGTCATCATCTTAAATCAAGTTGACAATCTACTGGCAAATCCTTGTCATATGAAGAGAGATAATGAATAAAATGTATCGGTGCTCATCGGCCATTGGACATAAACATTACACAACAAGTTGGAAATTCCAAATTCAACAATGACTGGTTTGGAAGCAATCAGTGCCTAACTGCAAGCATTGAAAAGCAATCACTAGCCTGGTATTCGGTGGAGTGGGTGTGTGGACCCAAGTCTGGGATTAAGGGTCTCTTTTCCAAGCTTTAAAGGATAAACATTCAACATTGGCCATGCTGTCAATCCAGCATGACCTAAGTGAGGATGGCTTTCACTTCAGCATTAATAAATTCATGAACTTCTTTGAGGAAAAGATCATGATCATTAGAAAGCAAATTACGGACTCCTCTTTAAATCTGCGTATTCCTCCAAAGTTCAGTTGTCCTGAGTCTGCACAACTCTGCCAGGACCTAGGATCAAGAGAGACACTCAAGTGTTTTAGTACTATATCTCTTGATACAATGATGAAAATAATCATGGCCTCTAAACCTTCAAGCTGCATACTGGACCCTATTCCAACTAAACTACTGAAAGAGCTGCTTCCTGTGCTTGGCCCTCCTATGTTGAACATGATAAACGGCTCTCTATCCACCGGATGTGTACAAAACTCACTAAAAGTGGCAGTAATAAAGCCTCTCTTGAAAAAGCCAAACCTTTATCGAGTCTTCCATTCCTCTCCAAAATTTTAGAAAAAGCTTTTGAAAGAATTAAAGCAACTCACTGCCTTCCTGAAGACAAACAATGTATACGAAATGCTTCAGTCTGGTTTTAGACCCCATCATAGCACTGAGATTGCACTTGTGAAGGTGGTAAATTGACCTTTTAATGGCATCAGACCGAGGCTCTGCATCTGTCCTCGTGCACCTAGACCTTAGTGCTGCTTTTTATACCATCGATCACCACATTCTTTTGGAGAGATTGGAAACCCAAATTGGTCTACACGGACAAGTGTTGGCCTGGTTTAGATCTTATCTGTCGGAAAGATATCAGTTTGTCTCTGTGAATGATTTGTCCTCTGACAAATCAACTGTACATTTTGGGGTTCCTCTCAGGGTTCCATTTTAGGACTACCATTGTTCTCACTATATATTTTACCTCTTGGGGGTGTCATTTGAAAACATAATGTTAACTTTCACTGATATGCGGATGACACACTGTACATTTCAATGAAACATGGTGAAGCCCCAAAATTGTCCTCACTAGAAGCCTGTGTTTCAGACATAAGGAAGTGGATGGCTGCAAACGTTCTACTTTTAAACTCGGACAAAACAGAGATGCTTGTTCTAGGTCCATAGAAACAAAGAGATCTTCTGTTGAATCTGACAAATAATCTTGATGGTTGTACAGTCGTATCAAATAAAACTGTGAAGGACCTCGGCGTTACTCTGGACCCTAATCTCTCTTTTGACGAACATATCAAGACTGTTTCAAGGACAGCTTTTTTCCATCTACGTAACATTGCAAAAATCAGAAACTGTCTGGCCAAAAATGATGCAGAAAAATTAATCCATGCTTTTGTTACATCTAGGTTAGACGACTGCAATTCTTTACTTTCTGGCTACCAGGATAAAGCACTAAATAAACTTCAGTTAGTGCTAAATACGGCTGCTAGAATCTTGACTAGAACCAAAAAATCTGATCATATTGCTCCAGTGCTAGCCTCCCTACCCTGGCTTCCTGTCAAGGCAAGGTCTGATTTCTTATCTGCTCGTAGTCCCCTTATGCCATTGTTTATACATCTCAATTGTCATTAGAAACCACATTTGTTTAAGCAAGTCAGCCATATCAGCCATGTTGTTTTTAAGGCAGTAAATGAGGCTGAATGAACTGTTTCACTGCCAGACAAGGCTCCGCTGATAGACAGGTGTACCGGTGGAAAAGTGTTGGGACTGCTGCTAAAATCGCCACTGAACTTGTAGGTTACTTCTCCATCACTTCACTTATCACACATCTCTCACAAGCAGGTGAGTATGGAAATGTATTTTTCGCAATAAGAATCCCAAGCGATGCAAAAATAAAAATCTCAAATTACATAACATATATTTCTTATTTCAAAATCATCCGGCCTTCTGTGTTGAGACCGCCCCCACACTATCATGGCCAAGCCTAGTTAACGATGCTATATTGTGGCAGCCTATCACACGCAAGCTTCTGCATTCGTACTCTGTTGTTTTGAATGCACTGCCGATAGAAAAAATGCTTTGTTTTCTCTCGTTTGGATGAGGACCACACCAAGGACTTTTCTGGACCAGGAAAAGCTCAGATTCCGCTCAACAATTGAATCCGATCATAACTGCATACCAATTTACTAATGACAAAGATGGATTTACACCGATCGACGCATTTATTGGGATAGTGAGGGAATGCGAGCACCAGTAGATTTGGGTTGTAATTGTCCTTCACATTGCGATATAAATTAGAGTGGAGCCGACTGTGCGTCTAGCCATTTCATTATGTCAGGAATATCAATCTTAGCATTTGTGATGATATCTATTCTATCGTATGGATATTATTTCGTAGCAAGTGTCGAGTCTGCGAGGGATGAGTGGAATTTTGAGTCCGTAAATCTGAATGTGGACCTCTCTCGAGTACTCAAGAAAGTGAATGAACGTTTTTTGTCTGTTGCCATAGACGCGAGTCTAGTCGCTGAAGAGAAGTTCATGTACCTTTTAACGTGAGTAAGGCAAGCATTAACGTTTCTATTTTTGGCCGGTGGTGTAAAGTACTTAAGTAAAATACTTGAAAGTACTACTTAAGTAGTTTTGAGGGGTATCTGTACTTTACTATGTATATTTTTGACAACTTTTACTCTTCTACATTCCTAAAGAAAATAATGTACTTTTTACTCCATACATTTTCCCCGACACCCAAAAATACTTGTTACATCCCGAATGCTTAGCAGGACAGGAAAATGGTCAGATTCACGCACTCATAAAGAGAACAACCCTGGTCACACACAAACGCTTCGTTTGTAAGTTATGTCTGCCCCTGGCTATCCGTAAATAAAGAAAACATCGTGACGTCTGTTTTGCTTAATATAAACGTGAAATGATGATTATACTTTTACTTTTGAAACTTGAGTATATTTTATCAGTTGCATTTACCTTTGATACATAAGTATATTTAAAACCAAATACTTTTAGTAGTATTTTGCTGGGTGACTTTCACTTTCACTTTTTCTGTAATGGTATCTTTACTTTTACACAAGTATGACAATTCGCTACTTTTTCCATCACTGTTTTTGGCACAATTGTAATTGTGTGTGTTTTATCAAATTATTACCATTAGTAAAAAAATGTTGACTATATTAGAATCAGCCATGGTCTTATTTTTATGTTGTTTTCAGTTACATACTCGAAATTGTTTTTGTCTTTAGCCTAACAGAAAAACAGTTAAGAGACCAGCGCTACATAATCTTATGAAACTCCATAAATACTGAACTAAACCTTATTTCATTCCACAAGGTCTCCAAAGCTGAGGACATTGGCAAAGGCTTTGACTCCAGCATTTCTGAGATTTGGAGGGACAAGACAAGATTTCATGACCTTCAACCCAACATTTTTACATTCAAACGAGAATCACAAAAACTCTGTGTTTGATGCAGGTAAATATGGCATACATTGTTACTCATCTCAACTGTGAGTCACATTACACCACGGACATTGTCAGGCATAATGTCATAAATATACATTTCAATAGCAGCTATTTTGATGTGTGTGGTTTGACTGTGGTCACTTGACTCCTCAGCATGATTCCTGTTTGGCATTGAGAGATAGAACAGTACGTTGATTCACACAGTCAGCTTGAATGCACGCAGTAAACCAGGCAGATCTCAAGCAATGTCATTAGTTTGAGGTAGATCTTAGGTCATCAGCTTCTGTGTGACTCACAGCCACTTGGTGTCTGGTTCCTGTTTGCTAATCTGCTGTCAGATGACATATGTGAAAGGCTGGAGCTGCCTCCACTACTGGAAAAGAGGCTGAAGCAGGAATGGACTCTACAGGAAATACTTCTCGACAAGGAGGACTTGCAGAGGAAGTATAGGAGTGTAAAGTTCACAGGTATGAACCGTGGTCATGAAGGTAGCATCAGTCTAGCTCACAACACACTGGCTCTTTTGTTTAGCTGTTATCTTGGAACCACCCCATTTCACTTGAGCAAATTCACAGAAAGAAGAATACAACGTTTAAAATGTATTTTTTTTCCCTGACAGAGTGTGCAGTGGATCTGCTCTACTCTTTTACCAACTGCTCTGGATTAGACCTCATCTTTGGGCTCAACGAGCTGCTCAGGACCTCTGGGAACTCCTGGGACAGCAGTAATGCCAGGACCCTCCTACAGTACTGTGAATCTAAACAGTACAGCATGTCCTGGGAGCTGGGCAATGGTAATAATTTTGAGGCCCCCAGTATTTACAGTGTTCTACTAACCATCTTTCATTGTGTTAATGATTGAAACAGGGAATTCTCAACTAAATAATGTAGGTATTTTAAGGTTGGTAGAACAAAAATCCTGTCTCCCTTTAGAGCCCAACAGCTATGAGAAGAAGGCAGGGATCAGGGTGGATGGATATCAGCTCGGCCAAGATTTTGTTCAACTCCGCAAGATTCTGCAGGAATCCAAACTTTACCATAACACTGGACTCTATGGACCAGACATTAGCCAACCCCGGGACCACCGGAGAGACTTACTGGAGGGGTGAGAGTTTGTCCCTTTATCTAGCCTATATATAAAGTAATCCCAATATAGTGCTAAGGGACAGGCTGTTGTACTAACTAAAGAAATAGTATTGGAAGTCTCCTCAATCAATGTAAGAAGCATCTTGACACCAAAAGGTTGTTGCTAACTAGAAAACTACTAAAGGGATTGAATTAAAATAGGATTCTACAATTGAATTACGACATGTGACCTGCATACCTTTGTTCATCAAGGTTAATTATCACTTCCACTGTAGTGGGAGACTAACCTCTTGTTTGTATAGTTCATGGGTGTTTTCTGTCATTTCACACCCGTAGTTTGTTACAGCTTCTCTCCTTTATATCCACCTACTGTATGTCTATACCCAAGTAAGGCTGTGGTTCAAACCCTAAAGGGATATTTCGGGATTTTGACAATGAGGTATCCACGGGTTCATCTGAATCTGGAGAAGGAGATAAAGGCCTCATTACCAAAATCCCGAAGTATCCCTTTAACTGTTAATCGTTACTCCAACTCAATCATCTCTTATCGAAAAGGCACAAAGTATTCCAAACATATCCTGGCTCTTTCCCCTATTGGGAAACTGCTTTGTTTGTTCAGTCTATGGGACAAACTCTCATCCCTCAACTGTGTCTCCTGTGGTCTGAGGGCAGGTTAACGTCAGATCAATAGATTCTTCTTACATAACCACCAATCATGTGGGATATGTTGAACAATCGTATCCCATTTACTTTTCATAGGTTCTTGGAGAGTGGGGCAGAAGCAATTGATGCATGTACCTGGCACCAGTAAGTTGAACTGTCCCTTGTGTAGCATACAAATCCAATTTTATTTGTCACATACACATGGTTAGCAGATGTTAATGCGAGTGTAGCGAAATGCTTGTGCTTCTAGTTCCGACAATGCAGTAATAACCAACGAGTAATCTAACCTAACAATTTCACAACAACTACCAAGTGTAAAGGGATGAAGAATATGTACATAAAGATATATGAATGAGTGATGGTACAGAACAGCATAGGCAAGATGCAGTAGATGGTATCGAGTACAGTATATGCATATGAGATGAGTATGTTAACAAAGTGGCATAGTTTAAAGTGGCTAGTGATACATGTATTACATAAAGATGCAGTAGATGATATAGAGTACAGTATATACATATACATATGAGATGAGTAATGTAGGGTATGTAAACATTATATTAGGTAGCATTGTTTAAAGTGGCAAGTGATATATTTTACATCATTTCCCATCAATTCCCATTATTAAAGTGGCTGGAGTTGAGTCAGTATGTTGGCAGCAGCCACTCAATGTTAGTGGTGGCTGTTTAACAGTCTGATGGCCTTGAGATAGAAGCTGTTTTTCAGTCTCTCGGTCCCTGCTTTGATGCACCAGTACTGACCTCACCTTCTGGATGATAGCGGGGTGAAAGGGCAGTGGCTCGGGTGGTTGTTGTCCTTGATGATCTTTATGGCCTTCCTGTGACATCAGGTGGTGTAGGTGTCCTGGAGGGCAGGTAGTTTGCTCCCGGTGATGCGTTGTGCATCACTACCCTCTGGAGAGCCTTACGGTTGTGGACGAAGCAGTTTCCGTACCAGGCAGTGATACAGCCCTACAGGATTCTCTCGATTGTGCATCTGTAGAAGTTTGTGAGTGATTTCAGTGACAAGCTGAATTTCTTCAGCCTCCTGAGGTTGAAGAGGCGCTGTTGCACCTTCTTCACCACGCTGTCTGTGTGGGTGGACTAATTCAGCTTGTCCGTGATGTGTATGCCGAGGAACTTAACTTACTACCCTCTCCACTACTGTCCCGTCGATATGGATAGGGGGGTGCTCCCTCTGCTGTTTCCTGAAGTCTACGATCATCTCCTTTGTTTTGTTGACGTTGAGTGTGAGGTTATTTTCCTGACACCACACTCTGAGGGCCCTCACCTCCTCCCTGTAGGCCATCTCGTCATTGTTGGTAATCAAGCCTACCACTGTAGTGTCATCTGCAAACTTGATGATTGACTTGGAGACGTGCATGGCCACACAGTCGTGGGTGAACAGGGTGTACAGGAGAGGGCTCAGAACGCACCCTTGTGAGGCCCCAGTGTTAAGGATCAGCGGGGTGTAGATGTTGTTACCTACCCTCACCACCTGGGGGCGGCCCGTCAGGAAGTCCAGTAACCAGTTGCACAGGGCGGGGTCGAGACCCAGGGTCTCGAGCTTGACGATGAGTTTGGAGGGTACTATGGTGTTAAATGCTGAGCTGTAGTCGATGAACAGCATTTTCACATAGGTATTTCTCTTGTCCAGATAGGTTAGGGTAGTGTGCAGTGTGGTTGCGATTGCGTCTTCTGTGGACATATTGGAGAGGTAAGCACATTGGAGTGGGTCTAGGGTATCAGGTAGGGTGGAGGTGATATGGTCCTTGACTAGTCTCACTTCATGATGACGGAAGTAAGTGCTACTTAGTGATAGTGATAGTCGTTTAGCTCAGTTACCTTAGCTTTCTTGGGAACAGGAACATTGGTGGCCCTCTTGAAGCATGTGGGAACAGCAGACTGGTATAAGGATTGATTGAATATGTCCGTAAACACACCAGCCAGCTGGTCTGCGCATGCTTTGAGGACGCGGCTGGGGATGCCTTCTGGGCCTGCAGCCTGGTGAGGGTTAACACGTTTAAATATTTTACTCATGTCGGCTGCAGTGAAGGAGAGTCCATAGGTTTTGGTAGTGGGCCATGTCAATAACACTGTATTGTCCTCAAAGAGAGCAAAGAAGTTGTTTAGTCTGTCTGGGGGCAAGACATCCTGGTCCGCTACGGGGCTGGTTTTCGTTTTGTAATCTGTGATTGATTGTAGATCCTGCCACATACCTCTTGTGTCTGAGCCATTGAATCGTGACTCTACTTTGTCTCTATACTGACACTTAGCTTGTTTGATTGCCTTGCGGAGGGAATAGCTACACTGTTTGTATTCGGTCATGTTTCCGGTCACCTTGACCTGATTAAAAACAGCGGTTTGCGCATTCAGTTTCACGCGAATGCTGCCATCAATCCACGGTTTCTGGTTTGGGAATGTTTTAATAGTTGCTGTGGGTACAACATCGCCGATGCACTTGCTAATAAACTCGCTCACCGAATCAGCGTATTCGTCAATGTTGTTTGACGCAATGCGGAACATATCCCAATCCACGTGATCGAAGCAATCTTGAAGCGTGGAATCAGATTGGTCGGACCAGCGATGAACAGACCTGAGCACGGGAGCTTCCTGTTTTAGTCTCTGCCTATAGGCAGGGAGCAACAAAATGGAGTTGTGGTCACCTTTTCTGGAAGGAAGACGGGGGAGGGCCTTATATGTGTCGTGGAAGTTAGAATAACAATGATCTAGGGTTTTACCAGCCCTGGTAGCACAATCAATATGCTGATAGAATTTAGGGAGTCTTGTTTTCAGATTAGCCTTGTTAAAATCCCCAGCTGCAATGAATGCAGCCTCAGGATGTGTGGTTTCCAGTTTACATAGAGTCAAATAAAGTTCGTTCAGGGCCATCGATGTGTCTGCTTGGGGCTGTGATTTATTACTTGGCTCATCGCGCTCTAGCGACTCCTTGTAGCGGGCCGGGCGCCTGCAGGCTGACTTCGGTCTTCAGTTGAACGGTGTTTACTCTGACACATTGGTGCGCCTGGCTTCCAGGTTAAGCGGGCAGGTGTTAAGAAGCGAGGTTTGACGGGTCACGCATGACTCGATCTTCGCCTCCCGAGCCTGTTGGGGAGTTGCAGCGATGAGACAAGATTGACCCTTTTTCACCCTAATTTAAAACTAAATAACAATAAAAAAAATACAAGTAAATGATGTGGAAACAACGTTGATTCAACCATCCACCCCCCGGTGGTGTGTGTGTGTGTGTGTGTGTGTGTCAGATGAGAGATATGGTCTACACACCATATAATCTGAAAATGTGATTTTATTCTTAGTGATTCTGTTGTGTTTGATATGAAGTTATACTCATCCTTGATTGCTCTGCCCTTCTGTTAGTTATTATGTCAATGGAAGAGACACGTCTCTAGAAGATTTCCTAGACCCTGAGGTGCTAAACACATTGGCCTTAAAAACACATGAAGTCATGGAGGTAATGAAGAAAAAGTTAACAAATGTACATGTTTATAAATGTACTATGAATGTATTGCAGTTCAGTAAGGACTTTAAATGGTTCTTCTGTTTCGTGTGTCCTCAGACCATTGAGCTGACCTCCCCTGGGAAGAAGGTGTGGCTTGGAGAGACTAGTTCTGCCTATGGAGGCGGGGCTAAGGGCCTGTCTGACACATTTGTCGCTGGATTCATGTGAGTGTGTGTATGTTGGTGTTGATCAGGATATAGATGGACCCAGTCAGTATCACACCCTGATAGCATCTGATCATTTTCATGTGGATTACTCTGGAGGTTGTAACAGTCAGGCTGGTCTCGCTTGCCAGACTCATGGTGCTCCACTGTGGGAAAAGAGACTACAGACCTACAGCCTTGCAGCCTCATTACATTGGCGGTAGTTGAGTCAATTGTGTTGTTAGTCTACTCTCATGGAAGGGAATCTCTGCTATTCCAGAACATGTGGTTTTCATTGAATTTACAGGTCACCTGTGAGCCTCATGATCAGCCTTTCAACCATGCCCTGTTCCAGGAAGACTTACAATAGTAGTCTCACATGCAAAAAAATAAAAGGAATGCCACATGATGTATCCAACATTGACTTAATCAAGTGTGAGGGCAGTAGGTTCTTACGAAGGATTACATATTGCATTCTCATTGAATAAGGTTGCTTGTATCTAAATCAGATGATATGTGTCAGAATCTCATTCTTTGCAATAAAAACGTTATAAGGTATTAAAGTACTGTATGTGGTGTAAAATAAATGTTTAATGATTACAGGTGGCTGGATAAACTGGGCCTGGGTGCGAAGCTCGGATTGGATGTTCTCATCAGACAGGTTTTGATTGGATCTGGGACTTACCACCTGGTAGATGAGAACCTGGATCCACTTCCTGTAAGAGAAATTCCTGTTTATTCTCCTCTGTATTCTGAATTCCGGAAAAAACATAATTGATCCAAGTATGTGTTGATTGTGACAATAGTTTGTCTATACTATGAATTGTCCCATTTCTATATATGGTCAGGTCCATAATTATTGGCACCCTTGATAAAGATGAGCAAAAAAGGCCTTATCAAATAAATAATACAAATACAGCTATATTGTATTCTCAATTTTGTGAATATTTTTCTCAGAGAAATATATATATATACAGTATATGTTTTTAACAAGTAATAAAACAAATCTATAAAATATTTTTGTAATTGTTGGCACCCCTGTTTTCAATAATCCGGAACCTTACCCTTGCAAGGATAACGGCACTGAGCCGTTTTCTAAAATGTTTTATGAGATTGGAGAACCCATTGGGAAGGACTTTTGACCATTCTTCCATACAGAATCTTATCAGATCCTAGATATCCTTAGTCTGCGCTGATGGACTTTCCTCTTCAATTCAAACCATAGGTTTTCAATGGGGTTCAAGTCCGGAGACTGAGATGGCCATTGCAAAATGTTGATAGTCTTTTTTTGCTCATCTTTATCAAAGGTGACAATCATTTTGGACCTGACTGTATAGTCATTTATCTAGTTTATGGCTGTATCACTTTGGCAGGATTACTGGCTATCAGTTCTGTACAAGAGGCTTGTTGGACCAGAGGTGCTGAGTATAGAAGCCTTTTCCATTTTGGGAAAGACTAAAAGAGTACGGGTCTACCTGCACTGCACTAACAAGAAAAGGTATTCCACAATCCAGCTGTATTTAAAATGAAGCCACAACTTGTGTTTGTATGTGAGACAACCATCCTGACTGTTCCTCGATGTTCTCTCTTCTACAGCACAAGCTACAAAAGTGGAGCAGTCACATTGTTTGCTCTGAACCTGAGTAAGGGCCCTGCGAGGATGTCTGTGCCTGTTACAATCTCTAACAGTACCGGCGAGGCCTTCGTTCTACAGTCTGAACAGCCTGGCGAGGAGGGACTCTACTCCAAGTAGGCTACCTGTAACCTTTATTCCCATCAATTTTTTATTTTACCTTTATTTAACCAGGCAAGTCAGTTAAGAACAAATTCTTATTTTCAATGACGGCCTAGGAGTGGGTTAACTGCCTGTTCAGGGGCAGAACGACAGATTTGTACCTTGTCAGCTCAGGGGTGTGAACTTGCAACCTTCCGGTTACTAGTCCAACGCTCTAACCACTAGGCTACCCTTAAGTTTGTCGCTTTTCATTATTACAGTTCAAGGAAGTGTTTGCTTTTGTCTTGCCTTGTAATATTGTCAGTGTAAAGGATGCCGTACTACTAAAAGTAGAAAGGAGACTAACAGTGTGCTGTGATCTCCAGGTCTGTGAAACTCAACGGAGAGGTGTTGAAGATGGTGGATGAAAGAACACTTCCATCGCTCCAGGGAACTCCTCTTCCTGCAGGAGAACATCTCAGACTCCCTGGTTATTCCTTTGCCTTCTATGTCCTCAGCGAGGCCCAGGCGCTGGCCTGCCGATGACCCCAATTGGAGAGGAGGACTTGAGAAGATGGAGGTAAACTCACTGTCTAAACTAAGAGAAGGAAATACGGTACTTGACTATTGCACTAAACACAGCTGTATGACTTTGCCAAAGAATGTAAATCAAGTAAATGTGGTGAAAGGATTCGATCGTCTTTGGAAATAACTATTCATCTACATGCATTACATTTTTGTATATTTTTCAACATGTATAAATAGTCTTAGTACATTGTGAGTAGGGTTTTAAAATTTCAGAGGACTCATACGGTTTCAGTCTGTGTCACTTAAATGCAATACTTGTTGTATGTAAATTATGTTTCATATTTGATGCCAAAAACGTTAGACTTAACTCAACTTGTTTACGTTCTGGTTACTTGATTTTCTACTCAGTAATGTTAAGTAGTTGAATTGTGCAATTTTCTATTTTGGTACACTGGGATACAAGTATTTTATAAACTTTTTGTGTGTGATATATTTGTACAACATAATTTGGATGAGAAAATAAATACAGTAATGAATTCAAAGCATTTAATGCTTTACATGGGCGAATTTGTTTGGTTTTATATTCTCAGTATATACATACTTAACTTCGGCTGAATCCGAGAGAGGCAGCAATGCAGCGTGTTTTTCACATTTCAAACACAGATCAACCAGTAGCACCATCATCACCTGTCTGGTGTTGACAGCGCTAACATAGATCCTTTACTCCTCCTGTTCCTCTCCGCGTGTGATGGTGTAACAGAGGGATTTGTAGTCCAGGTTTCCTGCTGGGTCGAAGGTAGACGATTGGAACATCTGTTTAACCTGAAAGGTTTGCGGACAAATGTCTGTACAGTATCTGTACAGTATCCGGGTTTTAATCTCTTAGATACAGTTGAACTCGGAAGTTTACATTCACTTAGGTTTGAGTGATTAAAACTTGTTTTTCAACCACTCCACAAATTTCTTGTTAACAAACTATAGTTTTGGCAAGTTGTTTAGGACATCTACTTTGCATGACACAAGTAATTTTTCCAACAATTGTTTACAAACAGATTATTTCACATAATTTACTCTATCACAATTTCAGTGGGTCAAAAGTTTACATACACTAAGTTGACGTTGCCTTTAAACAGCTTGGAAAATTCCAGAAAATTATGTCATGGCTATATAAGCTTCTGATAGGCTAATTGACATAATTTGAGTCAATTGGAGTTGTACCTGTGGATGTATTTCAAGGCCCACCTTCAAACTCAGTGCCTCTTTGCTTGACATCATGGGAAAATCAAAAGAAAGCCAAGACCTCAGAAAACAAATTGTAGACCTCCACAAGTCTGGTTCATCCTTGGGAGCATTAGTATGCGAGTATAAACACCATGGGACGTCATACCGCTGCGTTCTGTCTCCTAGAGATGTATGTACTTTGGTGTGAAAAGTGCAAATCAATCCCAGAACAACAGCAAAGGACCTTGTGAAGATGCTTGAGGAAACTGCTTAAAAAAATAAAGGGAACACTAAACAACACAATGTAACTCCAAGTCAGTCACACTTCTGTGAAATCAAACTGTCCACTTAGGAAGCCAATAAATTTCACATGCTGTTGTGCAAATGGAATAGACAACAGGTGGAAATTATAGGCAATTAGCAAGACACCCCCAATAAAGGAGTGGTTCTGCAGGTGGAGACCACAGACTACTTCTCAGTTCCTATGCTTCCTGGCTGATGTTTTGGTCACTTTTGAATGCTGGCGGTGCTTTCACTCTAGTGGTAGCATGAGACGGAGTCTACAACCCACACAAGTGGCTCAGGTAGTGCAGCTCATCCAGGATGGCACATCAATGTGAGCTGTTGCAAGAAGGTTTGCTGTGTCTGTCAGCGTAGTGTCCAGAGCATGGAGGCGCTACCAGGAGACAGGCCAGTATATCAGGAGACGTGGAGGAGGCCGTAGGCGGGCAACAACCCAGCAGCAGGACCGCTACCTCCGCCTTTGTGCAAGGAGGAGCACTGCCAGAGCCCTGCAAAATGACCTCCAGCAGGCCACAAATGTGCATGTGTCTGCTCAAACGGTCAGAAACAGACTCCATGAGGGTGGTATGAGGGCCCGACGTCCACAGGTGGGGGTTGTGCTTACAGCCCAACACCGTGCAGAACGTTTGGCATTTGCCAGAGAACACCAAGATTGGCAAATTCGCCACTGGTGCCCTGTGCTCTTCACAGATGAAAGCAGGTTCACACTGAGCACGTGACAGACGTGACAGAGTCTGTCACGTGCTCAGCGCCATGGAGAACGTTCTGCTGCCTGCAACATCCTCCAGCATGACCGGTTTGGTGGTGGGTCAGTCATGGTGTGGGGTGGCATTTCTTTGGGCTCGCCAGAGGTAGCCTGACTGCCATTAGGTACCGAGATGAGATCCTGAGACCCCTTGTGAGACCATATGCTGGTGCAGTTGGCCCTGGGTTCCTCCTAATGCAAGACAATGCTAGGCCTCATGTGGCTGGAGTGTCAGCAGTTCCTGCAAGAGGAAGGTATTGATGCTATGGACTGGCCCGCCCGTTCCACAGACCTGAATCCAATTGAGCACATTTGGGACATCATGTCTCACTCCATCCACCAGGTGTCCTTTGACAGCTCTTTGGTCTTGGCCATAGTGGAGTTTGGAGGGTGACTGAAGTTGTGGACAGGTGTCTTTTATACTGATAACAAGTTCAAACAGGTGCCATTAATACAGGTAACGAGTGGAGGACAGAGGAAAGAAGAAGTTGCAGGTCTGTGAGAGCTAGAAATCTTGCTTGTTTGTAGGTGACCAAATACTTATTTTCCACCATAATTTGCAAATAAATTCATTAAAAATCCTACAATGTGATTTTCTGGATTTTTTTTCTCATTTTGTCTGTCATAGTTGAAGTGTACCTATGATGAAAATTACAGGCCTCATCTTTAAGTAGGAGAACTTGCACAATTGATGGCTGACTAAATAATTTTTTCCCCCACATGGCATCATGAGGAAGGAAAATGATGTGGATATATTGAAACAACATTTCAAGACATCAGTCAGGAATTTAAAGGGGCGGCAGGGTAGCCTAGTGGTTAGAGAGTTGGACTAGTAACCGGAAGGTTGTGAGTTCAAACCCCCGAGCTGACAAGGTACAAATCTGTCATTCTGCCCCTGAACAGGCAGTTAACCCACTGTTCCCAGGCCGTCATTGAAAATAAGAATTTGTTCTTAACTGACTTGTCTGGTTAAATAAAGGTAAAATTAAAAAAGCTTGGTCGCAAATGTGTCTTCCAAATGGTGTCACGGTTTTCATTAGGTGAAGGAGAGTCGGACCAAACTGCAGCGTGTATATTGTGATCCATGTTTAATAAAACAGACGGAACACAAACTCTACAAAACAACAAACTAACACATAATAAGGACGTCAAGACAATCACCCACAATACAACCAAAGAATATGGCTGCCTAAATATGGTTCCCAATCAGAGACAACGATAAGCACCTGCCTCTGATTGAGAACCACTCCAGACAGCCATAGACTTTGCTAGATAACCCCACTAGCTACAATCCCAAATACATACACACCAAAACCCCAAGACAAAACACACCACAATACAAAAACTCCATGCCACATCCTGGCCTGACCCAATACATGAAGAAAAACACAAAATACTTAGACCAGGGCGTGACAAATGGACAATGACCCCAAGCATACTTCCAAAATTGTGGCAAATGGCTTAAGGACATCAAAGTCAAGGTATTGGAGTGGCCATCACAAAGCCCTGACCTCATCCTATAGAAAATGTGTGAGCAGAACTGAAACCTGACTCAGTTACACCAGCTCTGTCAGGAGGAATGGGCCAAAATCCACCCAACTTATTGTGGGAAGCTTGTGGAAGGCTACCTGAAACTTTTAACCCAAGTTAATCAATTTTAAGGCAATGCTACCAAATACTAATTGAACGTATGTAACCTTCCAACCCACTGGGAATGTGATGAAAGAAATAAAAGCTTAAATAAATAATTATCTCTACTATTATTCTGACATTTCACATTCTTAAAATAAAGTGGTGATCCTAACTGACCTAAGACAGGGAATTTTTACTAGGATTAAATGCCAGGAATTGTGAAAAACAGAGTTTAAATGTATTTGGCTATGTAAACTTCTGACTTCAACTGTACCTGAGCTGCTAATGAATCTGATTTTCCAAAAAAGGCAGTCAGTTACTGTTCCGTTGAACGTTAGAATGGTCCAAACTAGTGACTTAAGTGACTTTGAGCGTGGTATGATTGTCGGTGCCAGATCCAGTATCTCAGAAATGTCCGCCCAAAAGTAACTGTAATTGCTAAAATATACTTAAGTATCAAAAGTAAAATTAAAAGTGTAAATCATTTCTAATTCCTTATCTTACGCAAATCAGATGGCACCATTTTCTTGTTTTTAAAATTTCCGGAAATCCAGGGGCACACTCCAACACTCAGACATAATTTGCGAATTAAGTATGTGTGTTTAGTGAGTCCGCCAGATCAGAGGCAGTAGGGATGACCAGGGATGTTCGGTTGATACGTGCGTGAGTTTGACTATTTTCCTGTCCTGCTAATTATTCAAAATGTAACAAGTACTTTTGGTTGTCAAAGAAAATATATTGAGTAAAAAGTAAAATATTTTCTTTAGGAATGTGGTGAAGTAAAAGTAGTCAAATTGAAATAGTAAAGTACAGATACCCCAAAAAACTACTTAACTAGTACTTTAATGTATGTTTACTTAACTACTTTACACTATGTGTACATAACCCTTAGTGTCAGGATTGAACATTCTGAAGGTGTTGAGAATTATCTCTTCTGGATCTGTTCTATGCAGCTTCTCTCCAAACAGGTTGAGGAACATGGTGAAGTTGATGGGACTACAAGCCTCTTTGAGCATGTCTTCTAGCTCATTGTTCTTCACATTCAGCTTACCTGGAGGATAGTTGAGATATCAAGCATCACCACCATTCAAACAACCATTAGCTGTTTTACAGTAAGTGAGCATTAGTGAGGTCGGGCACTGATGCTGAGCGATTAGGCCTGGCTTGCAGTCGGCGTACCATTTCATCCCCAAAGGTGTTCAATGGGGTTGAGGAGAGGGCTCTGTGCAGGCCAGTCAAGTTCTTCCACACTGATCTCGACAAACCATTTCTGTATGGACCTCTCTTTGTGCACTGGGGCATTGTCATGCTCAAAACAGGAAAGGGCCTTCCCCAAACTGTTCCCACAAAATTAGAAGCACAGAGTCATCTAGAATGTAATTGTATGCTGTAGCATTAAGATTTCCCTTCACTGGAACCATTATTCTTCCCCCACCAAACTTTACAGTTGGCACTAAGCATTGCGGCAGGTAGTGTTCTCCTGGCATCTGCCAAACCCAGATTCATCTGTCGGGCTGCCAGATTGTGAAGTCTGATTTATCACTCCAGAGAACACCTTTCCACTGATCGAGAGTCCAATGTTGGCAAGCTTTACACTACTCCAGCCGATGCTTGGCATTGCCCATGGTGATCTTAGGCTTGTTTGCGGCTGCTCGGCCATGGAAACCCATTTCATGAAGCTCCTGATGAACAGTTCTTGTGCTGACGTTGCTTCCAGAGGCAGTTTGGAACTTGGTAGTGAGTGTTGCAACTGAGGGCAGACGATTTTTCAGCACTTGGTCGTCCCGTTCTGTGAGCTTGTATGGCCTACCACTTCGCGGCTAGACATTTCCACTTCACAATAACAGCACTTACAGTTGACCGGGGCAGCTCTAGCAGGGCATTTGACGAACATCACTGAGCTCTTCAGTACAGGCCATTCTACTGCCAATGTTAGTCTATGGCTGTGTGCTCGATTTTATAAACCTGTCAGAAACTGGTGTGGCTGAAACATCCAAACCCACTAATTTGAAGGTGTGTCCACATACGTTTGGCAATTGAAATAGTGTATCATTGAAATACTGACCAGGAGATTCATAGGTATCCTTCAGATCTTCTTTGTCAATAAACCCATCTCTGTCCTGGTCGATAAGTGTGAACACCTAGCCCAGGGAAAGAAAAGGCTTACAGAATTTTTTATGAAAAGAATACCATATTTGTCCTTACTCACTATGGTTGGGAACATTGTTGTGCTTCCTCATAACATGACATGATGAACCATATGATATTTGTTATCATGTGTGAGCTCAATTCTTTAAACTCCTGGATCTGTGTCTGCTTGAACATGGAGAAGACATTGGATGATGCTCTCTGGGCTCTCATGGCATCCAATTCTTTCTTCTTGGTCTTTCTGCTGGCCTAAAGAGAGGTATTTGTTTAGTTTTGTTAAGTGTTCATTACCATGTATTAATAGGGCACACAAGCAAAATAAACCCTCAGCATTTCTTCTATGTATGCTTTAAAGTTGTAATACAAATGTCATTGTTTTTAATTATGTACAATTGTCTTACTTTTCCACAAACAATTCAAATGTGCAATAACAGAAGCCACTCAAACAACAGTCTTGACACACTCAACATTTTTGTCTCTGCAGAAGTGATGCTGTTACTCCAGTGAATGGGCCAAAGTGATGAGAGGAGACAGCTTAAATACAACATCTGTCTGTAAAACAGAAACCCCAAAACTGGTTTAGGGATGACAGCTGCCGTGTGGCAAGCCCCACAGGGGAAAAGGCTGCTCTACTCCCTTCATTCTTTATTGTAGTGCTTCATATGGGATTTAAATGGGGGTGTGAAATGATCATGGGGTGTGACATTATCATTTAAAACGAATTATCCAATGGTACTGTGCATTTTGTACGAGTCAATGAGCAGGTCCTACAATGAGAACTTTTGCTGTCATATTAGTAGAATGAAGACCGAATGTATGATTGCTTTGTGCAACTCAGAAGATGAGATATTTGAGATGGCCCATACAGTATCATCCATATGGGAGCATAGTGGGTAAATGCTACCTTCGTGAAAAAACCCACAGCAACAGCACAACGTGGCCACCATGTGGTGCTATAACTTTGGGAATAGGCTGCTACTCCACAGCAGGCAAACTGTCAGGAGGCTGACAGTCACTGCATTCTTTTTGCCTACTACCATTTGAGATGACCTAGTTATCAACATACCATTATCATGAGTAATGGGACAAATGACAGGCAATGTGCTTTGACACTTTTGATCAACCTCTTGGATAGTTATTGGCAAGGCTTCCGCTATCAAGGAACCAGCTACATCTGGAATTGTGCCTTCGCTGGATACATTACTTTTACTCCTGTATAGGATTTCCTATATCCACTACATATTGCCTGGCATTGCAGCGCTGATGTCCATAGACGAACTATTCCTGAGTTCACATTTTAGCAGAGGGCTCATTGTGCACTGAGTAGGCCTCGATAGAGAGTGGGCTGAAAGTGAGAAAGAGCACACATAGGTAGACCTGGGCAGACTCACATTGCCTGAATAGTGAGGCCTGCACGCCAATAAACACAAACAAACTCTCTGACCACAGTTCTAGACTTGCCCACAGTCTCATTAGCCGGCGCCGTCTGCCGTTTACTAACAGTTCACAGTAGAGGTCACTAAAATGTGCCGATGCAGGTAAAACGACGAATATTTTAGTTAAGAATCCATAAAATGTGCATTATGCAAATATATGCAAGTGCTATATTTGTATATGCAAATTTCATGCGATGCACCTTGAAATATTCTTCAATTGTTTACGTTTTTGCTAACAGGACAACTATCTTGGGAAAGGTGCATCATATCTTCAAATTATATTCTAAAGAACTGTCATGTGTTTTAATGACAGTATATTAATAACTTGTTGCATTAGGTTATGCGCACATCAAACCGATTGCACCTTAATTGATAGCCTAGTAGCCAATCTCCAGTTTGAGCTGCATGCCATAATGAAACTGCACTGGTAGAGTGCACTCGCACATACATGATTAGGTGGGCGTGGCACTATTAGGTTCAGGTTCCATTTCACCCATTCAAACCTCTAGCCTGCGCACTATCTCTTGCCCGTGGAGTTCACCGGTACGCGATCACGCATTTAGGAACCACATTATTCGTGAGTCGGGGAGCAGGCTATCCTACTAAACAGAGGATATAATAGTGAACTTGTTGACCGGATTTTATATAAGAAACGAAATCTACGTTTACCTATTTATCCACCCGGAGTAGTATATTCGTTGCTCACGGACATGGCAAAGGCATGCAAACTGTATGTCGGAATAGTCACAGGTAAGAGGCACCGTTCTGTGTTCCAGTTGAATAACTCTTCAACCTCACACTAACTTTATTTACTCATTGTATCTGAATATAATTTGCCTATAATCTGGTTAATAACTGACTTAGTACTGTTTTACAACATCTATCTCAAGATTGTATTTCCTTTGATATTTATATCTTACAGGTATTATTACAAATGTCTTTCTTATATTACCTCACTAGTTGTCGTTTATTCAAACTATAACTTTGGTATATGTAGTCCCGTGTAGTACAGTTGGTAGAGCATGGCTTTTGCAACGCCGGGGTTATAGGTGCGATTCCCACGGGGGACTAGTATAAAGAAAATGTCACTCTGCTAACGTCTGCTAAATGACTAAAATAGAAATAATCTTATGTGCCTGTCTATACTGTGATTGACAGCAGCAATTAGCATGCTGGTGTGACAGATGATCAACAAATGATCCCACCACTCCATAGCCCTCTGTTAGTAAATAGAGTTTCCCAATGCACATGCCAACAATATCCAAACCAATAACATGGACTATCAATAACCACATCTATTTGCTTCATAGATACAGTAGCTTTATTCCCCATTACCCACATTTGTATCATGGCAGGATTGTGTTGTCCTGAATATTCTGAAACACTAACAGTGTTGTTGGATTGAATGCAAGACTACCTTTAGTAAGGTTATCACAGTGTTGGGAATCCCAGAAACCCCAAAACCCAAGCTGGGGGTATTACTGTCAAATTACTGTCAAACATTAAGTTCCACAACCTTTGCTCTGTCCTTAACTGTCAGATTCTAAAATAATTTCATTGTATGGATTTGACTTGATGTTTGGGCATTGTGCGACCAGCTCTGTTTGTTTTCTGGTTGTAGCTTTGACCCTATGTAAATGCTCTCTGGCTGAATGGAATGCAACTGAGGAGCCGGCCAACAAGAATGTGTCCCGCTATCACCAAGGCAACACAAACAACTTCACAGGTATATTGTCCCCCCCCCTCCCCTCCCCGAGAAACATAAACTTATGGAGGGATAATCATGCCATGAAAGTTTGTTTGAAGTTTGATGAAGGCATACATAAAAGTGTTTCTTACCATCTGACATGCACATGTTTAACGTGTTTGAGTTACTCAGGTTTAGAAGCAACCTGTTGGATTAGAATAGGACGGTGTTTGTGATTATGTACACGGTACATTTTGTAAAGAGACTAAGTGCCCTTGAAAAACATTCTGATACTCAGTATTCCTGCTCTGTTGTTAAATTGAAGGCCATACTTCAGGACTGCGTCATTCACACAGTGGTTCATTCAAACAGTTGGAATATCAAATGCTTCTCCCCCCAGCCCTTTAGTATCAGGAGGAGGTGTCATGTACCAGCCCCAACAGAGACCATAGTGCAAATGAAAGCCTTCTTGCCACCAGTGACCGTGCAGTCATTGACTGTGCAGTCATTACGTTTCCTGTGAGTGGTATTGTGAAATGTAGCAACAGCTTTGCATGTGCACTGGGTTCGGTTCCTCACTGCTAATTAGATGTGCACTCTATAGACGGCAGGCTGACATCAGGTGTCCATTGAAGCAGCCTCGGTTAGGGCCTCCACTATTCAGGATTTGTCAATTGCTGTTTGATGATAATCCTCACAACTAAGAGGTCTAATCAACTACTGATCGTACCATTGTATTTACCCACATGGAGTGATACAGTGAAGTTTATTTTATCAGGGGGAGGTGGGGGTCGTTCCTGATTACCTCTCTGCAATGTACTATTCTTCTTATGTTCAGTTTACATTTGTTAAATGTTTCGTATTTCACCTTTCTTTAACTAGGCAAGTCAGTTAAGAAAAAAAATATTGTTTACAATGACAGTCTACCCCGGCCAAACCCGAACCCGATGACAGTGGGCCAATTGTGCGCTGCCCTATGGGACTCGCAATCCCAGCCGGTTGAGATACAGCCTGGAATCGAACCAGGGTCGGTAGTGAAACCTCTAGCACTGAGATACAATGCCTTAGACCACTGCGCCACTCTGCACCGTACTTATTCCTGGGAAATATGGTGTGATGACTGGCTGCACATACAGCTACTCAGTTAAATACCTAGATCAATTTACACCTGCTGTTCCTTTGTAACCAGATCTGCACCTATTCAATATTTAGGTCATTTTAAAGGCATGCTCTCATGTTTCACACTACAATTGGGGCTTTCTCCCTCTCTGTCATGTTAACTAAGCCTCATTATTCTTTTACCCACCCAATGACTCACTGGAAGGGAATAGAGGAGAATAAAATAGTGAAATAAGATTTCCATTCTCTTTACTATAGTGGTCAGAATGTTCTGTTTGTGTGTTTCTACACAGCTATTAAATTAGGCTGAGGAGGATATCAGTTGCTTTTTACTTTGACAGAATTTCATTAGTTATAAATCTGTAATTGACACATTATTATCCTCAATCACACCAGTCTTGCCCCAGTGGTCAGTTCAGTTCCTGGTCCTTCCTCAGATCATGATGCCAGGAGCCTATTTATATGACAAGTCACACTGGCCCCCCGGAGTCAGGTTACTAAGGGAAAACAGGGGCCTCATGACAAGTTTGAAAGGGGCCTCTCACTTCAAACTTGTATCTTATTCTACATCACCTTTTCAATGCAATCGTTTTTGTCAGAAGGATATTATATATCAAAATAGTGACTTTATAATCCCCCTTTCCCCTGTATTTGTCTCTTTGCACTTGCCGTAGACTCAATAGAAACTGCAACTCAAGCCAAATGGAGCGGCCATTTCACCAAATGTCCAAAGGAGTTCAGGAATTACTGTATCCATGGGTCGTGCCGCTTTGTGAAGGAACAGAACACTCCTTCGTGCAGGTAAATCAACTCACCCGGCCCTTACTGTGGGCCCCAATCATTTATCTGTACATATCCAAGGCAGACGGTCTCAAGCCAAGAACATGCTGCGTACTCAACATTCACTGCAGTGAAAACATGTTTCATTTGTATCTATTTTGATAACTGTCGCAGCATTTTTGACCGTTATTATTACAAGTATGAAGTTCATGTTCCTGATAAAGAGGTTCTGTTTTTACTTTCATGTGGACAAGTAACACTGAAATCCCTCGTTGACCCTACTGAATGTGCTGACCTTGTTTACTGTGACCCTGCACAGAACTCATGCACTTAAACTAAAAGCAACAAGGCAGACAGATGTATGATTGGTGTCATATGGTCTGACTGCATTTCATCAAGCATCTCAGAATCACAATCAGCGGGACCAGTTAATTTGGAACAGCTCGACTAGCTGATCTGACAGACCAGCATCTGCTTGTTTTCTCATAGCCTAGGCGCTTCAAGTTATTTTGTTGTTTTTCTTTCGGGCAACAAGAAATAGGAACAATAAAGCAAACTTGTTGTGCACATTTTAATCGCAGCAGGTGTGTTTGCTCTGTCTCAGATGTGAAAAAGGGTACATTGGGTCCAGGTGTGAGTATGTTGATTTGGCCTGGCGTATAGGAGACCAGAGGCAGATCATCATAGCCTGTGTGATAGCAGCGTTGGTCTTCCTCATACTGCTCATCATATTCATCTGCATCTGTGCACAGTGAGTAAAATACACATTCTTTAAGTAGCAAAACAGACAGATTTACTTTATGTTGCGACCTTCCTGTCCGAGGGTGTGTGTGTGTGTGTGTGTGTGTGTGTGTGTGTGTGTGTGTGTGTGTGTGTGTGTGTGTGTGTGTGAGAGAGAGTGGGAAAGGTGAACATACAGCTTCATCTCCTCACAGCCTGTCATACTAGCCCTGGGATGGGATGTAAGGAATCTGTGTGTATCCCATGAATGGCCAAGTTTTAATGAAACGCTTGTGGCCATGTTACCTTTGGTTTTCCATCAAGCTGTATGTATCTGCCCTGCTCTCCCCTCTCATTTTTTACCCAAAAGAGAGACAGAGTGCCAGGTGTTGTATCAGTTTAACAAAAGAGTCTTGTGTGCTTCAAGAAAATACCGTACATAACTAAACTCTGTGATACTGCGAGAATGTTTTTGGTGAATAGGTCATGTGAGAGTCAGGACAGATGATGCCATCACATAAGTAAATGATGTCATCACAAATTGGAATGGGTTACTTTCTAATATTCCTTTTCTGTCTCAGTCGACACAAACTTTGCAGGCGGAAGAGGAGAAGAAAAGAGGAGACGAGGAATGGAACAGAGAAGCTCAATATGATTATGATGAACACAAATGGCACGCATGAAGCATCATCAGATTCAGTAGAAACCTCAAACATCAATGCAATATGATTCGGTATGTACTGTATCTCTGAGTTTCCAAGACACCTTGGATGTTTTTCTGACCTTTGATGCCCCTTTAACATCATTATCCTTAGTTTGTTCTCTTGTTGTGCCAAGACACACAGCATCTCCAGCCGTTCTGATTCCAGTGGTATTGTAAAAGACAATTCAAAAACTGACTAGACTCCTCTTATTGCTGTTGGAAGGTGATATTCCCCAGTTGGATCAAGCCAAGCATCACATTCTAAATCAGCTCACAACTGGAGGGAGGCCCTGAATGGGAATAAAGCCTGGTGCTTGGCACTGCCTAAGCCCATCCTTGAACACATTGATACATATTACACAGACAGAGAGGGAGAGCATTACACAATGTTTCCACACCCTATATAGTCCATTTTCTGTTTGAGCCAGGCTCGTTGCAGGGTGACTTAGTATCTGAATTTGGCTGTAACAGTCAGATCAAAGCAGACGTGCAGCTGGTTCCTCACTATGCCTGCCTGGCTGCCTGCCCCTACAAAAGGTAATATGAACACACACGGACCTAAGAAGACTCGGGGCATAGTGATGGATGTGGAGCTGTTAAAGTGGTGTTCAGAGGCTGGGTCTGACAAGGAATCTGGGGTCATTTTAAACATGCTATCCATCTCTCTTTTAACTGCTTATTCAGTGCTTATACAAAAGCTGCTCTGTAATTGTGTGGCAAAAACACATTTCACTTCTACAGTAACAGCTGTCGCTTTTTTATCTTCCAGCGACGGGGGTCTATAAATGCTGTTCTCCTGCCGGACGGGATGATGGCCTTGGTTATGAGTGAACGTTGGAAAGAGAGGGTGCTTTAACGTCACTGAGGAGCTACACAAGCCTGTACTCTCCAGCTGCTTTTCACTGCCGACCATAGTTTACAATATGGACAGTATGGACTATGTTCTGTGCAGAAATATAGTACAACACAGAGAGACTGTCACCATGAATCCACAGAGATCGATCGAACTCAAAACAGTATCTCCCTGTGCGTTCTGTAAATGTGATAATGTGATGAAGTTGCCCTTTATAGACTCATTTATGCAAGCAAAATGTGAATGGTCATCAAATCACAGTAAGTTAGAGTTAAACCTTTTTTAAAGTTTATGTATCATGGACACTGAGCTCTGAAGGAGTAGGCCTTTTTATGGACTGTAACCACCTCTTATTTGGGCATAGATTTAATGATTAACATGTATTCAAGCTAAAAGTCCAGGTATGCTTACCCGTGGATGTGGCGTGTTATAATGATGACTCATGGCATGTATGTGGGACGGATTATACTATGTCTAATGCAGGTAAATGATCCATATAATAATTAGCTGGGTGCTTACATTTGCTCTATTGTACACGTGTATTGGATTTGTATTTGTATATTTTTATTTTTGCATATCCCACTCCCCCTGAGAGTGGGGTCACAGCTAGGGATCCACCATTATTGACAGAATCCCTGGAGCAATTAGGGTTAAGTGCCTTGCTCAAGAGCATATCAGCAGATTGTTCACCTAGTTGGCTCGGGGATTTGAACCAGTGACCTTTCGGTTACTGGCCCAAACCTCTTAACTGCTAGGCTACCTGCCGACCCTGATGTCACCTTATGTAACACACTGTGGTCCATTTGACATTCCTTGAACACATGCTATTATAATGATGTTAATATTGTTATTAAGCTCTAATAGTTTCCAGCAACTGATGTATATACATACTGTATATTGTTACATGTAATCAATGCAGAGACTCCTTCTAAGGGCCAGGGTTGATGTTACTGACTTAAGTTGGAGGGTGCCCAAATTTGGGTGAGAAGGATACAACGATAACTTGTAGTGAGCGCATTTGATCTTTATATTTCGAGACATGTAGTCTCCTTGCTACCAGAACAACCCTGCCTGTGTGTTCATTTGTGCAGCTGTAAAGTAGTCCACTGTTGAAGAAGATTTTGGGGTTTTCTCAGCATCCCAGAGTTTCACAGCGTGGATGCAGCCCTTCGCTTCTTCAGCTATGCAAAAGTGAAACATTTCCATTAAAACATTTATTTGTGCAGATATGTTATTTTATCATGTTATTTTGGGAGACTTTTTGTCGAATATCGTTCTAAAGTCCATGTGTGTAAGTTAGTGATGATGATTTTTTCAATAGTCAAAGGAGCTCTGAACAACAAGCCTGTGATCTAAAGTTCTGTATATCCCATGATGTGCCTCGGTAGAGTTTCTTCCTCCTGACACCCTGGTCCTGACACCCTGGTCCTGACACCCTGGTCCTGACACCCTGGTCCTGACACCCTGGTGTAATACGGTACCATCCCACCGACTTGATTGCACTTCCCTTTGTGTAGGTGCTGTTGTGCTGCCACCATTTCTTTTCTCTGCCTCGACTGGCCCAGTTCTCACCACTTTCCTACTGTCCCTCAGCTGATAAAGATATCAGATAAGAACCCTGCTGTCTCTGGAAGGGTTTCTAAGTCCTCTGAAGTTTCGGCCGGCTCAGTCGGCAAGTTCCCTCCCATGCCAACTAAAACTAGGCAGAGCAGAACAAAGTATGCTGTTGGATAGACCTCTGGTTTCACCCGGTCTATAAATAGTTTCCCCTGGCCTAGTGTAAGTATGTGATCACAGAACGATAGGAATCCAGCAGCCACATGGGAAGGGTCATGTGACTGAGGACTGCTCCATGGCTGGGCTCTCGGGATTACAGCAGAGCCACGTTGTAATACTGTTCAATCCCAACAAATCAATAGGTTTTAAGACTTACTGCAGTACAGTACCTGAACTGTACAGGATTTGTTTCACTTGTTTGGACATGGAACTCCAATTTATTCATTTTGTTATCACAGATTACAATAATTTGTTATTTTTAAACACAAAGTCTCAAACAATACAGAACATACACCTGACAGGATAATAGAAATGTGGAAGCCTTAAGTAGCCTACAGTACTCTTCTTTAATGGACAAACAACCTCTCTCCTGGTTTGGTTGTTACGAGCACATGGTGAACTTTATCCCCTGACATTGCGGCATTGTTCAAAGGGTTCTGTGAAATGGCAGCTGTGAAATGTGGGACGCTTTCTATACAATAATGGGTGTGTCTCAGGAAGAAGCAGATAAGAAACTTGACTAATAAATTATATCACATCATCCACCATTTACTGATCTTAGTCAGTGGCCAGGTAAATACAAACGGCAAAACTAAATATCTCCATTTACCCTGTATGGCCACTGTGACCCTTGAACAGTTTTATAAACCATTTTTGTTTATAGTATTCACATTTCTATTCAATGGTCTTAGCATGATAATCCTGAGGTGTAATTGTCTCTTCCTCTGCCTGTCTGTTACACCACTAACTCATTGGGAAGGGGTTACATACAGTATATGCCATAAGAAACCATCTTTCATCTTACACTACTCCATCTACAGTTGAAGTCAGAAGTTTACATACACTTAGGTTGGAATCATTAAAAGGTGTTTTTTAACCACTCCACAAATGTCTTGTTAACAAACTATAGTTTTGGCAAGTCGGTTAGGACATCTACTTTGTGCATGACACAAGTAGTTTATCCAAAAATTGTTTACAGACAGATTATTTCACTTATAATTCACTATATCATAATTCCAGTGGGTCAGAAGTTTACATACACTAAGTTGACTGTGCCTTTAACAGCTTGGAAAATTCCAGAAAATGATGTCATGGCTTTAGAAGCTTCTGATAGGCTAATTGACATAATTTGAGCCAATTGGAGGTGTACCTGAGGATGTATTTCAATGTCTACCTTCAAACTCAGTGCCTCTTTGCTTGACATCATGGGAAAATCAAAAGAAATCAGCCAAGACCTCAGAAAAGAAGTCTGGTTCATCCTTGGGAGCAATTTCCAAACACCACGTTCATCTTCACAAACAATAGTATGCAAGTATAAACACCATGGGACCATGCAGCCGTCATACCGCTCAGGAAGGAGACGCGTTTTGTCTCCTAGAGATGTACGTACTTTGGTGTGAAAAGTGCAAATCAATCCCAGAACAACAGCAAAAGACCTTGTGAAGATGCTGGAGGAAACAGGCACAAAAGTATCTATATCCACTGTAAAACGAGTCCAAAAATCGACATAACCTGAAAGGCCGCTCAGCAAGGAAGAAGCCACTGCTCCAAAACCACCATAAAAAAAGCCAGACTACGGTTTGCAACTGCACATGGGGACAAAGATCGTACTTTTTGGAGAAATGTCCTCTGGTCGGATGAAACAAAAATAGAACTGTTTGGCCATAATAACCATCGTTATATTTGGAGGAAAAAGGGGGAGGCTTGCAAGCAGAAGAACACCATCCCAACCGTGAAGCATGGGGGTGGCAGCATCATGTTGTGGGGGTGCTTTGCTGCAGGAGGGACTGGTGCACTTCACAAAATAGATCAGCATCATGAGGATGGAAAAGTATGTGGATATATTGAAGCAACATCTCAAGACATCAGTCAGGAAGTTAAAGCTTGGTCGCAAATGGGTCTTCCAAATGGACATTGACCCCAAGCATACTTCCAAAGTTGTGGCTAACAAAGTCAAGATATTAGAGTGGCCATCACAAAGTCCTGACCTCAAACGTATAGAAAATGTATGGGCAGAACTGAAAAAGCGTGTGTGAGCAAGGAGGCTTACAAACTTGACTTCATTACACCAGCTTTGTCAGGAGGAATGGGCCAAAATTCACCCAACTTATTGTGGGAAGCTTGTGGAAGGCTGCCCGAAACGTTTGACCCAAGTTAAACAATTTAAAGGAAATGCTACCAAATACTAATTGAGTGTATGTAAACTTCCGACCCACTGGGAACGTGATGAAAGAAATCAAAGTTGAAATAAATAATTCTCTCTACTATTATTCTGACATTTCACATTCTTAAAATAAAGTGGAAATACTAACTGACCTAAGACAAGGAATTTTTACTAAGATTAAATGTTAGGAATTGTGAAAAACTGAGTTTAAATGTAGTTGGCTCAGGTGTATGTAAACTTCCGACATCAACTGTATATTCACAACTTTGTAACTATTTTACATTTCCAATACTACATACTGCCATCTAGTGTATTAACATGACACTGCATTACAAGGTTTTGAAGACATCTGCGGAGAAACGGATATCAGTGTTCTCGGTGCTCCTTCCACTTTCTATCTTCATTCATGCAATTAATGTGCAGGCAGTATTGCTTAATAACTATATACTGAAAGGTCGTACCCTTTTATCAATGTTTGCTGAAAATGACATACCCAAATCTAACTGCCTGTAGCTCAGGACCTGAAGCAAAGATATGTATATTTTTGATACCATTTGAAAGGAAACACTTTGATGTTTGTGGAAATGTGAAATGAATGTAGTAGAATATAACACATTATATCTGGTCAAAGATAATGCAAAAAAAACAAATTCACATTGTTTTCTGTTCCTTCATCTTCCTTCATCATGAAGAATTACATTACTGCACAATATTTTGTATCAAGTCTGCCCAAATGTGCTGAATTGGTCATGTCACGCCCTGGCCATAGAGAGGCTTTCTATTCTCTATTTTGGTTAGGCCAGGGTGTGACTAGGGTGAGCGTTCTATGTTCCTTTTTCTATGTTTTTGTATTTCTTTGTTTTTGGCCGGGTATGGTTCTCAATCAGGGACAGCTGTCTGTCATTGTCTCTGATTGAGAACCATACTTAGGTAGCTCTTGCCCACATGGACTTTGAGGGTAGTTGTTTTCTGTTTTGTGTTTCTGCACCTGACAGGACTGTTTAGTTTTTGTTCATTCTCTTTGTTATTTTTTTTTTGCGTTCAGTTTAAATAGAAATAGCATGAACACTTACCACGCTGCGCTTTGGTCCACACCTTCTTCATACGACGACCGTTACAGGTCAACTGATACGTTTTAAAGTATGTAACTATAGAGAACATTCAAAAAGGCTATGATAAAACATTTAAGTCTACACACTCCCAGGAATGTCATACATGATGGATCATTAGCTTATACACTAACTTCACACATCTAGATGGTTGGGTGGGGTGGGTGTGGTGCTAGAGACAGCAGTGGGGTCAAACTGTAGACCCCAGTTCCTACATTTGATTTGATCAAACAAAACTATGCTACATTTTATCACTGGGACCCTCAGGATGACAAGTCAGAGCAAGATTACTGAATGTATGTGGATTATTTACCTTCAGAGGTGAATGTATCAAACCACTAGCTGTGATTAAAGTTTTTTGTTCTTGTGCACTCTCCACAAACAATAGTATTTTTTCACTAATAGCTACTGTTAATTGGACACTGCAGTTAGATTGACAAGAATATTTAAGCTTTCTGCCCATATAATACATGTCTATGTCCCGGAAAGTTGGCTGTTGTATGCAATGTCATTCTAGTCACAATAGCGCATGTTAGCAACAACTGTTCCGGTTTAGGGACACCAATCCCGTAGAGGTTTCCCTCCCTCAGAAGCCAACTGTGCTATACACACTGTACTCCTTAAACTCATCTCTGGACCTCAAAGCAAGTTACATTGCGCTTTTCATTGTTCCCCTCTAATCAGGGACTGATATAGATCTGGGACACCAGGTGGGTGCAATTAATGATTTTACATCTACATTTTAGTCATTTAGCAGATGCTCTTATCCAGAGTGACTTACAGTAGTGAGTGCATACATTTTAATACATATTGTACTGGTCCCCCATGGGAATTGAAACCACAACCCTGGCTATGCTCTACCAACTGAGCTACACGGGCCAATCAGGTAGAACAGAAAACCAGCAGACTCCAGACCTCGTAGGGTAGGAGCTGAATACCCCATGCTCTATACCATTATATAGACGAGAGATGTATTATTTATGAGTCTTGTTAGTCAGTAGCAGCAAATAGTAAGCAGACCCAGGGACTGGGGTTGAAAATTAGCCGGCTGGCTAAAACCGGCACTTTTACTGAAACGTTGATTAATGTGCACTGTCCCTGTAAAAATAAAATAAACATTTCCTCTCATTGCATGACTGTGCCATGTAATGCCTGGATGTGCGTAATTCCTCTCCATTTATTAGTCTCCAGTCCAGTGCACCATCCATCTGTTGACAGCAACTTCAAAGGGCTGCATCTGTCACAGAAGACGTGGTAGTCCATGTCTGGCAGATGGAGCTCAGGATGCCCCTTTCCTGTGATCACCTGGCACCGTCTCTTAGATGGAATGGCATAATTTGCTACTGCTGCCTTCTCATCCAGTGGTTTTACGTCCAGCTGGCTGGGGATGAAACCTGATGCTGGCGGAAGCTCGACTCGTTTACATACAAAATGATGAGCAATCCATATCAAACAATGTGGTGACATTTAAAGAAACGTAGCTAATATGTATAATCATTTCCTCTGCTGTTTTCAACGACTGTTATGACAGTGTAATGGGGAGTTACATAACTGGCATATGGTTGGTGGTGTTTACCTGTTTCAAGACTCATGTCATTACCAGTTCTCCCTGCTCCTCCGTCCTTGTCTCAGGCTTGGATGAATGAATGCACTTTTTGCACGCAAATGCATATCCCAGGAGTGCCACTTCGCTTTGAAATGGGATTGTGTTGTCTTTACTGTGTTTTATGTCCTTTTAAAGATGCATCCCAAGAGAGGCCTGATCCATTTTAATGACTTGCACTACACTACCTTGTGACACTCCCTTTTCACAACCTTGTGAGACTATTACACACACTCCATTAGGACACTCTTTTAATCAGGACTCATGAGCAATGACTGTACATGAGTGCCCTCTGGTGGCCAGACGTCTCAAATGTGACTTTCAGAAAATACTTTAGTGAACAATGAGCAAACTGTATCGGTGTCCTGTAGTCCTCTTATTTTCCACAGGGGCGCAGCATATCATTTCCTCCTGTGCAAGATACTCAGTGTGCCTTAACATTGGCCAATTATAGCAATGTCACAGAAAACAAGCTCAATCAATGAAACCACTAGCCAGGATAAAATCAATAGCCTGAGTACTTTATGTATTGAACCATGATGCCAGTGGATAAGCCATACTTAAATTGTATACTGAACAAAAATAGAAACCCAACGTGTCAAGTGTCGGCCCCATGTTTCATGAGCTGATATGAAAGATCCCAGAAATGTTCCAGACACACAAAAATCTTATTTCTCTCAAATGTTATGAACAAATGTATTTACATCCCTGTTAGTGAGTATTTCTCCTTTGCCATGATAATCCCATCCACCTGACAGATGTGGCATATCAAGAAGCTGATGAAACAGCATGATTATTACACAGGTGCACCTTGTGCTGGGGACAATAAATGTGCAGTTTTGTCACACAACACAATGCCACAGATGTCTCAAGTTTTGAGGGAGCGTGCATTTGGCATGCAGACTGCAGGAATGTCCAACAGAGCTGTTAACAGAGATTTTAATGTTCATTTCTCTACCATAAGCCGCCTCCAACGTACGTCCAACCAGCCTCACAAATGCAGACCACGTGTAACCACTCCAGCCCAGGACCTGTGATCGTCTGAATAAAGCCTTTTTTGGTTGAAAAACTCATTCTGATTGGCTGGGCCTGGCTCCCCAGTGGGTAGGCCTGGCTCCCAGGTGGGTGGGGCTATGCCCTCCCAGACCCACCCATGGCTGCGCCCCTGCCCAGTCATGTGAAATCTATCAGTGGGTCAGGGATGGTTCATCATGTGGAAATGGCTTGTTGTTACTGGCACCAATGTCTGTCCTTTTCCCAGTTAGCGGTTCTATTTTTTTGTTCCAAGGGCATAACTTTCACAGTTTTTTGGATTCATATGGCAATGATTTGTGATTTGACATTTGTGATTTTGATGCGTGCGTTGTGGTTATTGTCTTCCTGAAAGATTCACTTGCGGCCAAGTTTCAGCCTCCTGGCAGAGGTATCCAGGTTTTTGGCAACCAGGTTTTTCTGCATATGCATTGATCTTTCGAAGGCCAAACACACAGCTGGTGTGTGTGGCCAAAGGCTTCTATTTTCTTCTCATATAAATACCATACCAACAAGAAAATCATAATCTCTCCTGTTATTGGTAATGGTGAGAGGTTAGCATGTTTTGGGGGCATGATCTTTGTGCATCTGTAACTTTCTCACTCATCATTATTCACGATTCATTCACGCTCATCCATAATCATGGTAGCATCCACATTAAATGTTCCGAAACAAATTAGATTCTTATTTACAATAAGAAAATGACTCCAAAATGACAAAATACATTATTTGATCTTTTGTTCAAGGTCAACACTTCAGATCCATCCTTAAGTCTTCACAGAGAGACAGTTTCACCCCAAGCTATGGACCACGTGTAAATCCTGCCGTAGGAACATATTGTTCTTTCAGCAGTAGAGAGTACACCGGGTCTTTCTCATCAGGGTCAGTGGCCATGGACTGGTAATGGTAGTACATCCACCTGTTCATTTGAAATGATTAGCCTGGGGCAGTTCATTAAAGAAGTCTGCTGGAACTATTGGCAGTTACTCCCTTGTGAAACTAAAGTTTAGATTGGGGGTATTAACAATGTGCATCTATCATCACATCAGACTATGTATAATTTAGAACACATTCTAGTTGCGCCTGAGTTGATGAACAAGTATTAGAGGACGTACCCCACAAGCACTCAAGTGATATTTTATCAAACAAGATAATGTGCTGAATCTTCAGAACAGATTTACCTAATGAACATAAATGATTGTAAATCATGTTTAACTTCTTCCTCCATCAATGCCTCTAGTATTTTATCCTTGTCCTTCGACCCCTGATGCTCACCATTGATCTGGTTCATAGCACGCCTGCTATCTTGAATAATGACAAAGATAGTGCAGAGAGGGACAGGCAGACGATTGATCTCTCAACACCTTTTTGTATGGGGAAAGCTCTTCAGCCATATAGAGCTAGTGGACATTCAACAGCAGGGGTGATCCTCAATCAATCCATAGCAATACATCGCTGCAGTTCTCATGGTTATTGAACGCTCACACAAACTGTACTGTCTCCATCGCCTCAATGTACCTCTTGTCTTGTAACTTTCTTTGTTTCTTTCCATGACCTCAGTCTTTTCTGTGCATAACTTGTTATCCTCTTGCTTTATTTCTTGTAAACTTTGAGCAAAGTAAATCACAGGGTTCACAAGTGTAGCGGTGCTTCGAAAAAACAAGAAAGTTTGTCAAATATTATATTCTAATTCGGCTTGGTTCCAAAGACACTCACAAACTTTTACAGATGCATAACTGAGAGCATCCTGTCGGGCTGTATCCCACAGTTGACAGTGCATCACCGGGACACTTACAGCACCCAATGTCACAGGAAGGCCAAAAAGATCATCAAGGACACCAACCACCCGAGCAACTGCCTGTTCACCCCGCTGTCATCCAGAAGGCAAGGTCAGTACAGGTGCATCAAAGCTGGGACCAAGAGACTGAAAAACACATTCTATCTCAAGGCCATCAGACTGTTAAATAGCCATCACTAGCCGGCTACCACCCGGTTACTCAACCCTGCACCTTCGAGGCTGCTGCCCTATATACAGTGCACTCAGAAAGTATTCAGACTCCTTGACTTTTTCCACATTTTGTAACGTTACAGCCTTTTTAGAAAACATCTACATTTGAGCTATTTAGCAGACACTTTTTAATTTTTAACATTTTATTTAGCAGACACTTATCAATCAACAGATTTTTTATGTATTTGGCTCAGGGATTCAAACCAGCAACCTTCCGGTTACTGGCCCATCACATTTATGTTTCCTTGCTACTTGCCACTGACCCAAAACTTATGTGCCAGTTTCTCTTTACCAATTTAATAAGTACATTTTAGTCATTTTGCAGACACTCTTGTCCAGAGTGATTTCCTCCGGTCTAAAATTATATCCCAATGCCCCAGGGCAGTGATTGGGGACATTTCCCTGTGTAAGATGCTGTCTTTTGGATGGGACTTTAAATGGGTGCCCTGACTCCCTGTGGTCACTAAAGATCCCATGGCACTTTATTGTAGGGGTGTTAACCATGGTGACCTGGTTAAATTCCCAATCTGGCCCTCATACCATCATGGTCACCTAATCATCCCCAGCTTACAATTGGCTCATTCCTGTAACTATTCCCCAGGTTGTTACTGTAAATAAAAATGTGTTCTCAGTCAACTTACCTGGTAAAAATAATGCCAATACTGTGCTTTTGATTGAATTCTAGCTATATTATTTTAACTGGTGGTCTAGTAACAACACCAAGTCTGTTAAATTCACAAGCTGTTTTCAGACACTATTTTGTTGCTCTGGGTAAATGGGTCCTGATGTATTTTTGGTATTGGTATTTTATTAGGATCCCCATTAGCTGTTGCAAAAGCAGCAGCTACTCTTCCTGGGGTCCACACAAAACATGAAACATAATACAGAATTACTTAATACAGAACATCATTAGACAAGAACAGCTCAAGGACAAAACTACATACATTTTTAAAAAGGCACACACAGCCTACATATCAATACATACACACAAACTATCTAGGTCAAATAGGGGAGAGGCGTTGTGCCGCGAGATGTTGCTTGTTCCATGCAATAAGGGCTCTATATAACACTGTACGTTTTCTTGAATTTGTTCTGGATTTGAGGACTATGAAAAGACCCCTGTCCGCATGTCTGGTGGGAGAAGTGTGTGTGTCAGAGCTGTGTGTAAGTTGACTATGCAAACAATTTGGGATTTTCAACACGTTTCTCATAAAAAGAAGAAGTGATGTAGTCAGTCACTCCTCAACTCTTAGCCAAGAAAGATTTGCATGTATAGTATTTATATCAGCCCTCTGATTACAATTAAGAGCAAAATGTGACGCTCTGTTCTGGGCCAGCTGCAGCTTAACTAGGTCTTTCCTTGCATCACTGGACCATAAGACTGGACAATAATCAAGATTAGACAAAACTAGAGCCTGAAGAACTTGCTTTTTGGAGCGTGGTGTCAAAAAACTAGAGCATCTCTTTATTACAGCTAGACCTCTCCCCATCTTTACAACCATTGAATCTACACGTTTTGACCATGACAGTTTACAATCTAAAGTAACGCCAAGTTAGTCTCCTCAACTTGTTCAACAGCCATACCATTTATTACCAGATTCAGCTGAGGTCGAGAACATAGGGAATGATTTGTACCAAATACAAAGCTCTTACTTTTAGAGATGTTCGGGACCAGTTTATTACTGGCCACCCATTCCAAAACAGACTGCAACTCTTTGTTAAGAGTTTCAGTGACTTCATAAGCTGTGGTTGCGGACGTGTATATGGTTGAATCATTAGCATACCTTTATTTTTTACTAGGCAAGTCAGTTAAGAACAAATTCTTATTTTCAATGACGGCCTAGGAACAGTGGGTTAACTGCCTGTTCAGGGACAGAACGACAGATTTTGTACCTTGTCAGCTCGGGGATTTGAACTTGCAACCTTTCGGTTACTAGTCCATTACTAGTCCATTGCTCTAACCACTTGGCTACCCTGCCGCCCCATGGACACACATGCTTTGTTTAATGCCAGTGGCAGATCATTGTCACATAACCAATCAAAGAGTATTGCATTTGACAGCTACTGTATGCTTATCGAGTTCTGGAGCAAATATACCTATCGACTAAAATGTCAGATTTTATCAACCAGAGATAGAGAGGGTGTTTCACGATCGTTGTTGTAATAAATGGACCAAGGCTCAGCGTGCGTAGAATTCCACATGTTTAATTTATGAAACTTTATGAAGCAACAATACATAAACAAGATCCCACAACAAACAGGTGGGAAAAGGCTGCCTAAATATGATCCCCAATCAGAGACCAGGATAGACAGCTGCCTCTGATTGGGAACCATAGCAGGTCAACATAGAAATAACAAAACCAGAATGCCCACCCTAGTCACAACCCGACCTAACCAAAAATAGAGAATAAAGGATCTCTAAGGTCAGGGCGTGACAGGGGGTTTATTATTTTTGGAAATGCCACCCCTTATTATCCACCTGTGAAATCCACTTCAAGCAGTGTAGATAAAGGCGAGGAGACAGGTTAAATAATATTTTTTAAGCCTTGAGACAATTGAGACATGGATTGTGTGTGTGTGCCATTCAGAGGGTGAATGTGCAAGACAAAATATTTAAATGCCTTTGAACGGGTGCCAGGAGCACCGGTTTGGGTCAAGAACGGTTTGTGTCAAGAACGACAACGTTGCTGGGTTTTTCACCCTCAACAGTTTCCCGTGTATCAAGAAAAGTCCACCACACAAAGAACATCCAGCCGACTTGACACAACTGTGGGAAGCATTGGAGTCAACATTGGCCAGAATCCCTGTGGAATGCTTTGAAACCTGGTAGAGTACATGCCCAGACGAATTGAGACTGTTCTGGGGGCAAAAAGGGGGTGCAACTCAATATTATGATGGTGTTTCTAATGTTTTGTACACTCAGTGTATACAACACATGGAAACATATTGGGAAGCTGTCACGTCTATACACAGCGTGCCTACATTTCGCAAAGTAATGACATTGGGTTAGTCTTTGAATGAAGTTACATCCTTGCAGTAGTGCATGTCTTTAGAGACCCTGAAGTTCCGTTTCACTCCCTCCTGCTCTCATCATATCATTAGGGAAATGACAGCCCTGGCCGTTTCCTTTCATCTGTTTCTTTTTCAAACCAAGACCTAAAGAAAAAAGCCAGACAAATTAAGCCTGCTAGGTATAAGCCCCCGTTTGATTTTAATGGCTCACAGCTGCAGGTTCTCAGATGAGCACAGAGTTGCTCCATGAAAACCCAACACACTCGTCAGGATGTTTATCTCTGCATGTGTAGCTTTGCAACTATGTTGATAACGGATTTTTTTTTTATACAGAAATACAAAACATTGTAGTCTCTCTCTGAGGCTTTAGAAGCCCTTCAGAACCATCAACAGAATGCTTTATTCAAGGATATCCTGCCTAGTTCATTCAATTGAGTGTCTTGTGTATAGTGTATTCAGAAAGTATTCAGACCCCTTCACCTTATCCACATTTTGTTACGTTACAGCCTTATTCTAGAATTGATTCAATTACATTTTTTCCTCATCAAAGTACACACAACACCCCATAATGACAAAGTGAAAACAGGTGTTTAGACATTTTTGCAAATGTATTACAAATAAAAACGTAAATACCTTATTTACATGTATTAACACATTATTTCATCTTGCTTCTAGCCGAGCATTTGATTTCCAACAGTGATGGCTTGTACAAACCTTACTGTCTGCCTGTCCGGCCTTTGAAACAGTGTTCCACTTTTGAAATTCTATCTTGCCCCTGTACAGAGAATGCTGTGCACAAACAACTTTTCTGATCCAGGTAAATAATGCATCAATATTATTATAGATATATCCAATTAAATGTCAATAGAAAAGCTATGAAAACAGATGAAAATGGAGACTATTCTGCCCTTCAAGCTGTGTAGTTTGTACCTTTATTTGGCTAAGTGAGAAGACTTTATCCAGTCTGCATAGCAGTCATTTTTGTTTTTGCACGGATGAAAGTACGTTTTTGGTCATTCAGATGGAAGGATGAAAGTGTTACTAACATGCAGAACACGTTACAGGCATCACGAGTGTATGTAAATTAATTGACCGTGCAACTTTTGTGATTGGACATAGAACATTCTCGTTGTTGTTTCTCATTGGCTATTTTGGCACCGTGTTCTGGGGCTAAAAAGTCGTCGCTAATCCTGCTCTGGAGCAGAGTCAGCTCGCCCTGGGCTAAGGTTGGTGCTAGCCCACTTTCTAATGTGCAAGTGTAAACCCTCACTTAGCCCTGGGCTAAAATCTCCGTTAGCCCGGGGCAAAGGAGGCACCAAGATGTCATACTTTTTGTCTAACTTGTTGGGAAAGTGGTCATTGTAGCTGATTTATGTAAAACATTGTTGTTTACAGCTAATAGAATAGAATGTTGGAAGTCATGTCACAATGGGTCCTTTAGAAAGTTGAGGAAATCCCATGAAAGTGGATGGAGGACAAAAATGTAGTTTAAAACGTATAAGTAAACTGTACCACACATAGGGCTGTGGCGGTCATGAAATTGTCAGCCAGTGATTGTCAAGCAAATATCTGCCGGTCTCACGGTAATTGACCATTAATTAACGTAAAAACATTTAGCATCTCCTGGCTTCCATGCATACCCTTCAAGCCACTGATGCAGACCTTTGGAACATCTACAGTTTAAAAAGTCTGATAAATCCATTTAAGTCCAAATAAATCCATTATTTATTTGAGACAGGTCTAAAGACACATGATATGGAGAAAATGTTGCTCAGAAGAATCTATTTCAGAAGAACAGAATAGCATACTCTGTTCTTATGTAAAGCCCAGATCTGTTTTTTCTCCCTCATAAATCTACATACAAAGCCCCATAATGACAAAGCAAAAGTAGGTTTTTAGAAATGTTTGCTAATTTATCAAAAATAAAAATCCCGAAAATATAACATTTACATAAGTGTTCAGACCCTTTACTCAGTACTTGGTTGAAGCACCATAGGCAGCTATTACAGCCTTGAGTCTTCTTGGGTATGATGCTACAAGCTTGGCACACCTGTATTTGGCGAGTTTCTCCCATTCTTCTCTGCAGATCCTCTCAAGCTCTGTCAGGTTGGATGGGGAGTGTTGCTGCACAGATATTTTCAGGTCTCTCCAGAGATGCTCGATTGGGTTCAAGTCCGGGCTCTGGCTGGGCCACTCAAGGACATTCAGAGACTATTCCCGATGCCACTCCTGCGTTGTCTTGGCTGATGCTGCCACCACCATGCTTCACCATAGGAATGGTGCCCGATTTCCTCCAGATGTGACGCTTGGCATTCAGGCAAAGAGTTCAATCTTGGTTTCATCAGACCAGAGAATCTTGTTTCTCATGGTCTGAGAGTCTTTAGGTGTCTTTCGGGCAAACTCCCAAGATGGGAGTGGGCTGTCGTGTGCCTATTACTGAGGAGTGGCTTCCGTCTGGGCACTCTACCATAAAGGCAACCATTGATGTTTCCTCCGACACATTTTATTTTTTACCTTTATTTAACCAGGCAAGTCAGTTAAGAACAAATTCTTATTTTCAATGACGGCCTGGGAACAGTGGGTTAACTGCCTGTTCAGGAGCAGAACGACAGATTTGTACCTTGTCAGCTCGGGGGTTTGAACTCACAACCTTCCGGTTACCAGTCAAACGCTCTAACCACTAGGCTACCCTGCCGCCCTAACATTGGTGCGGCTGGCTTCTGGATTAAGCAGGTGGGTGGGAACTCCCCATCCCGGATCCGGGTTTGTGACTAAAGCCTCGGGCTCATTAGCATAACGCAACGTTAACGATTTCTGAAAATCGCAAATAAAATGAAAATAATGCGTCTGCTCTCAAGCTTAGCCTTTTCTTAACAACACTGTCATCTCAGATTTTCAAAATATGCTTTTGAACCATAGAAATTGACTAATTTGTGTAAGAGTATGCAAAGCTAGCATAGCATTTTGAGTAGCATTTAGCACGCAACATTTTCACAAAAACCAGATAACAAAATAAATAAAATCATTTACCTTTGAAGAGCTTCTGATGTTTTCAATGAGGAGACTCTCAGTTACATACCAAATGCGCAGTTTTTCCTGAAAGCGTCTGTGTGTAGGAGAAATCGTTCCGTTTTCTACATTGCGTCTGGCTACCGAAACGAACCGAAAATTCAGTCACCTACAACGTAAAACTTTTTCCGGATTAACTACATAATATCGACCGAAACATGGCAAACGTTGTTTGGAATCAATCCTCAAGGTGTTTTTTCACATATCTCTTCATTGATATGCAGTTCGTGGAAGCTTGCTTTCCTCTCTGTATCCCATGGAAAAATACTGGCAGGTGACTTTTGCGCACCAATTTCGGCGCAGGACACCGGGCGGACACCTGGTAAATGTGGTCTCTTATGGTCAATCTTCCAATGATCTGCCTACAAATACGTCACAATGCTGCAGACACCTTGGGGAAACGACAGAAAGGGCAGGCTCATTCCTCTCGCATTCACAGCCATATAAGGAGACAATGGAAAACAGATACTCAAAAATCCTGTTCATTTCCTGGATGCCGTCTCATCTTGGTTTTGCCTGAAGCTCACGTTCTAGGGCACGCACAGAAAATATCTCGGTAGTTCTGGACACGTCAGAGTGTTTTCTTTCGAATGCTATCAATTATATGCATAGTCGAGCATCTTTTTGTGCCAAAATATCTTGTTTAAAATGGGAACGTTTTTCATCCAAAAATGAAATAGCGCCCCCAGAGCATCAACAGGTTTTAAGAAGCGCAGTTTGGCGGGTCCTGTTTCGAAGGACGCATGGCTCGACCTCCCGAGCCCATTGGGGAATTGCAGTGATGAGACAAAATTGATAAAGGTGGTAAAATACTAAAAATGAATAAAATGTATACTACAGTTCAAAAGTTTGGATTCACTTAGAAATGTTGATGTTTTTGAAAGAAAAAAATATATATATTTGTCCATTACAGTAACATCAAATTGATCCGAAATACAGTGTAGACATTGTTAATGTTGTAAATGTTGTAAATGACTAGTCATTGACAAGGCTGTAGTGAAGCGGTTCGAGAGTTTGAAGTTACTTGGTGTTCACATCACCAACAAACTATCACGGTCCAAACACACCAAGGCAGTCGTGAAGAGGGCACGACGACACCTTTTCCCCCTCAGGATTTGGCATGGGTCCCCAGATGCTCAAAAAGTTCTACAGCTGCACCATCGAGAGCATCCTGACTGGTTACATAACCGCCTGGTATGGTAACTGTTCGGCATCTGACCGTAAGGCGCTACAGAGGGCAGTGCATACGGCCCAGTACATCACTGGGGCCAAGCTTCCTGCCACCCAGGACCTCTATACTCGGCAGTGTCAGAGGAAAGCCCCAAAAATTGTCAAAGACTCCAGTCACCCCAAGTCATAGACTGTTCTCTCTGCAACCACTCTCTGCAGCCAAGTCTAGGACCAAAAGGCTCCTTAATAGCTTCTACCCCCAAGCCATAAGATTGCTGAACAATTAATCAAATAGCCACCCGGACTATCTACATTGACCCCCCCCCCCTGCTGCTACTCACTGTTTATTATCTATGCACAGCCACTTCACCCCTACCTACATGTACAAATTACCTCGACTAACCTGTATTCCCACACATTGACTCGGTACCTGTACCCCTGTATATAGCCTCTTTATTGTTATTTTATTGTGTTACTTTTTTAAATGATTTTTTACTTTCGTTTATTTGGTAAATATTTTCTTAAGTCCTTCTTGAACGGCACTGTTGGTTAAGGGCTTGTAAGTAAGCATTTCACGGTAAGGTCTACACCTGTTTTATTCTGTGCATGTGACAAATAAAGTTTTATTTGATTTGAATATGCATAAAATGCATTCTCCAATTGCAACATCTGCCTATGCTCAGGAACAAGCAACAATAATTAGCAGTATAGCATAATAGGCCTAACACTACGTGGTATAGCTATTTGTAGGCTTTAGCCTAATGTAAGTTTAAATAGCCTACATATAGCATAATATCATTGCATTGTGTATCTTATACGCTGTATCATAAATACACTTTGATTTGATTAGCTTGAACATATGGTTACAATATACCTTATTACAGAATTAAAGAAAACAGAGAGGTGAACTATAAATTCATAGAATGTATTTGCATCGATTAGACATGCTATTAGATCAATTGCCCAAGTAGTGAACATAAATCATTGCTATGTAGAATTGCAGGAAATTCATTTTAAAACAGCCATAAAATCAAGCTTTTGGTGTGATGTATGCATGCATCTTAATAAACTATAACTTAAATACATTATTACCTCTAACTTGGACCAATTCACATTTCAATTGCCCACCCTGACATACCAATCGAGAACGGGTCCTGCATCTCAACCAATAGCCAATGTAGGCTAAACATACCAAGCAGAGCTACAGCAACTTCCAGAGAGGATCATGCTCCTTGGGTGGCCACTCTGGTTTGGGTGACCTCAGCAGAACGGTGATGCCGTAAGCAAGTGGTCACTTCTAGGTTTCACTGCGCAAGAGGAGGTCTGTGGGGTTTTATGAATATCAAGGCAGACACACAGTTTTTTTTCAACGTTATGATTGGCGTCCGCAGTGCACACACATTCTCGCCACCGCCAGGAAGAAGGTAGGGAAGAAACCACCAGAACTAAATCCCTGCAGAATCATATAGGCCACCTACCTGCTCTCTAAAAAAATAGTTGAGTGACCTTTCTAACAATGGAAATACATGTGCTCAAAGATGGAAGGACAGGCGGGAGAGGAGGCCAGATCAGGTGGGACCATTGTAGCCAATTAGAGGGCAGATAAGTGTGTCAACAATGGGACATAGAGATAGATAGAAGACTCATCTTTGTTTCTGTACCATTGTCTACCACTGTATGAGTCATAAAACCTAGCGGTCAAACACGGAAATGGTTCAAATAGTTTTTTCACCATTCATTTGATCCATTGTGGCTATATAACGCATGCTCACTCTCAAGTTGAACTTGAACTTGTTGACTGATGCCATTGCGGCGGGTTCTAAGAAGATGGGAGCAGCTGTACACCAGAAGACTGCAGCCAAAGCAGCCAAGGCACCTGTCTGTAGGGTGAGTAGTATTGGTTGGTACAGTATGTGCCTTTAGGTTCCTCACCATGTGCAGGATATTATTCTGTCCTGTGTGGTACAGTCTTTCATATGTGTAGTAGTTTGTTGCATCGTATTGCTTAGTTTATCATTTGGGTCAACTTTGAATTAAATCTAAGCCACAGATGGTTAACTTCCTCCATTTTGTGTACTTGACCTTTATAGATGCAGACCCGAAGACATTCATGCGCTGAGACCCAGAGTATGACTGGACATGGGCTGTATATTTGGTACAAAGATCTAAAAATGGTGCAGAAGCACACCAGCACCCCATTGTATGTTTATTCCATGGCCAACCATCTCTCTGCCTACCCCTTATTCCACACTATGCCTTTTATGCCTGATGGTCCATCAACTTCAGATACTTTGGAACTCTTCCTTCACTTGTTCTTCTCCTGATTTGATAGCATAATAGATTCAGTAACGCATTTAAAAGTGTTGTGGTACTGTCACGCCCTGACCTTAGTATTCTTTGTTTTCTTTATTATTTTGGTTAGGTCAGGGTTTGACATTAGAGGCAGCTGTTTATCATTGTCTCTGATTGGGAACCATATTTAGGCAGCTGTATTTCGTGGGTTATTGTCTATGGTTAGTTGCCTGTGTCTGCACTTGTTTATATATAGCTTCACGTTCATTTAGTTGTTTAAGTGTTCTTCGTTTCATTTAAAAGAAGAGCGTATTCACATCACGCTGCGCCTTGGTCTCCTCCATTCAACGAACGTGACAGGTGTACTGATTTTGCTACCGTCTTTTCACCTGTGTAATGATGTCATCCTCCTGCTTATTCTGGGATTCAGACTGAATGCAGTGTTAAATGTGCTGCTCACAACTGAAAGCATCACCATGGACCTGTTAAATTGATAAGAATTGTGTTGATATAGCTGTGTTTTAGGCATATCTTTCTTGTTTTCTGTCTGTAAAGTGTGTTTCTGTTTCTGCTGGAGTTGACCTAGTATTGTATATAAAGCCTACCTTACATATCCAGTTTTTCCATTTGTAACTCACCAACCAAAAACACAATGCTGTTTTACATTTTGTCCTTTTTTTCATGGTCTAATTCCTAAAATGGAAAAATCTGTGCTCTCATGGATAGTAATACTGGTTCTGTCACGATCGTCGTAAGGAGCGGACCAAAATGCAGCGTGGTATGTGTTCATGATGATTTTTTAATTAAAGAAAGCACTGAACACAGAATACAAACTATACAAAACAATAAACAAATAACGACCGTGAAGCTATAATGAGAACTGTGCTGACACAAGCAACTAACATAGACAATCACCCACAAACAAACAGTGAAACTCAGGCTACCTAAGTATGATTCTCAATCAGAGTGTCATGTCTTGTTATGTCTGTTCCTGTCCTTTCTCTTCACTCTCTCTCTCTGCTGGTCTTTTTAGGTTACCTTCTCTGTCTCTCATTCCTCAGCTGTTCTACATCTGCCCTAACTAGCTCTTTCACTCTTCCCCACCTGTTCTCTCTTCCCCCTCTGATTAGGTCTCTATTTCTCTCTCTGTCCCTGCTACTTTCAGTGTCTGATTCTTGTTTGTGTTTTTTGATGCCAGAAGCAAGCTGTCGTCTCGTTTGCTTCCACCTTGTCCTGTCCTGTCGGAGTCTGCCTGGCAGGAGCATCCTGCACTATACTAACGTTCTTTTTGTTCCGCTGACAACGTTGGAAGAGGATTTATGCCATTCCTGTATTTTCATTAAAGAACTCTGTTTTCTGTTAAAACCGCTTTTGGGTCTTCACTCAAGTTCATAACAGAAGAATCAGACCAAGAATGGACCCAGCGGCTCCGGACCCTTTTCACTCCGCCGTCGAGATCCAGGGAGCGATGCTAGGCAGACACGAGGAGGAATTGTCTGCTGCTCAACATGCCGTTGAGACCCTGGCCGTCCAAGTCTCCGACCTCACAAGACAGGTTCACCAACTCCACCTCGATCCACCGCCCACTTCCAGGGTTTCCGAGTCTCCGGAGCCCAGGATCAACAACCCGCCGTGTTACTCTGGGGAGCCCACTGAGTGCCGCTCATTCCTCACTCAGTGTGATGTGGTGTTCTCTCTCCAGCCCAACACTTACTCCAGGAGCGCAGCCCGCATCGCCTACGTCATTTCTCTCCTTACCGGACGGGCGCGTGAGTGGGGCACGGCAGTCTGGGAGGCGAGGGGCTGAGTGTATTAACCAGTATCAGGACTTTAAGGAGGAGATGATACGGGTTTTTGACCGTTCTGTTTTTGGCGAGGAGGCTTCCAGGGCCCTGTCTTCCCTATGTCAGGGGAATAGATCCATAACGGATTATTCTATTGAGTTTCGCACTCTCGCTGCCTCTAGTGACTGGAACGAGCCGGCTTTGCTCGCTCGTTTTCTGGAGGGTCTCCACGTCGAGGTTAAGGATGAGATCCTCTCCCGGGAGGTTCCTTCCAGTCTGGACTCCTTAATAGCTCTCGCTATTCGCATAGAGCGACGGTTTGATCTTCGTCGCCGAGCTCGTGGAAAGGAGCTCACGTTCTCCGTTGCTCCCCTCTCCACATCACTGCCGCCCTCCCCCGCCGGCTCGGATGCTGAGCCTATGCAGCTGGGGGGTATTCGCATCTCGGCCAAGGAGAGGGAACGGAGAATCACCAATCGCCTCTGTCTCTACTGCGGCTCCGCTGGTCATTTTGTCACCTCATGTCCAGTAAAAGCCAGAGCTCATCAGTAAGAGGAGGGCTACTGGTGAGCGCAACTACTCAGGCCTCTCCTTCTGGATCACGCACTACCTTTCCGGTCCATCTCCGCTGGCCCGGTTCATCTGCTTCCTGCAGTGCCTTGATAGACTCTGGGGCGGAGGGCTGTTTTATGGACGAGACCTGGGCTCGGGAGCATGACATTCCTCTCAGACAGTTAGGGAGCCCAGGGCCTTGTTCGCTTTAGATGGTAGTTCTCTCCCCAAGATTCAGCGTGAGACGCTGCCTTTAACCCTCACTGTCTCTGGTAATCATAGCGAAACCATTTCTTTTTTTTAATTTTTCGTTCACCTTTTACACCTGTTGTTTTGGGTCATCCCTGGCTAGTGCGCCATAACCCTTCTATTAATTGGTCTAGTAATACTATCCTATCCTGGAATGTTTCTTGTCATGTAACCTGTTTAATGTCTGCTATCCCTCCTGTTTCCTCTGTCTCTTCTTCACAGGAGGAGCCTGGCGATTTGACAGGGGTGCCGGAGGAGTATCACGATCTGCGCACGGTGTTCAGTCGTTCCAAGGCCACTTCTCTCCCTCCACACCGGTCGTATGACTGTAGTATTGATCTCCTTCCGGGAACTACTCCCCCGGGGTAGATTATACTCTCTGTCGGCTCCCGAACGTAAGGCTCTCGAGGATTATTTGTCGGTTTCGCTCGACGCCGGTACCATAGTCTCCTCCTCCTCCCCCGCCGGAGCGGGGTTTTTTTTTGTTCAGAAGAAGGACGGGTCCCTGCGCCCATGCGTGGATTATCGAGGGCTGAATGACATAACAGTTAAGAATCGTTATCCGCTTCCTCTTATGTCTTCAGCCTTCGAGATCCTGCAGGGAGCCAGGTTTTTCACCAAATTGGACCTTCGTAACGCCTACCATCTCGTGCGCATCAGGGAGGGGGACGAGTGGAAGACGGCGTTTAACACTCCGTTAGGGCACTTTGAATACCGGGTTCTTCCTTTCGGCCTCGTTAACGCTCCAGCTGTCTTTCAGGCACTAGTTAACGACGTCCTGAGAGACATGCTGAACATTTTTGTTTTCGTTTACATGGACGATATCCTGATTTTTTCACCGTCTCTCTCGATTCATGTTCAGCACGTGCGACGCGTCCTCCAGCGCCTTTTGGAGAACTGTCTTTATGTGAAGGCTGAGAAGTGCACTTTTCATGCCGCCTCTGTCCCTTTTCTCGGTTCCGTTATTTCCGCTGAGGGCATTAAGATGGATCCCGCTAAGGTCCAGGCTGTCATTGATTGGCCCGTTCCTAAGTCACGCGTCGAGCTGCAGCGCTTTCTGGGCTTCGCTAATTTCTACCGTCGTTTCATCCGTAATTTCGGTCAGGTGGCAGCTCCTCTCACAGCCCTTACTTCTGTTAAGACGTGCTTTAAGTGGTCCGTTTCCGCCCAGGGAGCTTTTGATCTTCTTAAGAATCGTTTTACATCCGCACCTATTCTTGTTACACCTGACATCTCTAGACAGTTTGTTGTTGAGGTTGACGCGTCAGAGGTGGGCGTGGGAGCCATTCTTTCTCAGCGCTCTCTCTCTGACGGCAAGGTCCATCCTTGCGCGTTTTTCTCTCATCGCCGTCAGAACGTAACTATGATGTTGGTAATCGCGAACTGCTCGCCATCCGCTTAGCCCTAGGCGAATGGCGACAGTGGTTGGAGGGGGCGACCGTTCCTTTTGTCGTTTGGACTGACCATAGGAACCTTGAGTACATCCGTTCAGCCAAACGACTTAATGCGCGTCAGGCTCGTTGGGCTCTGTTTTTCGCTCGTTTCGAGTTTGTTATTTCTTATCGTCCGGGCTCAAAAACACCAAACCTGATGCTTTATCTCGTCTCTTCAGTTCTTCTGAGGTCTCCACCGACCCCGATGGGATTCTCCCTGAGGGGCGTGTTGTCGGGTTGACTGTCTGGGGAATTGAGAGGCAGGTAAAGCAAGCACTCGCTCACACTCCGTCGCCGCGAGCTTGTCCTAGGAACCTTCTGTTCGTTCCCGTTCCTACTCGTCCGGCCGTTCTTCAGTGGGCCCACTCTGCCAAGTTAGCCGGCCACCCCGGCGTTCGGGGTACGCTCGCTTCCATTCGCCAGCGTTTCTGGTGGCCCACTCGGGAACGTGACGCGCGTCGATTTGTCGCCGCTTGTTCGGTCTGTGCGCAGACTAAATCTGGGAACTCTCCTCCTGCCGGCCGTCTCAGACCGCTTCCCATTCCCTCTCGACCGTGGTCTCACATCGCTTTAGATTTTATCACCGGACTGCCTTCATCAGCGGGGAAGACAGTTATTCTTACGGTTGTCGATAGATTCTCTAAGGCGGCTCATTTCATTCCTCTCGATAAGCTCCCTTCTGCTAAGGAGACGGCTCAGATCATTATCGAGAATGTTTTCCGAATTCATGGCCTTCCGTCTGACGTCGTTTCCGACAGAGGCCCGCAGTTCACGTCTCAATTTTGGAGGGAGTTTTGCCGTTTGATTGGGGCTTCCGTCAGTCTCTCGTCCGGCTTTCATCCCCAGTCTAACGGTCAAGCCGAACGGGCCAATCAGACTGTTGGTCGCATTTTACGCAGTCTTTCTTTTCGTAACCCTGCGTCTTGGTCAGAACAGCTCCCCTGGGCAGAGTACGCCCACAACTCGCTTCCCTCGTCTGCTACCGGTCTATCCCCTTTTCAGTGTAGCCTCGGGTACCAGCCTCCGCTGTTCTCATCTCAGCTCGCCGAGTCCTGCGTCCCCTCCGCTCAGGCTTTTGTCCAGCGTTGCGAGCGCACCTGGAAGGGGGTCAGGTCGGCACTTTGCCGTAATAGGGCGCAGACTGTGAGGGCCGCTAACAAGCGTAGGACCAAGAGTCCTAGATATTGTTGCGGTCAGAGAGTATGGCTCTCCACTCAGAACCTTCCCCTTAAGACAGCTTCTCGCAAGTTGGCCCCGCGGTTCATTGGTCCGTTCCGTATTTCCCAGGTCATTAATCCTGTCGCAGTGCGACTTCTTCTCCGCGCTATCTTCGTCGCGTTCACCCGGTCTTCCATGTCTCCTGTGTTAAGCCCGTTCTTCGCGCCCCCGCTCGTCCCTCCCCCCATCCTTGTCGAGGGCGCACCCATCTACAGGGTTCGTAAGATTTTGGACATGCGCCCTCGGGGCCGTGGTCATCAGTACCTAGTGGATTGGGAGGGGTACGGTCCTGAGGAGAGGAGTTGGGTTCCCTCTCGGGACGTGCTGGACCGTTCGCTGATCGATGATTTCCTCCGTTGCCGCCAGGTTTCCTCCTCGAGTGCGCCAGGAGGCGCTCGGTGAGTGTGGGGGGGTACTGTCATGTCTTGTTATGTCTGTTCCTGTCCTTTCTCTTCACTCTCTCTCTGCTGGTCTTTTTAGGTTACCTTCTCTGTCTCTCATTCCTCAGCTGTTCTACATCTGCCCTAACTAGCTCTTTCACTCTTCCCCACCTGTTCTCTCTTCCCCCTCTGATTAGGTCTCTATTTCTCTCTCTGTCCCTGCTACTTTCAGTGTCTGATTCTTGTTTGTGTTTTTTGATGCCAGAAGCAAGCTGTCGTCTCGTTTGCTTCCACCTTGTCCTGTCCTGTCGGAGTCTGCCTGGCAGGAGCATCCTGCACTATACTAACGTTCTTTTTGTTCCGCTGACAACGTTGGAAGAGGATTTATGCCATTCCTGTATTTTCATTAAAGAACTCTGTTTTCTGTTAAAACCGCTTTTGGGTCTTCACTCAAGTTCATAACACAGAGACAACTAATGACACCTGCCTCTGATTGAGAACCATACTCGGCCGAAACATAGAAATCCCAAAATCATAGAAAAACAAACAGACTGCCCACCCCAACTCACGCCCTAACCATACTAAATAACGACAAAACAAAGGAAATAAAGGTCAGAACGTGACAGGTTCAAATGGTACTCTTCACTTGTTCATTCATGATTATGGATACATTCTGCAATGACTTAATCTGGCTTTGAATCTGCAACAGAACATGTCAACAAGTTAGTTCTGAATTGCTTTCATACAGCAGTGCATTCTGACACCATGAATTGAAATAGATTTCACCTTGTTCATAGACTTGCCAGAAATTATAAGGGATTAAATAAAGACCTCCACCGGCTAAATAGGATCTGGTAAAATAAGCGTATGTCGCTAACATCATCTAGGTAGCTAGCTGGCTATATAGCTTTGTTGCAAAAAAAATAGCCTAGTATTCATTGCACATTATAAATACAGTATCTGACTGCTTCTAGGATATTATTCTGTGCAAGACCAAATACATAAGACAAATATTAGTTAAACAAAATTTGGATCAGTAAATTAACATTTTCAATATACACTGAGTATATAAAACATTAAGAACACCTGCTCTTTGCATGACATAGAATGATCCGGTTAATCCAGGTGAAAGCTAGGGTGGGGAAGGTGTTCCAAATGTTTGGTATACTCAGTGTATCTTTCGTTTTGGATCAAGGTAGCTAGCTAGTTGACAGCAAAGGTGTCAGCTAGAGATGGCTGGAACTTGCATGGATTTGTAGTCTCGCATGAAGTCTACTTTGTTGCTGATTAGCATGTTCGAATCTGAGAGTAAATAGAGCTGAATATATTGATATTGAATATATTGAAAAGTCACTTTTTCAGAGAGAGATTTACACGGTTATCAAAACGTAACCACAGGGTAAGCCTACACAAAACACAGCCCTTATTTGAAGTGTTTCTCAAATCCAGAGTGAATAACATGAATGTTGGAAAAAGTATTGGAACCATTTCCTTGTTTGACCTCTAGGTTTTATGGGTATTATGATGTGTCCACTGTGTGGCTCAATTATAGCATCTGTGACAGCTTAAGCAGCAACATTGAAACTATCTCCATTTTAAAGTAGTCAATTTTCTTCTTCATTGGCTGATTGCTACCAACAGGAATCCTCACCCAGTTGACTACTTTAAAATGGTGGACGCCCTCACCAGAGCTGCCAACTCTCATGCATTGGCCATGAGACATTTGATTATCTTCTGACGCTCACACGCCACACCTCTTATATCTAGTCCATTGTATAGTCAGTACGTTGCATTTTCAACTGTGCTCCAAATCGTTTTGAAATCGGAGCATCTGAACCTGCAATTTAACATCACGAGCGGAAACCTCTATCATTGTCCTGTCCTGCCACAGCACTGTGAACCGCGTTACATTGAAGCATAAGACATTTTCAAGAAACACCCCTCAAGATTAGAGTGGAGCTGAATGGAGAGAGAGAACTCTCTGCTGAGTTATAAAACTGTAAAAAGTGCAGCATGGTAGCGCTGTATTATGTACAATGTTGCCAACAAAATTAGGTTGATGTTACTCCCGTCCCTATTGCAGAATACAGGCTTTTGACAGCATGTACACCAGTCGATTTAATCCACACTTGCATTAGTCCCCTCGTTTGGTGATTGGCATTTAGGCTGTGACAATGAAAAGGCATCAGACAGACCTACAGTATGTTTTATCAGGGAAGTTTGGTAGGGTAACCTGACGAGTAACCGCAAAAGTAATTTTGTCAAACAGATTGTGAACCCAAAAGTGTACATTTGATTCTAGAGGGGTATAAGGACCTATGCCAGAGATGAGAAACGGGTACAGGGAGTCAAACATTTAATCAGGAACAGACATGAAACAAGACAGGAAGTGTCAGCACACGAGTATACAAGGACATATGACAATGCTGAAGTATGGAACAGAGCAGGGAACCAGACAGATATAGGGGAGATAATGACAGAGATGATTGAGTCCGGGTGAGTCCAATAATCACTGATGCGCGTGACAGGGGGAAGGCAGGTGTGAGTAATGATGGTGGCAGGAGTGTGTAATGCTGGGGAGGCTTGCGCCTTCGAGCGCCAGGGAGGGGGAGCGGGGAAGATAAATATTAAAATAATTTGGTTATGGTATAGGGGAAAATGTATGTCAACTTGTCTTCGGGAGATTTTATTATCTATTTACTTTATTTAGCCTAATCAGTGGAACAATTCTCATTCTTAACAGTGGGCTAAAATATAGGGTAATTACTGTGCTTATACCAAGAACACTACTGTTATTCCCCACACTTCTATTATTCCACTTCTTCCCAATTTTGCCAGTGTAATCACATATTTTAAATCTGATATGCCTATTTGTGTCTTTGAAAATGAATTAAATGAGGCTATGTATTGTTGAAGCCACCCATGGACAGTTTTAAATAACTCATACAAATAAGCATTGGATATTTAACGTCCGTCGTTAAATGAAGACCAAGGTGCAGCGTGGTAGGCATACATTTTCTTTAATTTAAAAAAACAATAAACAACTCAACGAACGTAAAGCTGGGAGTGCAACACACAAAGACAAGATCCCACAACAGAAGGTGGGAAAAAAGGCTGCCTAAGTATGATCCCCAATCAGAGACAACGATAGACAGCTGCCTCTGATTGGGAACCATACTCGGCCAACAAAGAAATATAAACATAGATTTCCCACCCTAGTCACACCCTAACCTACCAAATAGAGATTTTAAAGGACCTCTAAGGTCAGGGCGTGACAGTACCCCCCCCCCCCAAAGGTGAGGACTCCCGGTCGCAAACCTGAACCTATAGGGGAGAGTCCGGGTGGGCATCTACCCTCGGTGGCGGCTCCGGTTCGGGACGTAGACCCCGCTCCCTAAGCTGATCCCACCGATTCTGTGGAACTGGACTGTGGATCGTCACCGGAGGCTCTGAACCGGGAACCACTGCCGAGGCTACGGACTGCAGATCAACGTTGCAGGCTACGGACTGGGGACCGTCGCTGCAGGCTCCTTACCATGGATCATCAATACAGGCTCCGGGCCATGGATCACCACTGGTGGCTTCGTGCCATGGATTACCACTACAGGCTCCGGGCCATGGATCTTCACTGGAGGCTTCATGCCATGGATCCTCACTGGAGGCTCCGGGCCATGGATTAGCACAGGAGGCTTCGTGCCATGGATCATCACTACAGGCTCCGGGCCATGGATCATCACTGGAGGCTTCGTACGTGGAGCCGGAACAGGTCTCACCGGACTGAGGAGACGTATTGGAAGCCTGGTGCGTGGAGCTGCCACAACGCGTCCTGGCTGGATACCCACTTTAGCTCAGTGAGTGTGGAGAGCTGGCACTGGACGCACTGGGCTATGAAGGCGCACTGGAGTCATAGTGCGTAGTGCCGGCACAGGATATACTGGGCCGTGGAGGTGCACTGGAAGTCTGGAGTGTAGAGCTGGCACAACGTGTCCTGGCTGAATCCCCCCTGTAGCATGGCAAGTGCGGGGAGCTGGCACAGGCCGCACTGGGTTGGCGAGTGCTGGCGAACTGTGGGATACCGTGCATAGAGCTGGCGCAGGATATCCTGGGCCGAAGAGACGCACCGGAGGCCAGGAGCGCTGAGCCAGTGTAACGGATGTGAAACGGCTAGCTAGTTAGCGGTGGTGCGCGCTAAATAGTGTTTCAATCGGTGACGTCACTTGCTCTGAGACCTTGAAGTAGTGGTTCCCCTTGCTCTGCAAGGGCCGCTGCTTTTGTGGAGCGATGGGTAACGATGCTTTGTGGGTGACTGTTGTTGATGTGTGCAGAGTGTCCCTGGTTCGCGCCCGGGTATGAGCGAGGGGACGGTCTAAAGTTATACTGTTACACCGGCACAATCCGTCCTGGCTAAATGCCCACTCTAGCATGGCAACTGCGGGTAGCTTGCACAGAGCGCACCGGGCTGTGGATGCGCACTGAAGGCATGGTGCGCAGAACCGGATAACACGGTGCTTTACCGGTCACTCGCTCCCCACGGTAAGCACGGGGAGTTGGCTCAGGTCTGAACCCTGACTCCGCCAATCTCCCCGTGTGCCCCACCCCAATGTTTTGGGGGGGGCTGCCTCTCGTGCTTGCTTTGTTGGTTTAACTCCTCGTAACGTCGCCGTTCCACTTTCACTGCCTCCATCTGCTCCTTCGGATGGTGATACTCCCTGGCCCTTGTCCAGGATTTCCTCCCAGGTCCAGTCCTCCTGACCACGCTGCTTGGTCTGTTGGTGGTGAGATCTTCTGTAACGTCCGTCGTTAAATGAAGACCAAGGTGCAGCGTGGTAGGTGTACATTTAATTTAATTTTAAATTGTGCACAAGCTAGGCAGAGATAGGTAGGAGGACTCACAACTCATAAACACATAATATTTTGTCTATGTAGAGTAAGATGATTGCAAGGATCTTCAACTAGTAGGCATAAACCACCTGAATATTGATATTCATTCGATTATTCTTGAAGGCTGGATGATTTTGAGAAAAAAGTATTCTTATAACAAGAACATTTTCAAACACCAAGCGCTTGGGAAACATTGATCAGGGGTGGCCAACCCTCCTGTAGAGCAAGCAAGATTTTCTTCCAGCCCTATTTCAAATGACAAAATCCAAAATGTTTTTGTCCTTACCTTGAAAGCAGTCCACTGCCATCAACCATTAATAGTCGTATTTCCTGTGCAGAGCCAGGTTTAGTACTAACACTTCAGCTTTCCACCTGAGAACAGAGATCAGTCCCTACTTCCAACCTTCCCACTGTTTCTTCCATTTGCCTGTCTCCCCATCTCATGTTATTACTGTCTGAATAAAGTGTCAAACCACCCCAAAAATTAGTTTAAAAAATATTAGCATACTTAAAATTTCATCCCCCAAGGTAACAAAATTTTCACATTTTGAGTGTTGATTTATTGTTCAAAACATGCTGAATATGCCTGACCTGTGTTTTGTATTTGTTTTATTTTACACCATGGTAATAGGCCTAAGCCATGTCAAAATACATACAATGGCAGGAAATTAGCTTTAAAACCGTAACATTTTACTGGGGGAAGACCCCCAGTCACTCCAAGCTTTCTTCAAAAGTTGTCAGCCCTGTCTCAATGGCGGTGCTAAAATGTATCCACGATGAGTCCTCTATCTATCTCTACGACAATAGGCACAACTCTGATGTAAAGTTGTTGTTTTTTTCAAAGTTGCCGAAATGCCAATTTTGTCCACTTATATCAGTGGATTTGTAATAACCTAATTATTACAAAACGCCTATTCGATCAAATAAGCCCCAAATAGCGATTGAGCAATTAAAAATGTTGTTGACCAAATTCGACAGTACAACCTCTCGCTTCGCCTCTTCCTCTTTGGATAAACAATACATTCTTGTGGATATTTTGTCCCAAATGTCAGCTGAAGGACAAACCGCACAGCATACCGGTAAAGTAAGTTCAAATGTAATTGTATTCAACGTTCTGGTTTGTAAGGAACATTTACACGATTTTGCAAGCATTCGTTTCATGTTGTATACCAATTAATTGTGTATTTACAGCTGGATTAATCAGACTATGGCCTCCGTTAGTACCTACAAATAGACGCTGATGCAATGCCTTCTATTCTCCACAAATGACTGTCCAATACGAGTTCTCCACGCTTCGTGATTATTTAAAGACGTCAATTCCCATGCACCACCAGGAGTTGGACGTCACCAGGAAGTACCCGTCGTCAGAAATATTTGGTTGGGTTTTGTTGTTGTCCAGCAAAGGTAGGTGTTTCTGAGTTTCTATGAAATAGAGTTATGCCCAAACACTATAATTTAATACTTCAAACACTGGCACATGTACTGCGTGTTCGCTATTTATCTACATAGCATGCCAAAAGAGAACTTAGCCTTGATAGTGATGGAAGTAACCCTGCCATGTGAACTATGACCCATATTCATTGTAAGTTGCCCGCGGCAGTCATTGAATAGATTTATATTGTACAAAACCCTTTATCAACCTATATTGACTGCACAGTAGTATGTAACAAAATGTAAATAATATATATAGTTAATAAAGGTGTTCAAATGATTTAATTGTTATGATAGGCTAACCGCACACTGTCACACTGAATAGCATGTTCATTACATCACATACAATACATTAGAACACCCATCTTTCAACAGCGGTTCCATTCATGGCGCTTGCTGGTGTGCGTGTCATCGAACTTGCGGGCCTGGCCCCAGCGCCCTTTTGCGGCATGATTCTGGCTGACTTTGGCGCCAAGGTGATCCGAGTGGACCGGACCAAGGTTGCAATGGCAATGGACACGCAGGCTCGAGGCAAGCGCTCGGTGGCAATCAACCTGAAGAGCCCAGAGGGAGTAGCTGTGCTGAAAAGACTCTGCATTCAATCAGATGTAGTCCTTGAGCCCTTCCGCAAAGGTCAGATATGTTCATATTTGGCCATCTTTGAATATTTCAGTTACTGAATTGTGAAAATGCCCCCTTAAAGACTAGATATATGGGGTTATTGAATGCCACTTTATTCTATAGAAACGTGGTCAATTATTGACAGGTGATAAGAGATGAGAGTCGGGGTTAAAGGTATCAACCATTTACTAAATGAAGAGAGCGACATTACATGTCCACCACGGCCTGATTGGGAGTGGATGTACTATACAGTGTAAGAAAATGCATTTGTATGCACCAGCTGGTGTTGGCCAAGTCATAAATAAGGAAAGGATTCCCATACACAGTTTGATTGTTCCCACATGTATTCTGCCCAGAACACACGTAAAAGTGAAATGTGATGGAACTATAAGCCTTTTGACACATTGGTTTATCCATAGACCGCAATGTGTAGACCAGTGCATTTTATTTTCAGCTCAGAAATCAAAATGGATTCGGAGGGACATCTTCCAAGTGTGCAGTGCACTTGGGATACATTCCAAAGTATAGTATCAGAAATTGTACCATCAATTCATAAAATGAGACTCCTCCTTGCTAATCAAGGGAACAATCTTAGCTCTTTATTTTCATGAAGAAGCCTCCTTAAAAAAAAAGAATCATAGTTAAAATGTAGTCCACTGTTTTCCCTATTAAATGGGTCGAAGCAGCCATTCCTAAACACTGTAATTAAAACCAGAGTGAAATCAATTGCTCTCATCTGATCTACTTCTGTGCTGGGTTACAATGTGAGTTTCTCTCCTGTGGTGTAAAAAAGGCTAAGCTCTTTGCTCAGGTTAAATGCAGAAGACACATACAGGCCATGGGAGAACTGGGACATTTCCAGTTTCCAGGAATTGTGTACAGATTCTTGCGACATGGGGCCGTGCATTATAATGCTGAAATATGACGTGATGGCAGCAGGTGAATGGCATGACAATGGGCCTCAGGATCTCGGCATAATATCTGTGCATTCAAATTGCCATTGATAAAATGCAATTGTGTTTGCTGTCCATAGCTTATGCCTGCCCATACCATAACCCCACCACCACCATGGGGCACTGTTCACAACATTAACCGCTCGCTCACACGACGTCTGTCATCTGCCTGGTACAGTTGAAGCCGGGATTCATCCTTGAAGAGCACACTTCTCCAGCATACCAGTAGCCATCGAAGGTGAGCATTTGCCCACTGAAGTCGGTTACGACGCCAAACTGCAGTTAGGTCAAGACCATGGTGAGGATGACAAGTACGCAGATGAGCTTGCCTGAGATGGCTTCATCAGCATTCCAGGTGGCTGGTCTTAGATGATCCCGCAGGTGAAGAAGCTGAATGTGGAGTGCCTGGGCTGGCATGGTTATACATGGTCAGTGGTTCTGAGGCTGCTTGGACGTACTGCGAAATTCTCTAAAACAACGTTGGTAGTGGAAAAAAAACGTTACATTTTCTGGCAACTGCTCTTCTGGATGTTCCTGCAGTCAGCATGCCAATTGCACGCTCCCTCAACTTGAGACATATCTGGCATTGTGTTTTGTGACACAACTGTACATTTTTAGAGGGGTCTTCTATTGTCCCCTATGTAATGAACATGCTGTTTAATCAGCTTCTTGATATGCCACTCCTGTCGGATGGATTATCTTGGCAAAGGAGAAATGCGGGGATCTTTTATTTCAACTCATGAAACATGCGACCAACACTTGTTGCGTTTTTATATTTTTGTTCAGTATATAATTGTAATTTTGTCAGGCTTGACTTTCCAAATAAAATTGAATATTTTTTGCTCGTATAATTAAAAAAAACACATTGCTTAGTGTCTGATAGCCACTCCTATAAAAATGGTAGCCTAAAACATCATAATGAAGGACCTTTTGAGTACATCAAAAAGGTTTGATATACCTCAACTGGTATGCCATCCAGCCCTGGAGTTTTCCCAGATTTAAAGGCTTTAATTGTGTGATGAAGGTCCTCTAATTTGTCCTTCACATTAGTCTTTCTGTACAGCTGTTAATTTTACACTTTTAACAGAACAAATATTCAGTTAGTGGAGATGGGAGGAGCCTGAAATGAGAACAACATATGCTTAAAGTACTTTGCTTCCTCTTTCAAAATATAGTTTGGTGATTTCATTTGTAACAAGTTTCTGTAAATAATTTTTGGTAGTATTTCTGTTGAATGTGAGTTGTACTTTCCCACTTCCATCAATTCAGCTGGTGGCTGTATTGAAAGGACATTTTTCCCAGGGTTTGCACTGGTTTGATGTGTCTGATGGTCATGAGTGCAGGGTCTATAGAAAGAAATAGACCGTGCCAGACAGTGTCCCTGGACCAACCTCAACTACATGACTCAGACTTTAGTGGTTTGCAAGAAGCTTCAGGTATTATTTGCTTTGTGGTGCATTGTCTTCTGTTTCTGTGGATGTGGTTTAAGTGTTTGGTGTTGAATAAGCTGTGCCTGGCTAATGGTACACTTTGTTACGCCTCTGTACTTTTATTCCTAATTTGAAGGTATGCAAAGTCTGTTCCTCTCCTTGAACTGTGTGTTTTCTGTGTAGGAGTTATGGAGAAGCTGGGCCTGGGTCCAGAGGAGCTACTGAAGGAGAACCCTCGTCTGATCTACGCACGCCTCACTGGCTACGGCCAGAGTGGAGCCTATGCCAAGGCTGCTGGTCATGACATCAACTACCTCGCCATGTCAGGTAGAAACAACTTGACATTACGTCCATCCGGGACATAAGATGTGGAACTGCTTCAGTTGAAAATCAGATCTAGAAATACACACTATTCAATGGCATATTAGTTAGGACTGATAGCACTACAATTATTGAATGGTCTCGATGGCAACCATCTCTGTGGCTGCACGAGTAGAGTGCCATTTTTGCATCCCTTTTGATATTGTAAATATAAATTGTGCACCCCTATTGCATTTTAAAACCATGTTCTATTACATTCCCTTTAACCTCTGGGATTTGTGGGACAGCCAGTGAAATTGCAGGGCGCCACATTCAAACAACAGAAATCTCATAATTAAAATTGCTCAAACATACAAGTATTATACACCATTTAAAAGATAAACCTCTTGTTAATCCAAGGCTTTACGGCGAAAGCACACCATGCGATTGTTAGGACAGCACCTAGCCACAAAAAAAGACATTTTCCAGCCAAGGAGATGGCTCACAAAAGTCATAAATAGCGATTAAATTACTCACTAACCTTTGCTCTTCATCTGGTGGCACTCCCAGGACTACATGTTACACAATAAATGTTTGTTTTGTTCAATGAAGTCCCTCTTTATGTCCAAAAACCTCAGTTTAAATTGGCGCGTTATGTTTGGTAATGCATTGTCTCAAATAACATCCGGCCATTTGAAATTGCAGAGAGCCAAAACAAATTAGATATACTTATCATAAATATTGAAAGATACAAGTGTTATGCTTAGGATTGTGTGTCAGATTTCAAAAAGGCTGTACCACGAAAGCAAACCATACTACACTGCTCAAAAAATAAAGGGAACACTAAAATAACACATCCTAGATCTGAATGAATGAAATATTCTTATTAAATACTTTTTTCTTTACATAGTTGAATGTGCTGACAACAAAATCACACAAATTATCAATGGAAATCAAATTTATCAACCCATGGAGGTCTGGATTTGGAGTCACACTCAAAATTAAAGTGGAAAACACACTACAGGCTGATCCAACTTTGATGTAATGTCCTTAAAACAAGTCAAAATGGGGCTCAGTTGTGTGTGTGTGTGTGTGGCCTCCATGTGCCTGTATGACCTCCCTACAACGCCTGGGCATGCTCCTGATGAGGTGGCGAATGGTCTCCTGAGGGATCTCCTCCCAGACCTGGACTAAAGCATCTGCCAACTCCTGGACAGTCTGTGGTGCAACGTGGCGTTGGTGGATGGAGCGAGAAATGATGTCCCAGATGTGCTCAATTGGATTCAGGTCTGGGGAACGGGCGGGCCAGTCCATAGCATCAATGCCTTCCTCTTGCAGGAACTGCTGACACACTCCAGCCACATGAGGCCTAGCATTGTCTTGCATTAGGAGGAACCCAGGGCCAACCGCACCAGCATATGGTCTCACTAGAGGTCTGTGGATCTCATCTCAGTACCTAATGGCAGTCAGGCTACCTCTTGCGAGCACATGGAGGGCTGTGCGGCCCCCCAAAGAAATGCCACCCCATGACTGACCCACCGTCAAACCGGTCATGCTGGAGGATGTTGCAGGCAGCAGAACGTTCTTCACGGCGTCTCCAGACTATGTCACGTCTGTCACGTGCTCTGTGTGAACCTGCTTTCATCTGTGAAGAGCACAGGGCGCCATTGGTGAATTTTGCCAATCTTTGTGTTCTCTGGCAAATGCCAAACGTCCTGCATGGTGTTGGGCTGTAAGCACAACCCCCACCTGTGGACGTCGGGCCCTCATACCACCCTCATGGAGTCTGTTTCTGACCGTTTGAGCAGACACATGCCCGTTTGTGGCCTGCTGAATATCTTTTTGCAGGGCTCTGGCAGTGCTCCTCCTTGCACAAAGGCGGAGGGAGGTAGCGGTCCTGCTGCTGGGTTGTTGCCCTCCTACGGCCTCCTCCACATGTCCTGATGTACTGGCCTCTCTCCTGGTAGCGCCTCCATGCTCTGGACACTACGCTGACACAGCAAACCTTCTTGCCACAGCTCACATTGATGTGCCATCCTGGATGAGCTGCACTACCTGAGCCACTTGTGTGGGTTGTAGACTCTGTCTCATGCTACCACTAGAGTGAAAGCACCGCCAGCATTCAAAAGTGACCAAAACATCAGCCAGGAAGCATAGGAACTGAGAAGTGGTCTGTGGTCTCCACCTGCAGAACCACTCCTTTATTTGGGGTGTCTTGCTAAATGCCTATAATTTCCACCTGTTGTCTATTCCATTTGCACAACCGCATGTGAAATTTATTGTCAATCAGTGTTGCTTCCTAAGTGGACAGTTTGATTTCACAGAAGTGTGATTGACTTGGAGTTACATTGTGTTGTTTAAGTGTTCCCTTTATTTTTTTTGAGCAGTGTATTATCTGAGGATAGCACCCCATCAAACACAGACAATCATATTTCATCCCGCCAGGTGCGACACAAAACTCAGAAATAATGATATAATTCATGCCTTACCTTTTGAAGATCTTCTTTTGTTGGCACTCCAATATGTCCCATATTGGTCCTTTTGTTTAATTAATTCCATCGTTATATCTCCAAAAGGTCAATTTTATTTGGCGCGTTTGATCCAGAAAAACAACGGTTCCAACTTGCGCAACATAACTACAAAATATCCAATAAGTTACCTGTAATCTTTGTCCAAACATTTCAAACAACTTTCCTAATACAACTTTAGTTATCTACGTAAAAAAATATTCAATCAAATTTAAGATGGGATAAACTGTGTTCAATCGCGGATAAAAACAAAGTGGAGCGAGCTTTCAGATCACGCACCCCAACCACAACAGTATACTTCACTCGACCCTCGTTCTGAACGACCTGACTTCTTCACTTCTCAAAGGAAAATCATCAACCAATTTCTAAAGACTGTTGACATCCAGTGGAAGTGATAGGAACTGCAAGCAAGTGCTTAGAAATCTAGACTCTCATTAAAAACCCATTTGAAAAGAGTGACCTAAAAAAAAATCCTGGTTAGTTTATCCTCAGGGTTTCGCCTGCCAAATAAGTTCTGTTATACTCAGACATCATTCAAACAGTTTTAGAAACTTCAGTGTTTTCTATCCAAATCTACTAATAATATGCATATCCTAGCTTCTGGGCCTGAGTAGCAGGCAGTTTACTTTGGGCACACTTTTCATCTGGGTGTGAAAATACCACCCCCTAGCCTAGAGAGGTTATTAACCCTTAGCCAACAATGGTCACGCCCCTGCAGAAATCAAATTAACATAAAAAAATCCCCATCAGTCTAAGATTAAAAAAAATATTTTTTGCATGGGCTGCATCTCAATCCGCCGATATTTCCTTTCTGCATCTGTAGTGAAAGGTGGCAAAGCTAGAGGAGTGCTTGTCAGACAATGAGACATCTCAAAAATCGGTCTTCTCATGAAAATGTCTGAACGGTTTGGCCTATTATCACCGCTCTATTGAAAGATGCTCTCTCGAACACTGGTGTTTTGCTCCAGGACGCCTCACAAGACTCGTCTGAAGTTCCCCGGTATCAAAATGAATGGAAGTACAGTACCAGTCAATTTGGACATCTACTCATTTAAAGGGTTTTCTTTATTTGTACTATTTTCTACATTGTAGAATATTAGTGAAAACAAACAATGAAATAACACACATGGAATCATGTAGTAACCAAAAAGTGTTAAACAAATCAAAATATACAGAGGCAAAGTATTTAGTCAGCCACCAATTGTGCAAGTTCTCCCACTTAAAAAGATGACAGACCTGTAATTTTCATCATAGGTACACTTCAACTATGACAGATGAAATGAGAAAAAAAATCTCCAGAAAATCATATTGTATGATATTTAAAAAACATTTTTTAAATGAATTTATTTGCAAATTATGGTGGAAAATAAGTATTTGGTCACCTTCAAACAAGCAAGATTTCTGGCTCTCACAGACCTGTAACTTCTTCTTTAAGAGGCTCCTCGGGCCTCCACTCGTTACCTGTATTAATGGCACCTGTTTGAACTTGTTATCAGTATAAAAGACACATGTCCACAACCTCAAACAGTCACACTCCAAACTCCACTATGGCCAAGACCAAAGAGCTGTCAAAGGACACCAGAAACAAAATTGTAGACCTGCACCAGGCTGGGAAGACTGAATCTGCAATAGGTAAGCAGCTTGGTTTGAAGAAATCAACTGTGGGAGCAATTATTAGGAAACGGAAGACATACAAGACCACTGATAATCTCTCTCGATCTGGGGCTCCTTGTAAGATCTCACCCCGTGGGGTCAAAATGATCACAAGAACGGTGAGCAAAAATCCCAGAACCACACGGGGGGACCTAGTGAATGACCTGCAGCGAGCTGGGACCAAAGTAACAAAGCCTACCATCAGTAACACACTACGCCGCCAGGGACTCAAATCCTGCAGTGCCAGACGTGTCCCCCTGCTTAAGCCAGTACATGTCCAGGCCCGTCTGAAGTTTGCTAGAGAGCATTTGGATGATCCAGAAGAAGATTGGAAGAATGTCATATGGTCAGATGAAACCAAAATAACTTTTTGGTAAACTCAACTCGTCGTGTTTGGAGGACAAAGAATGCTGAGTCGCATCCAAAGAACACCATACCTACTGTGAAGCATGGGGTTGGAAACATCATGCTTTGGGGCTGTTTTTCTGCAAAGGGACCAGGACGACTGATCCGTGTAAAGGAAAGAATGAATGGGGCCATGTATCATGACATTTTGAGTGAAAACCTCCTTCCATCAGCAAGGGCATTGAAGATGAAACGTGGCTGGGTTTTTCAGCATGACAATGATCCCAAACACACCGCCCGGGCAACTAAGGAGTGGCTTCGTAAGAAGCATTTCAAGGTCCTGGAGTGGCCGAGCCAGTCTCCAGATCTCAACCCCATAGAAAATCTTTGGAGGGAGTTGAAAGTCCGTGTTGCCCAGCAACAGCCCCAAAACATCACTGCTCTCGAGGAGATCTGCATGGAGGAATGGGCCAAAATACCAGCAACAGTGTGAAAGCCTTGAAGATTTACAGAACGTTTGACCTCTGTCATTGCCAACAAAGGGTATATTTCAAAGTATTGAGAAACTTTTGTTATTTACCAAATAATTTACAAATTCCTTAAATCCTACAATGTGATTTTTCTGGATTTTATTTTTTTTCCCCTCATTTTGTCTGTCATAGTTGAAGTGTACCTATGATGAAAATTACAGGCCTCTCATCTTAAGTGGGAGAACTTGCACAATTGGTGGCTGACTAAATACTTTTTTGCCCCCACTGTATTTCAGATTCTTCAAAGTAGCCGCCCTTTGTCTTGATGTCAGCTTTGCACGCTCTTGGCATTCTCTCAACCAGCTTCACCTGGAATGCTTTTCCAACATCTTGAAGGAGTTCCCACATATGCTGAGCACTTGGCTGCCTTTCCTTCACTCTGCGGTCCAACTCATCGCAAACCATCTCAATTGGATTGAGGTTGGGTGATTGTGGAGGCCAGGTCGTCTGATGCAGCACTCCATCACTCTCCTTCTTGGTCAAATAGCACTTACATAGCCTGGAGGTGTGTTGAAAAACTAATTATAGTCCTACTAAGCTCAAACAAAATGAGATGGATTATTGCTACAGAATGCTGTTGTAGCCATACTGGTTAAGTGTGCCTTGAATTCTAAATGTCACCATCAAAGCACCATCACACCGCCTCCTCCATGCTTCACGGTGGGAACCACACATGCGGAGATCATCCGTTCACCTACTCTGTATCTCACAAAGACACATGTTTGGAACCAAAAATCTCAAATTTGGACTCATCAGACCAAAGGACAGTTTTCCACTGGTCTAATGTCCATTTGCTTGGGCCAAGAAACACAAGCAAGTCTCTTCTTATTATTGGTGTCCTTTAGTAGTGGTTTCCTTGCAGCAATTTGACCATGATGCCTTGATTTCACGCAGTCTCCTCTGAACAGTTTGAACAATGTGTCTGTTACTTGAATTTATTTGGGCTGCAGTCTGATGTGCAGTTAATTATAGATTTCTGAGGCTGGTAACTCTTAACTTTTCCTCTGCAGCAGAGAACTCTGGGTCTTTCTACCCTGTGGCAGTCCTTATGAGAGAGAGTTTCATTATAGCTCTTTTTACAACTGCACTTGAAGAAACTTTCAAAGATTTTGAAAATGTTCCGGATTGACTGAACTTCATGTCTTAAAAGTAATGATGGACTGTCGTTACTCTGCTTATTTGAGCTTTTCTTGCCATAAAATGGACTTGGTCTTTTACCAAATAGGGCTATATTCTGGATACCACCCCTACCTTGTCACAACACAACTCATGGGCTCAAACTCATTAAGATGAAAATAAATTCCACATTCACTTTTAACCAGGGACACCTGTTAATTGAAATGCATTCCAGGTGACTATCTCATGAAACTGGTTGAGAGAATGCCAAGAGTGTGCAAAGCTGTCATCAAGGCTAATTTTAAATCTCAAATATAAAATATATTTAGATCTGTTGAACAATATCTTGGTTACTACATAATTTCATAGTTTAGATTATTCTACAATGTAGAAAATAGTTTTTTTTAAATGGAATGAATAAGTGCCCACTTTTTTTTTTTTTTGACTGGTACTGCACAGTGGCAAGCAGAAGTGTGTGAACCCTTTGGAATTACCTGGATTTCTGCATAAATTGGTCATGAAATTTGATTTCATCTAAGTCACAAAAATAGAAACCCATTGTGTTTTAAACTAATAACACACAAATTATTGTATTTTTCTTCTCTGTCTTGAATACATAATTTTAAACATTCACAGTGTAGGCTGGAAAAAGTGTGTGAACCCCTAGGCTAATGACTTCTCCAAAAGCTAATTGGAGTCAGCTAACCTGGAGTCCAATCATTGAGATAATAGAGATGTTGGTTAGAGCTGCCTTGCCCTATTTTAAAAAAAAGACACTCAATTTGAGTTTGCTATTCACGAGAAGCATTGCCTGATGTGAACCATGCTTTGAACAAAAGATCTCAGAAGACCTACGATTAAGAATTGTTGACTTGCATAAAGCTGGAAGGATTTCAAAAGTATCTATGCGGACCCAAGGTGCCACTAGGTTTTTATTCCTGTCAATGTCCGTTCATGCAGTAGAGCTATATGAGTTCAAAAAGATGGACATCATCACCAAGATGTGTCCTTTGATGCTTGCAAATCAAAGGCAGCTCTGGAATGCCTTGGCTGTGAACAGCATTGCTGATGATGAGGAGTGATATGGAAGACCCTTTAGAACCCCTTCCTCCATCAATGGTCTTTATATTACTATAGCGCTCGCGAACAGCATTGTAGCAAAATTAACTTTCTAGCAACCTGTTTTCGTATTTGCGAGTCTGTCATCAACCGGAAATTTAACTTAAAAAAACCCCAAATTAATTACTAAAAATGACGGCGCCGATGCGGCCACGACTTTTCACTGTGGAAGAGGTTGTATCTGGTAATACGGATTCGAACATGTCCTTGCACGTTCAAAGCGATGATGTCGAGGTGAGTGAAATAAGTAAACAGCAGATATGTTTGGTGTTTTGATGCTGTGAAACTTGGGGAATAGCTCTCAGATTTAGCAAATCCTGTCATGATGACTTGGCTGGTACAGGTGAACACAGCTGTGGCGCAGGAGCTCGAATGATTGCTCTATGTCTCAAATAGTTGCACTGTTTAGCTGTGTATATAATCCGCTAACTAGTTGGTTGTTTTATCTTGTTTCTACCGATGTAATTAATATGGAAATGGCCCTATCTGCTTGCTAGCTAGTCTGTCAGACACAAAGTTTGGTTTTAAATTTGGGCTGCGCTTGCAACGCGTCAACCTCACCTGTCACTTTCACAAGCAAGCCATACAGACAACCAGCTAACTAGCCACAGAAATGGAGATTCAAGTAATTTGGGTTTTTCTTTTGGGCTTATGCTATGATTTGTCATGTTTACTAGGCACAGATATTCATAGGCTATACATTGCCTTGTTTTCCTATTATTTTACAGTTTAGCTGTCATGTTACTTAGGGCAGATGCCCGCGTAGTGGAGGTCATATGATATTGAGTTGTTGTGATGTTTGTTTACATAGCCAGCTAACAAGGTACTTGTTTTGTCCTGTTTCTACCGACGCAATTCATTTGGATACTGTCCCAGCTTCGTAACTAATCAGCTAACATTGGAGAATTCTGTAGTTTAGTATGTCAGGCAAGAAAATGAGATTTGGAGACCGTTGTGCTTCACTTGCGACCCTGTCATTTGATCGTCTCCCTACAAAGACAATTAGTTAACTATGCGTCTTCAAAATAGATTCATTATATTAAACCTGCAAATAGTGTCAACTTTAATCTTTTACTTTTGTTAGATTCTGGGTTAAACTTGGAACATTATACTCAAGTATCGTATCTAAGGATTGTGAGACTGGTTTTTACATCAGAAGTTAATGGTTCTGTAGGAGCCAGATGGCTTTGGAATGTGTTGGGTGGCTGGTAGGAAGTCACAGGATTGCTACAGAGGATACGGATGGACATCTGTGGATTAGGCAAATCAGGGGTTGAGGTCAGGTCAGATCCCCTTAAGGGAGAAATTATGGTTTATTACCCTATTACTTCATCTTCCTGTCGAACCATAAAAGATGTAAGGATTGGAGAGAAGGTGGAGTGCCTAAATTGGAGTGTATACAGTTGAAGTCGGAAGTTTGCATACTTAGGTTGGAGTCGTTAACTCGTTTTTCAACCACTCTACACATTTCTTGTTAACAAACTATCGTTTTGGCAAGTCGGTTAGGACATCTACTTTGTGCATGACAAGTAATTTTTCCAACAATTGTTTAGACAGATTATTTCACTTATTCACTGTATCACAGTTCCAGTGGGTCAAAAGTTTACATACACTATGTTGACTGCCTTTAAACAGCTTGGAAAATTCCAGAAAATTATGTCAAGGCTTCTGATAGGCTAATTGACATAATTTGAGTCAATTGGAGGTGTACCTGTGGATGTATTTCAAGGCTTACGTTCAAACTCAGTGCCTCTTTGCTTGATGTCATGGGGAAATCAGCCAAGACCTTAGAAAGAAAATTGTAGACCTCCACAAGTCTGGTACATCCTTGGTAGCAATTTCCAAATGCCTGCAGGTACCATGTTCATCTGTGCAAACAATAGTACGCAAGTATAAACACCATGGGACCATGCAGCCATCATACTGCTCAGGAAGGAGACGCGTTCTGTCTCCTAGAGATGAACGTACTTTGGTGCGAAAAGTGCAAATCAATACCAGAACAACAGCAAAGGACCTTGTGAAGACACCAGAGGAAACTGGTACAAAAGTATCAATATCCACAGTAGAGGCAGTGAGGCTTGCAAGCCGAGGAACACCATCCCAACTGAAGCACGGGGGTGGCAACATTATGTTGTGGGGGTGCTTTTCTGCAGGAAGGACTGGTGCACTTCACAAAATAGATGGCATCATGAGTTAGGAAAAGTATGTGGATATATTGAAGCAACATCTCAAGACATCAGTCAGGGTCTTCCAAATGGACAATGACCCCAAGCATACTTCCAAAGTTGTGGCAAAATGGCTTAAGGACAAAGTCGATGTATTGGAGTGGCCATCAAAAGCCCTGACCTCAATCCTATAGAAAAGTTGTGGGTAGAACTGAAAAAGTGTGTGTGTGAGCAAGGATGCCTAAAAACCTGACTCAGTTACACCAGCTCCGTCTGGAGGAATGGGCCCAAAATTCACCCAACTTATTGTGGGAAGCTTGTGGAAGGCTACCTGAAACGTTTGACCCAAGTTAAACAATTTAAAGGCAATGCTACCAAATACTAATTGAGTGTATGTGAACTTCTGACCCACTGGGAATGTGATGAAATAAAAAATAAAAGCTGAAATAAATCATTCTCTCTACTCCTTAATATTTAATTCTTAAAATAGTGGCGAGCCTAACTTACTGAAGTCAGGGAATTTTTACTAGGATTAAATATCAGGAATCTAGTTTAAATGTATTTGGCAAAGGTGTATGTAAACTTCTGACTTCAACTGTACTTTTAATATGGGGCTATGACAGTCAATTGCAAATTAGTCTGACAATTTTATCTCAGCACCACTAATGAGATGGGTATGCTTGATGCACCTCAAAGTCAGGGGATGTGGTTGACCTAATCTCTCCTGTCACATCCAACCTGAATTGATATTTGTTTTTAATGCAGACGAGAGAACTGAATCTGCGTGCCATGAGTTTAAATGCAGAGGCCTGCCCACTGTTCCATGATAGATGGTGCCCCATCTGTGCAATATCCCACCATTTGATCCTATGGAATCTGTTTTTCGTCAATATCGCCACACAGCACACTGAACATCCCCTGTGCCGTTTCCTGCTCGGGAATAGTGAGACAGAACAATATGTCCTCGTGAATAGCATCCCCCGACATGCATTGACTTTTGTTCATCGCGGTTTCCACATCTAACGTCCATTTGGAGAGATTAAGGTGGGATGTTTTTGAATCATTCAGAGTTTCCTCTTGATTGCTAACTATAGCATCAATTCTTAGTTTCAGTGTTATCTGACAAAGGTATTGATGTGAGTGTCTGTGCTTCTGCCTCCCCACACATTTGTTTTCACTATTTTCTCCCGGGCTTCCGAGTGTTGCAGCGGTCTAAGACACTGCATTTCAGTGCAAGATGCGTTACTATAGTACCTGGTTTGAATCCAGGCTGTATCACATCCAGCAGTGATTGGGAGTCCCCTAGGGCGGCGCACATTTGGCACAGCATCGTCCAGATTTGGCCGGAGTAGGCCGTCATTGTAAATAAGAATTTGTTCTTAACTGACTTGCCTAGTTAAATAAAATAAGACTATATTATTTGTGGCCGGTAATATAAGTCTCTGTAATAGTTTGTGGTTTCATAGCAGGCTTAGCCATTCACCGTGGGAATGATTAAAGTGCAACGGTCAAGTACTGCCTTTTCCCATGATGCAAGTAATGTGGTTGATGTGAACTTTTTAGATTTAAATAATTGTCCTTAAGGTTAACCATATTACAATGATTTTGAGACCAGTTTTGGAAATTCTCCTGCGACCTCATTTTCATATCAGTTGACCCCACATGGTGTTGAAACCCCAAGTTTGGGAACCGCTGCCCTAAGAGGTGATTATTTGGAAGAGCTCATGTGTATGCTCTCTTCCAAGGAAGAAGCAAGAGACGTGTGAGAAGGAGAGATGATGTTCTAGACCACAACTGTAGCCTATTTGTTGCTCCACTCCTCTCTCTCCCTCTGTTAGTCTGTTCCTCTCGGTTCAGTGAAAACAAGGGAAGTAATGTGGGGAGTCGGATCAACAGCAGAAAGCAGGGAGGAATTGGAGATGGAGAGAAACGATGGCTTTACAGTGGTGTTGGACTGATCATGTACATACCTGCTACAAAAGGACTAAATTAGGAAAACACTGCTGGCAGCAGTTTCCAATATACAGCAGATAGTTTCTACATCAATGCAACTCAAACATGAACGCAATGGATATCCCAGTGGCACATCTAATCCCTGAATGTCTGCGAGTGGATTACAAACCCAAATGTGTAGAACGCGGGGGAATCAGACTTAAAAAAATATGTAAGAACTAACTTCCCTTACTGATCAACGCCCAGTCAGCGAGGGTAAAAGCCGATGAGCTGTCAGCGACTCTGCGCTTCCAACATGAATAGTGGGAGGCCTGTTTGCTGCCGTTTACTGAGACTTGGCTGGATGAAAGAGTCCCGGACAGGGAAGTCGGCCGGCTTCACACTGGTCAGAGCGGACTGTGATCAGACATTATTTTTCTGTCACAGAAACTGGAATCCATCTCCCCGACACACCCGAAATACATTTTAGGGGATTTTAACAACTGCACTTTGCACAAGGTCCTACGAACGTACCAACAGTAAGTGAAATGTCACACCAGGAAATATAAGACTCAAAATTTGTGCAATGGGACAATACCAAATGCTTTCTCTGCTGCCACCACCAGACCTACACTGGGGACTTCAGACCACAATGTTGTCTACCTTCGGCCAACCGACTGTTTGCTCCTGGAGAGGGAGAAGCCTACAGTTAAAACTGTCCTCATCTGGAACGATAATAGTATCACTCGTCTCCAAGGGTGTTTTGAATGTACTATGTGAGAGGTATGAGGACAGCAGCTCTGATCTTAACAAACTCACACATCGTTTCAGACTATGTAAACTTCTGAGAGTCAATTGTGCCTACTAAAACCTGTAAAATTGAGAGTATTAACTTTTTGTATTGCTTGTTGGTTTGGCAATGCCACTGTCAGCCAGAAAAATATGCGGAGAAGGATTATCACCACAGCAGCTTGGATGAGATCTGTAAGGTCAGGCCCTCAGCAAGGCTCACAATTATTTAGACTCAAGCCATCCCCTGTACCTGAACTTTGAACTACTCCCCTCTGGGTGCAGGTGTAGGGCACCCCCGGAAGGAAAAACGGAACTAGACAATCATTTGTGCCAGGTGTGATATCCCTCCTAAACAGCTCGGGCTAATGCTCCTATTGACCCAGGAAGGGCAGCAGGCTGGTCTCTTATTTAGTGGTATGTTATGAATGTTGTATTGTAAATTTGTTTTCTACTGTATTAAAGTGTACATGATACTGCAACAAAATTTCCCCATGGGGAGGGACAATAGTCAGTAATTAAGTTTGCATTTTTACATTAAAGTAAACATCTTTGTCGATACAATAGCCTACTTTGTATGGGTGCATTTTTAAAAATCTTTCTCAATCTAATACTTATTGCATTTACTGAATTATTGTCAAAGTACTTTTTTATTTTATCTTTTTTTTTTCATTTTGTGCCACTTTGTAGGGTGGAGCTGTGCTTCAAGAAGTTTCATGACATGTTGTAGGCTAAATACAAACACTGACATGAATTTGTCCTACAAATCTTATAGGGAAATTGGGTTTTGAAATACTTTGAGTATTGTCCTCTGGTCACATTTATGATTATTTAAAAATATATATTGTGGTAGACGAGGGGGTTTGGTCAAGATGTTTACACGGACAGAGTATGATTAGTTCGGTTTCAAGGGTGTTTACTAAATAAGAAATCAAAAGAAAAGGATAGGTCTCCCCCATGAGACCCTCTCCGGGATACTGTCTTCTGCTGTATACTGTCGGGCACACAAACTCAACTCTCTCGTCTTAGCTCGGGCACCGTCTCCAACGACACGGATGTCACCTTACTTCCCCCAGTCCTCCTCTGTGTGCTGCCCTTCTGGCAGCTTTATGGGACTTGTACAGCTGGTGAGCAATCAGCCCTTGATTACTCACCAACTCCACAATCAGTCACAATTAGTCCTAGGCGGCAGATGGAGCCATCGCCTCTATGTATACTCCGTCTGTCACCAGGCCTCGACGAGTCTCCCCCTGGTGGCTGACCTGCTGTACGCCACCCCCTTAGCTCTGTTGGGGAGGGGACTGTCGTCAGTGCGACGTATGTCTCCCTTCTCGATAGGGCATCCGCGTTTCCATGCTTCGCCCCTGACCTGTGCACAACAGAAAAAGAGAAGCTTTGAAGGGACAAGAACCACTTGGTAACTCTGTTTGTCCTTTCCCCTGGCCATCCAGACCAGGTGAGCGTGGTCTGTGACCAGGGTAAAGTGGGTACCTAACAGGTAATACTTGAGTGTCTAGCGCCCACTTCATCGCTAGACACTTTTTCTCAAAAATGGAGTACATTTTCTCTTTAGGAACCAGCTTTCTGCTGATGTACGATGGGGAGGAGCACCCCATGTATCTGGGACAGAACGGCGC